>NW_026571036.1:8165682-8203182 GCF_026225935.1 Boleophthalmus pectinirostris | reverse complement strand
AATATATGTTCATAAGATAAGATAAGGTAAGATAATCCTTTATTGTCTCCCATGGGAGAAATTTGTCTTGGGACAGGGGGTAACATGTTTTATCAAAAAACAGGACAACTCAACACAAAGCAGCACATAAACAAACACCATAAAACAAAGTAAATATGAGACCAGTATGACCACGAGTGATGCACCAACAGGACCCTTAAATTATCCTTAACAGGCCCTTGCATTCTTCTGTTCTATTAATTATTGCACATTCCCTAAGCCTATGTGCAGTTTTGATTGCACATTCCCTAAGCCTATGTGCAGTTTTAGTTATAATTATTGCACATTCCCTTAGCCTATGTGCAGATTTAATTATTGCACATTCCTTAAGCCTATGTGTAGCTTTAATTGCACATTCCCTACACCTATGTGCAGTTTTAGATATAATTATTGCACATTCCCTACACCTATGTGCAGTTTTGATTGCACAATCCCTAAGCCTTTTATAATTATTTTTTGACTGCATTATCTGAGTTTAGCAGTTTAACAGCTAGTGGTACAAAAGAATGTTTGAATCTGTTCAGTTTACAGTTTGGGACCCTGTACCTTCTGCCTGATGGCATCAACTCAAACTGACTGTGAAGAACATGGGTTGGGTCATTGATCACCTTCCTGCTGAGCTTCCTCACAGTCTCCTCAAAAATTTGCTGAAGTGAGCTTGGGGCCACACCCATTATTTTACCTGCTCTTTTAGTCAAGTCATTTATGTTCCATTTTGATGTTTATTGTTCCCTGCTCAAATGTACGCTTAATGTAAATGTAGGCCAATTTTAAATCCAGAATCGGTGTAGTTATGTGTACGAATAGGCTAAAGTCCGGGAGCGAGTTAGCTAAAACATAGGAACGAATTAGCTTAAAAAAACAAAACAAATGTGGAAATGATTTATCTAAAGCATGAGAACAAATTAGCTAAAACTTGGGAACCGATTAGCTAAAAAATTTGCTAAAATGTGAGAACGAGTTAGCTAAAGCATGGGAACGAATTAGCTTAAAAATGAACAAAAACATGGCAATGAATTAGCTAAAAAAAATCAAATAAAAATAAATAAATAGCTAAAACATTGGAACAAGTTAGCCAAAGTATGGGAACAAATTAGCTAAAAAAAAAAATTGCTAAAATGTGAAAACAAGTTAGCTAAAACATGAGAACAAATTAGCTAAAACGTGGGAATGAATTACATATTGTGGGGACAAAATACTAATTTGAGGTCAAAATTGAGTCTTTTTTTCTTTTGTTCAAAGACGTCACGTACGGGGTGGCAGCCATTTTGTAGGCAAAAAGCGTCCGTATCAACAAGTCAGCATCAACATCAACAGTTACTGGCGAGTTTTAACTTTTCAGAGTAACATTTCTGATCCTCAACATTCAGTGACGTAGAGTAAGACAATGAAGTTGTGTCAAAACAATTAAACGCAAAACCTACTTCAAAATAAGACGAGTTATCTCATGACAGACAAACGCAACAAAACTGTCAACACAAACGAGCGGCCCCACTGACTTTTCACCTGCTGCACATGAGCGGAAAAGCCGAATGTAAACAAAAACAACATTTTCTTGTATAAATATATCAGGCTAAATGAATAAATTATGTTTATTTATTCATTTTATCTTTTTGCTGACAAAAAAATTGTTTAGTTGTGGTTTGGTGAATGGTTTTTAGTTACACTTCAGTCCTTTTTTAGTCCTGATTTTGTCCAGGTTTTAGTCCTAGCTTAAAAAATTACCTAAAACGTGGAAAGGATTTAGCTAAAGCGTGGGAACAAGTTAGTTAAAACGTGGGAACGAATTACATATTGTGGGAACAAAATAGTAATTTGAGGTCAGGATTTAGTCTTTTTTTGTGCACGTGGGCTCTGTAGATTAGAATACTAGAAAACATGATGATGTCACGTTCGGGGGCGGCAGCCATTTTGTAGGCAAAAAAACGTCTGTATCAACAAGTCAACATCAACATCGTCAACAGTTATCTGCAAGTCTTAACTTTTCAGAGTAACGTTTTTGATCCTCAACATTCAGTGACGTAGAATAAGACGATGAAGTTAAAACAAAGTCAAAACAATTAAACGCAAAACCTACTTCAAAATAAGGCGAGTTATCTCATGACAGACAAACGCAATGCAAAAGTCAATGCAAATGAGCGGCCCCACTGGCTATTTGCTTACCAGCCACGTGCGGAAAAAACAACATTTTCTCGTATAAATATATCAGGCTAAATGAATAAATTATGTTTCTAAATGTATTTATTTATTTTAGTTTTTTGGCTGACATAAAAAAAAATAAAAAGGCTTAGTTGTGGTTTGGTGCATGTTTTTTAGTTACATTTCAGTCCTGGTTTAGTCTTTGTTTAGTCCTGGTTTATTCCTGATTTTAGTCCTAGCTAAAAAATTACCTAATACGTGGAAAGGATCTACCTAAAGCGTGGGAATAAATTAGCTTAAAAAAAAAAATCTAAAACGTGGGAACAATTTAGCTAAAGCGTGGGAACGAATTACATATTGTGGGAACAAAATAGTAATTCGAGGTCGAGATTTAGTGACTTGGAGTAAAATGATGTCACCGTGTCAAAACAATCAAACGCAAAACCTACTTCAAAATAAGACGAGTTTTGTCATGACAAACGCAACGCAAATGTCGACACAAACGAGCGACCCCCCTGACTTTTTGCCGAATGTAAACAAAATATAAAAAATATATCAGACTAAATGAAAAAAAATATACATATAAATAAAATGTTGTTTTTTTATTTTATTTTTAATTTTTTAATTAATTTTTTTTTTTTTTCTGAAAAAAAAAAAAAAAAAAAAAAAAAATTAAAATTAAATAAAACAAAAAAACGAAACTCCCCCAACTCTAAACCGTCTAAACCACGTGCCTCCAGTCCCAGAATTAAAACGATCTTATCACTCCGGCGCTGTTACAACGTCAGTAAATCTCCCTCGGCGCGCTCCCCATTAAAACGCTTGGCACCATTTTGCACATGTGCCTGTAACAGCCCCGTAAGATCCGCGGAGGAGGAGGGGGGGCAACATATTTGAATTGAATATTGATTGATGGAGGAGACGTAAAAAAAAAAAAAAAAAAAAAAAAAAAAAAAGAGAGAAAGAGAGAGAGGGAGCAGGAGAGAGAGGGAGAACTCGCGATCGCAGCCGTGCCGTAACAGTTTCTTCCAGCAGCGCCAGCGATCACCTCTCTTCCCCCCCCCAAAAAAATCTTCTTTCCTCTGCTTTCCCACCGCGACGCTGCTTTCCAGGATGGGATTTTCCTAACTTGACGCATGGTTTAACAGTTTCATTTTTGTCTCAGTTGGACCTGCGTGTTTTTTTTTTTTTTTTTTGCGGGATTTACAACGCCGAAAAACCAGCCGCAATGAATTTCAGAACCTCGGACAGCGCTTGAACACTCGGCGAGGTAAGGCACGGCTGCTGCATAGTTGGATACATGGACACATCGCAATTATATTTCGGCATGGAAGTATCGCCAGACAACGATTTGCAAACTCGTGGTGTGTGGGGAAAAAAAAAAAAAAAAAAAAAGCCCGTGTGATTAAGCGACTTGACTGCATTCTGTGCTGTGCCGTCGTGCGTCCGAGCGAGTTTTTCCACGTAGGTTTTCGGTGTTTTTCGCGTGGTTTTGCGGTCTGGGAGGCAAAAAAAATTGAGGGGGAAAAGTAAACGCCACGGGGTTGGGGAGTAATTATCGTCTTATTGAAGGCAGCAAGCCACCGCTCGGCTCTCGTCAGTTTAATTTAAAAGCACTGGGAAAGTCGGAGAGCGAGAGGGAAAGAGGGAAAGAGGGATGGAGGGAAGGAGGGAGAGACCGGGAATCAGTGCACGGTACATATAAGGGATTTACAGCCGTTTCAGACCTGGTTTAGTTCTGTGAAAGACCGGGTTTAGACGTGGTTTGGTGCATGGTTTTTAGTTTTGGGTTAGTTCTAGTTAAGTCGTGGTTTAGTCCTTGATTTACGCTTGGTCTTGGTCCTTTTAAAGACCTGGTTTAGTCGTGATTTGGTGCATGGTTTTTAGTTATACTTCAGTCCTGGTTTAGTCTTGATGTAGTCCTGGCTTTGTCCTGGTTTAGTCCTGTTTTAGTCCTGTTTAGTCCTGGTTTAGTTGTGGTTTGGTGCATGTTTTTTAGTGATATTTCAGTCCTGGTTTAGTCTTGGTTTAGTCCTGGTTTAGCCCTGGTTTTAGTCCTGGTTTAGTCGTGTGAAAGACTTGGTTTAGATGTGGTTTGGGGCATGGTTTTTTGTTATAATTTAGTCCTGGTTTAGTCTTGGTTTAGCCCTGTGAAAATCCTGGTTTAGTCTTGGTTTAGCACATGTTTTTTAGTTATAGTTCAGTCCTGGTTTAGTCCTGGTTTAGTCCTGTGAAAGACCTGGTTTAGACGTGGTTTGGTGCATGGTTTTTAGTTTTGGGTTAGTTCTAGTTAAGTCGTGGTTTAGTCCTTGATTTACGCTTGGTCTTGGTCCTTTTAAAGACCTGGTTTAGTCGTGATTTGGTGCATGGTTTTTAGTTATACTTCAGTCCTGGTTTAGTCTTGATGTAGTCCTGGTTTTGTCCTGGTTTAGTCCTGTTTTAGTCCTGATTTAGTCCAGGGTTTAGTCCTGGTTTAGTTGTGGTTTGGTGCATGTTTTTTAGTGATATTTCAGTCCTGGTTTAGTCTTGGTTTAGCCCTGGTTTAGTCTGGTTTTAGTCCTGGTTTAGTCGTGTGAAAGACTTGGTTTAGATGTGGTTTGGGGCATGGTTTTTTGTTATACTTTAGTCCTGGTTTAGTCTTGGTTTAGCCCTGTGAAAAACCTGGTTTAGTCTTGGTTTAGCACATGGTTTTTAGTTATAGTTCAGTCCTGGTTTAGTCCTGGTTTTAGTCCTTGTTTAGTCCAGTGAAAGACTTGGTTTCATTATGGTTTGTTGCATGTTTTTTAGTTGTAGTTCACTCCTGGTTTAGCCCTTTTTTTAGTCCTGGTTTAGTCTTAGTTTAGTCCTGGTTTTAGTTCTGGTTTAGTTCTGGTTTAGTCCTGTGAAAGACCAGGTTTAATTGTGGTTTGGTGCATGTTTTTTTAATTATACTTCATTTCTGGTTTAGTCTTGGTTTAGTCCTGGTTTAGTCCTGGTTTTAGTCCTGATTTTAGTCCTGGTTCAATCCTGTGAAAAACCTGGTTTAGTTTAGTTATACTTCAGTCCTGTTTTAGTCCTGGTTTAGTCCTGATTTAGCCCAGGTTTTAGTCCTGGTTTAGTTGTGGTTTGGTGCATGTTTTTAGTGATACTTCAGTTCAGGTTTAGTACTGGTTTAGTCTGGTTTTAGTCCTGGTTTAGTCCTGTGAAAGACCTGGTTTAGACGTGGTTTGGTGCATGGTTTTTAGTTATACTTTAGTCCTGGTTTAGTTCTGTGAAAATCCTGGTTTAGTCTTGGTTTGGTGCACGTTTTTTAGTTATAGTTCAGTCCTGGTTTATTCTTGGTTTAGCCCTGGTTTTAGTCCTGGTTTAGTTCTGGGAAAGACTGGGTTTAGACGTGGTTTGGTGCATGGTTTTTAGTTTTGGGTTAGTTCTAGTTAAGTCGTGGTTTAGTCCTGATTTATGCTTGGTCTTGGTCCTTTCAAAGACCTGGTTTAGTTGTGATTTGGTGCATGGTTTTTAGTTATACTTCAGTCCTGATTTAGCACTGGTTTTAGTCCTGGTTTAGTCTTAGTTTAGTCCTAGTTTTAGTTCTGGATTAGTCCTGTTAAAGATCTGGTTTAGTCCTGATTTTATCCATTGTTTAGCCCTAATTAAGTTTTGATCTTAAGTTTAGTTTTGTTCATGGTTCAGTCTTGGTCAAGTGTTGGTGGAGTCCTGATTTAGTCTTGGTTTAGTTCTGGTTCAGGTAACGTCTTGTTAATCTCTGGTTGAGTCTTCGATTTGTTTTCATTTAGTTTTGTTTAGTCCTGGTTTGGTTTTGTCCATTGTTTTGTCCAAACTGAGTCTTGGTGCAGTCATGGTCGAGTTCATGGTTTAGTTCTGGTTTAATCCTGGTTTAGTCCTTTCAAAGATCTGGTATAGATGTAGTTTTGGCACATGGCTTTAAATTCTGGTTTAGTTCTAGTTAAGTCTTGAAAAAGACCTGACCTGAGTCTTGGTCTAGTCTTAGTTTTGTTTGTGATTCAGTCCTGGTTTAATCCTGTTTCAGGTATGGTCTGGTTTAGGCTTTGTTGAAATCTGTACATTGTTTAGTCCTAATTAAATCTTGGTCTTAAATCTAGATTTGTTCACTGTTCAGTCTTGGTCAAGCGTTGGTGAGTCCTGATTCAGTCTTGGTTTAGTTCTGGTTCAGGTAAAGTCTAGTTTAGCCCTGGTTGAGTTTTGAATTTGCTTTCATTTAGTTTTGTTTAGTCTTGGTTCGATTCTGAACATTGTTTTGTCCAAAATGATTCTTGGTGGAGTCTTGGTTGAGTTCATGGTTTAGTCCTGGTTTAGCCCTGGTTTTAGTCCTGGTTTAGTCCGGTGAAAGACCTGGTTTAGACGTGGTTTGGTGCATGTTTTTAGTTCAATTTAAGTCCTGGTTTAGTTCTGATTTTAGCCCTGATTTTATCAATTTTTTAGTCCTAATTAAATCTTGATCTTAAGTCTAGTTTTGTTCACGGTTCAGTCTTGGTCAAGCGTTGGTGGAGTCCTGATTCAGTCTTGGTTTAGTTCTGGTTCAGGTTAGGTCTTGTTTATCCTTGGTTGAGTCTTGGATTTGCTTTCATTTAGTTTTGTTTCGTCCTGGTCCAGTTTTGTCCATTGTTTTGTCTAAAATGAGTCTTGCTGGAGTCTTGGTTGAGTTCACGGTTTCGTCCTGGTTTCATCCTGGTTCAGTCTTGGCTCAGTCCTGGTTTAACCCTCGATTCCATTTTTTTTTTTTTTCACCATCTTCTTTACCTCCGCAGTATTTTGCACGCTGGTACAATTATCCTAATACCTATGAAGCGGTGTCATAAACCCGTCTTGCGGCTATAACTGCATAGCCAAAGTGTTGGGACAGATCATTTCAGACTGACAGCATGTTAACGAGCAGGAGGCAGCCTTTTAGAGCCCGGCGCATTTCCATTTTTATTTTTGCCCCGTTAATGGCAGTGATTTAGAGCCGCCTGTGTGCCTTCTTCACTTCTACACTCTTAACTCTAAAAGGAGCTAATTTCACCTAATTGAACCAGCGTAACCAAGAGACAAGAACTGGAAAGCCTGTCGTTAAGGGTCCTATTTTACGCCAAATTGACACTTGCGACGCTTTCAATGTGCACTCCGTAACTTTTCGGTTGGGGGTCCGTCACTGTCTTGTTTCTATGGAGATGTCGTCGCTCTGCTTCGTTAAATCTTTCGTTTATTCAATGACAGATGGTTTTATTGCTCAAAAAGAACTACAACGTAACGTGAGCGGGGTTGTCTCTCTTCGGTCTGGTCTGGTTTGGTCTCCGTGACGATAGAAAGGTTTAATGCATGTAACAATAACCGAAATATCGTGATACGTGATATCGTATCGTCAAAGTTCTCACAGTAATATCGTGGACCATCACAATATATCGAATTATAAGTCTCTTTGCTTAAATTAAGAGTTATGATGCAGCAATACCTCAAGAAAGACAGAAAGAACTACATAGACCACAGGTGTCAAACATAAGGCCCGGGGGCCAGATCCGGCCCTCCAAGACCTTTAATCTGGCCCTTGGCTGATTTTCACTTAAATATTTTAATTAAAATATTGGTAATTTTCTGCGTCTCTTAGCATAGCAGCGTCTCCAGCGTCTCTGTACGTGGCCCCTCCCACCAGAGCAGCACAAATGAAGACTTGTCTCTTTCCAAACGCTCTTAAAGGACGATCGTTTTGACTGTTGACCGAGACACCCTCATCAGAAAAATGTCAACAATGAGAAAAGTGGAGCCGAGTGCAGGATTTTCCAACAAAAATGGACTTATTCCTGTTTACATACAAGTTCATGTTAAAACATTGTGTTGAAATTGTATTTTTCTTAAAGTTTCAGGTTCTTCATAATAATATAATATTTTGTAAAAGAAAGAGTTCATCAATTTAAAAAGATTTCTGTAATAGATTTGTGTTTCTCTTCACAAATATTTGAGCCTATTGTTATTTTTTATGTATATATTCCATGAGTTTTCTGATCCGGCCCCTTTGGGATCAAAGTAGGTTGGATACGACCCCCGGACCAAAATGAGTTTGACACCCCTGACATAGACCATGATCCTTTGCTCCATTTCAGTGCAGACGACATGAAGAAATAACAGTTCTAAGCACTTTTAAGTCTTAGTTCTTTGGATTAAGTCTAGTCAAGGCATTTTAAGAGGAAAATATAGCATATTAACAGTTTTGTCCACAAAATATCGCAATAAATATCGTACCGTGAGGTTCATACCGTGACGATATCGTATCTTGAGACTTGGATATCGTTGCACCCCCATTTAATGCCATACTGTGAAACATTTTAGATGAAGCAATAACATCTACATGGGAAAAAACCAACAAAAAAATATATAGAAAAGTAGTGTTAGAATGTTGTTAACTCATCAAAAACAGACGTGGAGCTGTGTTTTGTTTTCTTCACACATTTGAGTAAACCTTTATTATTAGTCTGTCTATTTCCCCAAAGCTCAAAATGCTCTGTTCCAACTTGTGATGTCATGTAGTGGTCGTTTTCGAGTTAACAGCTACTTTTTTCGTTTTTGTTTTGTAGAGATTAGCAATTTCAGGTCTTAAATTTTCTACTTCTAGTGAAGGTGTATGGAGTTTAAAAACACAGTGGAGCAGCGTAAAGCACTTTAATATGGACTTAAGTTTCTGATCTATGTTATAATGTTTCCTCATCACAAACAGACCTGGAGTTGTGTTTTTTTTCATTCACGCACGTTTGAATAACCCTTTATTATTATTAGTCCGTCTACATCTCCAAATCTTAAAATGCTCTGTTCCACCTTGTGATGTCATGTAGTGGTAGTTTTCAAGTTAAAAGCTACATTTTTCTTTTTTCTTATTCTTATTTATTTATTTGAAAAGAGACAGCACATATTATTGAACATTTAAAATGTAAATATGTAAAGATTATAGTCAGTGTGGCTAATTTCTGTCTTCAGTCCCTCGGCAGGTTGATGTGAAATCATCTACAGGACAGAGAAAAGTACAACAACAATCACACAAAAGTACATAAAACCAGTGATTTGGACTCGAGTCAGACTTGAGTGACTATTTTTAGGACTTAAGAGTTGACTTGATAAAATGGACTAAGACTTGGGACTCAACTTGGACTTGAAGGTCAGTGACTTGGGACTTGACTCGGACTTGAAAAGACTTGATGCTTCTCTTAAAAAAAATAAATGTTTTTAGAAAATACTTGTGCTTCATTTTACAGGAACAGACAGGAACATGTCTCTCCCACTTCTGTTTGTTACTTTGGATGGAATTGAAGTACTGTGATGTGGTATCCTCAAATGTACTACAGTAATATACAGTACAGTACAGTAAAACAGGGGGAACTACACAGAACATGATCTTTAAATTTCATGACAAAACAACTGTTATTAAGCACTTTAAAATCAGAATTGTTTCTGTTCTGACCGTAATAATTCACACTAAGATGTTGTCAAGCCATTTAAAAAGGAAAACTTAGTATTTCAACAACTCTTATAGAAATACTCACATATACCGTATTTCCTGCACTATTAGGCGCTCTGGATTATAAGGCGCACTGTCATTAAATGGTCTATTTTTGAACTTTTTTCACAAATAAAAAGCATCGGACTTTAAACGAAACACAACAGTTGGATGGGTCAGTGGTTTTGTTTGTTTGTTCGTTCACGGTGACTCTGGGCTTTGTTCAGTTGTGGCGTGTAGGGAGGTGCTGTCTGGGACCAACGGATTGTCGGCGTGTTCGCAGTGACTCAGTTGTTCAGTCGTGTCTAGAAGCGGCACATTGCGCTCGCTTTTTCGGTTCGTTCCTCCGTTCCGTTCCTCGTCGGCGTGGAGTGACGAGTGTGTCTGCGGGTGTTTTTCGCTGCGCGGTCGCTGTCTGCTCCGTGTGTGTTTGCGTGCGCTGCGGGTGGTGCGGCTTTGTAGTTTACTGAAGTCGTGCTGGGACACCCGAGTGGATTCGTGTATCGGGCTCTGGATTGTGGGGCGCGCTGTCGTTTTTTGATGGGGTTGGAGGCTTAAGAGTGCGCCTCATAGCCCGGAAAACACGGTAATTATAGCAGGACATTTTAAGTACAATTTAGTTTTAAAAAATCATATAAATTGCAAAAATCTAAGCTATATTTGGTACTTTTTTGGTTTAAAGACTTGAAATGACTTGAAGCTCAAAGCAGACGACTTGGACTTGCCTGTATTCGACTTGGGACTTGACTCGGACTTGAGGCTTACTTGAGACTTGCAAAACAACGACTTGATCCCACCTCTGCCTGACCCAGAAGACTAGTTAAGGTTTAATTGTTCCCAAAATACCCTCATTTTCGGCGAATTCAGCATTTTAAAGTGACATTTTGATCCAAATATGTCACATTTTCGCAGTAAATACGTCAAATACTTCTCCTTTTTCCTATCTCCGTTCGTGTCTGGTACTACGTCTTCTGTAATAACCCCACATGTCAACAGTCTGCGCGCACTCGTGTATTTGCGGCTTGTAATCCCTCTTCTCTCCGGTATTAAACACGTGCCCTTTAAGTTAATGGAATGCGGCTTTTTCACCCGTTCATAACTAGGCCTTCGTTTTGGCTCCAAACAAATTAATTCTTAAAATAGAGGGAAGGAAGAAGGGACGGCGGAGGAAGAGGAAGGGGAGGAGAGCGGAGAGAGAGAGCGCTTGTCAGGTCCGCTCTGGATAAAAGTTGACCCCGAGGTTTTCTCTGGCCGCCGGCGCGATAACAAGCTTTGGAAAAACAGAATGTGGAAGATGCGGCGGGGTTTTTAGGCTGCGGTTTTGTAATTTGGATTCATTATAAGTGTGAGGAGGTCAGGTGCGTGTTAGCTTTATTTTTAATATTTAATTTGGGAGATTTTAATGTGTAGAGCTCTCGTTTCTGTATTGTGTAGTAGTTGTAGGGATCAGTGTCGGGAGTAACTCGGTACAAATGTCAGTATCGCTCGTCACAGTGCTTTTTTAACCTGGATTTAAGTGGTGGGTTTTTTGTTTTTGGTTTAGTTCTGGCTTAGTCCTGGTTTAGATGTAGTTTAGTCCTGGTTCCGTCCTGGTTTAGACCTGGTTTAGTCCTGGTTCAGTCCTGGTTTGGACCTGGTTTAGACCTGGTTTAGTCCCGGTTTAGTCCCGGTTTTAGACCTTCTTTAGTCCTGGTTTAGTTCTGGTTTTAGACCTTTTTAGTGCTGGTTTTAGACCTTCTTTAGTCCTGGTTTAGACCTTATTTAGTCCTGGTTTTAGACCTTCTTTAGTCCTGCTTTTAGACCTTCTTTAATCCTGGTTTAGTCCTGGTTTTAGACCTTCTTTAGTCCTGCTTTAGTTCTGGTTTTAGACCTTTTTAGTGCTGGTTTTAGACCTTCTTTAGTCCTGGTTTAGACCTTATTTAGTCCTGGTTTAGTCCTGGTTTTAGACCTTCTTTAGTCCTGGTTTAGTCCTGTTTTTAGATCTTCTTTAGTCCTGGTTTAGTTCTGGTTTTAGACCTTTTTAGTGCTGGTTTTAGACCTTCTTTATTCCTGGTTTAGACCTTATTTAGTCCTGGTTTAGTCCTGGTTTTAGACCTTCTTTAGTCCTGGTTTAGTCCTGGTTTTAGACCTTCTTTAGTCCTGGTTTAGTTCTGGTTTTAGACCTTTTTATTGCTGGTTTAGACCATTTTTAGTCCTGGTTTAGTCCTGGTTTTAGACCTTCTTTAGTCCTGGTTTAGTCCTGGTTTTAGACCTTCTTTAGTCCTGGTTTAGTTCTGGTTTTAGACCTTTTTATTGCTGGTTTAGACCATTTTTAGTCCTGGTTTAGTCCTGGTTTTAGACCTTCTTTAGTCCTGGTTTAGTCCTGGTTTTAGACCTTCTTTAGTCCTGGTTTAGACCTTATTTAGTCCTGGTTTAGTCCTGGTTTTAGACCTTCTTTAGTCCTGGTTTAGTCCTGTTTTTAGACCTTCTTTAGTCCTGGTTTAGTTCTGGTTTTAGACCTTTTTAGTGCTGGTTTTAGACCTTCTTTATTCCTGGTTTAGACCTTATTTAGTCCTGGTTTAGTCCTGGTTTTAGACCTTCTTTAGTCCTGGTTTAGTCCTGGTTTTAGACCTTCTTTAGTCCTGGTTTAGTTCTGGTTTTAGACCTTTTAGTCCTGGTTTAGTTCTGGTTTTAGACCTTTTTATTGCTGGTTTAGACCATTTTTAGTCCTGGTTTAGTCCTGGTTTTAGACCTTCTTTAGTCCTGGTTTAGTCCTGGTTTTAGACCTTCTTTAGTCCTGGTTTAGTTCTGGTTTTAGACCTTTTTATTGCTGGTTTAGACCATTTTTAGTCCTGGTTTAGTCCTGGTTTAGTCTTGGTTTAGCCCAAAATGTGAAAACAGGAAAATCCCGCCATGTAATCCATTTATTTCAACAAAGTAACTGTAATCCAATTACCACTCACTGAAACAGTAACTGTAACTGAATACTGTTACTCATAATTTGTACTCTGATTACATAACTCCAGTACATGTAATCTGTTACTCCCCAACACTGTAATACAGGAAGTGCTCCATACACTAGTCCAGAATCATTTTGATCATTTCAGATCTCGACTGAACATACAGTAAAAGGTGAAAGGTTGAAAACTACCACTTCATGACATCACAAGGTGGAGCAGAACATTTTGAGCTTTGGAGATGTAGATAGAGTAATAATAAAAAGAAAAATTACAAGTCCAGGTCTGTTTTTGAGGTGGTAACAACATTATAACACGACTTAAACCTCACAAGAGTCGATTTTTTTTTTTATACGAGCCCTTTAAGTCGAGTTCTTGTTTCGCCCCAAGAATTTGCAAACGACAAAACAGCGACAGCTTGTGTTGACTGTCTCTGAGCGACATCAGGAAGTGCACACCGATACAGCAGATGCATTATGGGATATTAAGCATGCTCTGTGGAAATTGTCACTCTATATCATGGAGGATAATCTACTAAATGCAAATTAATCTTATACGCTCAATATGCTCTCCGACGAATACAGAGCGCTCGATTTTATGTGAAGAGTGGCTTTATAAAGAATCAGACTGTGTACGACTGATACTTATATTTACTTATATTCTCTCATGTTGATGTTGATGATCAATTATCGATTAGTCCAGTCGTCCTCAAACTTTTTAGCGCCACGGACCGGTTTTACGTCCCATAATTTTTCGCGGACCAGGAGCTGCGGCGGTGAGGCATGGTTTAGACCTGGTTTAGTCCTGGTTTTACACTTGGTTTAGTCCTGGGTTAGATCTGGTTTTAGACGTGGTTTAGTCCTGATTTTAGACTTGGTTTAATACTGGTTTAGTCCTGGTTTAGTCTTGGTTTTAGACGTGGTTTAGACCTGGTTTAGTCCTGGTTTTACACTTGGTTTAGTCCTGGGTTAGATCTGGTTTTAGACGTGGTTTAGTCCTGATTTTAGACTTGGTTTAATGCTGGTTTAGTCCTGGTTTAGTCTTGGTTTTAGACGTGGTTTAGACCTGGTTTAATCCTGGTTTAGTTATGGTTTAGACCTGGTTTTAGACCTGGTTTAATACTGGTTTAGTCCTGGTTTAATCCTGGTTTAGACCTGGTTTAGTCCTGATTTTATTCATGGTTTAGACCTGTTTTAATCCTGGTTTACTTCTGGTTTTAGACCTGGTTTAATCCTAGGTTAGTCCTGGGTTAGTCCTGGTTTAGACCTGTTTTAGTCCTGGTTTAGACCTGGTTTAGTCCTGGTTTAGACCTGGTTTAGACCTGGTTTAGACATGGTTTAGTCCTGGTTTAGAGATGCGTATGGGCGGGGCGTCTGCACTTTCATGACCCGGTACCAGACGACCCACGGCCCGGTATCCGTCCGTCGCCCGGGATTTGTTGGACCCCTGGATTAGTCGACAGATCGTGCCCATCCCTCGTGTGCACAGTGACGCCATGGTAACCGCTGAACATTTCTCCATAGACAGTATACATGCCTGCAGTATCAGTAAAATAAAAGTATGCCATATGATAAATACAGGCTTCATCCTCGTCTGCAACCTATATTTCAATTCAAATGTGAACTTTCTATTCAATCATGACACTAGAGGGTATAGAGAGTAAAGAAGAGCACATAGATATAAAAGTGTTGACTTGGGCGGCCTGGGGAAGTTGCTATTTCCATTTTTCTTCACAGGCAATGCACTCCACATAAAACTGAGGCTGTATAACTTTTACTGGTGGAGTGTCCGTCAGCTGCTTGTCTCCATGGCGATGGTTTTTGCTTTGTGTGGAAGGCTGCTTGAAAAACGTGCATTCTTACCGAGCGCGGGGGTCGCCTCTCCACAGATCTGACCTCTGACATGGCTTGTGTTCACGAAGATGGATACTTTTAAGGAGAGACCCTGCAGTAGAATAGGAAAAAAACGCTGGATTTAGATCAATACATTTTAAACTTTTTCTGTAGCAGCTCAGTTGGTTGAGTTTGTCCACTGATCTTAAAGGTTGTATGGAGGATTTTTTTTTTAGTTTCAAACTGTCAGTGAAAGATTAAAATACCATTACAGAGATGAAGCAGCTTTGTAATTATGATGACCAAAAAAAAAAAGAACAAAAATCTATCAACTGTGGACGTAGTGCGGCCAGATAAACATCAGCCAATAGAAAACGAGGCTCCCTCATTTTCTATTGGCTGTTAGGTTGTCAGTCAAACTCCCTAGTGTAACTGACTCGTCGGAGCGCGGGGATTACGTGGTTTACGCAGCGGTTCTTAGAGGCTTTTTCGAACTGTCGCTTCCTCGCATTTCGCACAAAGTTTGTCGCGACGGCGGACGAGAATCCACGACCGGTTCGCCGCAAAAGAAAGTCCGTTTTTGAGGAAAGAAGAAGAGAAGAGGAAAAGGAGCAAAGCCAAACTGAGGTGATTCTTGGAGATCTCGTCCAGCGATGGCGCGACCGAAGCAGACGAAGGGACTAAAAACTGACGTGTCGGTCGCTGAATTACTTCTAGACAGGAAACTTCAACAGTAATTCTGAACGCGCACAAGGACTGTCGCTGTATTTCTCTTCCCTTAAAAAAATCCATACAACTTTAAAGGTTGGTGGCTTGAATCTCGCTCTTGACTTAAACATCGTTGGTTGAGCGGGTGGATCCACTGACCCGCAGGCTGGCGGTGTGATTCCAGCTCCAACAAATGAGTGCCGTTCTTGTGTCCTTGGACAAGACACTTAATCTACCTCACCCTCAGTGTCTGCATACACTGGTGTGTGAATGTGTGAGACGTTCCTTGTTGTAATGTGCTTTGACTGCCATGAAGGTAGAAAAAATGCTACCATGTTTTTCAGACTAAAAGGTGCACCTAAAATCCCTTTCTCAAAAATCGTCAGTGCGCTTTATGATGCCTTATGTATTAATTCTGGTTGTTCTTACTGACATTGAACAGATTTTATGTGGTACACGGCACTAAAAAATTGTCAAAATGTATTAGTATGACTTTGGTAAACTACGAAGCCACACCGCTTGATGGATTGTCGGAACATTACGGGGACCATAGTCAGGGCGAGTTACGCTGACGATGAGTTATTGTGAATGAGTTGACTAAAGTTTGACTGTTTTGTTTCGCTCAATGCACCTTTTAATCCAGTGCGCCTTATGTATGAAACTAAACAAGAGAATTCAACATTATTGATATTGCCCTTTATAATCTGATGCACTTTATAGTCTGAAAAATACGGTATTACCATTTACCAGGGTTTACTCACATAAATGAAGACGAGAAATTGAGATAAAAATGTTACAAAGTGCATCTTTAAATAGTTTTATTGTTAATACTCAGATTGTTAAATGCAGATTACACCAATATATGATATCTTAGTAGGAAGTCAGGTCAGTGAAGTGTTTTGCTCAATGTAGTATCTAGTAACAAAGCTGAGATTGAACCACCAAACTTCAGGTTAGAAAGCGACGTCATGCCACTAAAATTTGTAATATTTCATCAAATTTGTGGGTTATTTTGATTAGAAAAAAATACATTTTGAAATAAACCTGATTATGAGGCATGTGTTGGATGAATTAAAAGGTGCACTGTGTAACTTTTTTCTGTCAAATGCTTGTCTCCATAGAGATATTATTGCTTTGTCTGGAATGTTTCACAGTATGATATTAAACCAGACCAAGTTACAGGTCAGATCTGTGGAGAGGCGACCCCGCTCACAGTCAGAATGCATTTTTTTCTGTATTTTTGAGCTATAAAATCACCTGTAAAGTAGAGCTGTTTAATGCCATACTGTGGAACATTTCAGGCAGAGCAATGACATCTCCATAGAAAGCAAAGACCATATTTTACATTTATATTTTACTTTTTTTTCAGTATCAGGTAAATTCAAGGTTAGGTTCAAGGATGTATTGAAAATCGTATTGTTACATCCGCACTAATGAGTGTCCGTGTGCCGCTGGTTGAGACGCGCCCCTCCCCCTCGCTCTTGGGGTTCTGTACACTACTGTAGCCATCGACCGCGGTGCCATTCGGGCGTATTGATTGGAGCGGACGCCATTATGTCAGCGAGATTAAAGCCCTCGCAAGCACCAGGATCCTGAAGAAAACTCCCACCCAGATGACATGAGTGCTGACCCCATCACAAACCTGACCAAGATTAAGACCTGGTTTAGTCTTGACCAAGACCAGGTCAAGACCTGGTTTAGCCCTGACTAAGACCAGGATTAGTCCTGGCTTAGACTTGAACAAGACCTGGTTTAGACATGACCAAGACCGGGCCAAGACATGACCAAGACCTACTTTAGACCTGACCAAGACTTGATTTAGACCTGACCAAGACCAGGCCAAGTCCTGGTTTTATCCTGACCAAGACTGGGCCAAGACCTGGTTTAGACCTGATTTTGAAAGGGCCAAGATCTGGTTAAGACCTGACCAAAACCTGGTTTAGTCCTGGTTTAGACTGGGTCAAGACCTGCTTTAGAACTGACCAAGACCTGGTTTAGACATGACCAAGACTGGCCCAATATCTGGTTTAGAACTGATCAAGACTGGGCCAAGATCTGGGGTAGACCTGGCCAAGACCTGGTTTAGTCCTGACCAAGACCTGTTTTAGACCTGATCAAGACTGTGTCAAGACCGGGTTTAGTCCTGACCAGGACCGGGCCAAGACTGGGTTTAGTCTTGCCCAAGACCGGGCTAAGACCTGCTTTAGACCTGATCAAGACCTGCTTTGGACATGACCAAGACTGGGCCAAGACTGGGCCAAGACCTGACCAAGACCTCCTTTGGACCTGATCAAGACCGGGCCAAGACCTGGTTTAGACCTGATTCAGACTGAGCCGAGACCTGGTTTAGACCTGATCAAGACCAGGCCAAGATCTGGGGTTTACCTGACCGAGACCTGATCTAGTCCTGACCAAGACCTTGTCAAGACCGGGTTTAATCCTGACCAAAACTGGGCCAAGACCTACTTTAGACCTGACCAAGACCTGTTTTAGACCTGACCATTTCATTTCCCAACATTAGTCCTGGTTTAGACCGGCTTTAGTCCTTGTCGTGGAACCTGGTTTAGCGTAACGTCTCTAAACAAAAACCCCTGTAAATCTTTAGTTTAGTCCTGGGCCGCATCCCATTTCTGTTTCCTTGCTTCCTTCTCCTTGATTCTTCTCGATTCTGAGGAAGTCCCAACCTCCGAACTTTTAAATCAACATCTTTAGTGTTGGAAAAATGTATTTAAATATTTTTTTTATTAGTTTTTTAGACACTTTTAATTGACATTGAGGAGGCGAGGAAAGAGAAATGGTTTATTCCTTAGGCCTATTCAATTAAATGTATTTATCCTACAGGCGCAATTTAAGCACACTGAGTAATTATGCAAGATTAATAATAAATTATGCAATATTAATAATAAATGGTTTGATAAATGGCTTAAACAAAGGCCTCCGCTGTCAGCAAAGAGAATGAGAAATTAAAACATGAATCCGTTAGACCTAATAGAGCCGTGTTCAAACAGGAAGTGAGCACGGGCGCGCTTCCGGCTCCACCGACTGGCTCTAATTCACTTTGTATTGAAAAAAACATAGTTCGTCTCTTTCCATAACTGCTGCTGTTTTAAAATTTTGGTCTTAAAATGTTCGTATTAACCCGCTCTACATTTTTATATTTTGCTATTATGTCCTAAAAAGTAAAAAAGTGGAGTTAATTTAATATTTTTGGAAAGGTTAATTAAGTAACACTGGACCAAATTTCCCGTTATATTAATGTTGAGACTAAATGGACTAAACAGTTTGTTCAGTTGTTTTTCAAAATAAAAACAAAAATAAGAAAACAAAACAAAAAAATTCTTCATTTTGTATCAAAACCAAACTGAAAGAACGGATATCGATTCAAAACCAGGACTGAACCAGGATGAAAACAGGACTGAACCAGGACTGAATAGGGACTGAACCAGGACTAAACTAGGAGACCTAAACCAGGACTGATCCCAGAACTGAACTAGGACTAAAACAGGACTGAACCAGGACGATAACAGGTCTAAATCAGGACTGAGCCCAGAACTGAACCAGAAGGATTAAACCAGGACTGAACCAGGACTAAACCAGGACTGAACCAGGACTAAAACAAGACTTAACCAGGACTAAACCAAGACTGATTCCAAAACTGAACCAGGATTAAAACAGAACTTGAACCAGGACTAAAACAGGACTAAACCAGGACTGATCCCAGAACTGAACAAGGAGGACAAAACCAGGACCAAAACAGGACTAAAACAGGACTAAAACAAGACTAAACCAGGACTCAACCCAGAAGTGAACCAGGACTGAACCAGGACTAAAACAGGACTAAGCCAGGACTGATCCCAAAACTGAACCAGGACTAAACCAGGACTCATTTCAGAATGGAACCAGGAGGACTAAACCAAGATTGAACTAGAACTAAACCAGGACTAAAACAAGTTCATATTAACCCGCTCTACATTTTCTATTTTGTTATTTCGTCCGCAAACTAATTCCTGTCTACAAATTCACCCCTTTACTGCGGCCTGGAGCTCTGAAAAATAACCACATTTAACTTTTATTTACTTTCTACTTTTTATGTTCAAAACAACTCTGAAATATTTTACTCTGAAATTTGAACCCAATGTCACACTCCTTTAGTTCATTTCTTTGATACAGTCCATGGATGTGAACACAATTTGACCACAGAATGAGTCCGATGACAATTCAGGGACTTAAAAACTGCATAGAAAACATTTGGATTTTTACCTCTGACGCAACAATCTTGGCAAAATTCAAACAGGGCAATTTTGAGTGTTTTGAGACGATTTAATGAAATATTCATGAATGGAAGCAAAACTACAACTGTCTTTTATTTAGTTAATTTTTTTTACATAATCCATTTCGTGGTCTAGTCCTGGTTTAGTCCTGGTTTAGACCCACGTAAGTCCACAAAGACAAACCGTCTCTAAAGTCTGTAAAGCCTGTAGTCCTGGTGGCTGCTGGGTCAGTGCTGAGCTGAATAACGATGTGGGCAGCTCTGGTTTATGGAGTCGACTCACTACAGCCTCATTCTCTGTCTTAGACCAGGAAATAGTCCAGTCCATCACGGCGTTTTCACACACTTTAAAGTCCCCGCTGCAGTTTAGACCTAGTTTAGACCCCGTTCAGTTCTCATTTAGTCCTGGTTTAGCCCTGGTTTAGACATAAGTGGCTCCAATCCAGATCCTATTTTAGTTTCAGATACTGTTGCTTTTAAAGTGCCCATTAAACTAACTAAATCAGGACTAAATCAAGACTAAATCAAGACTAAACCAGGACAAATCCAGGACTGATCCCAGAACTGATCCAAGAGGACGAAAATAGGACTGAACCAGGACTAAAACAGGTCTAAACCAGCACTAAATCAGAACTGAACCAGAACTAAACCTGGTCTAAACCAGAAATAAACCAGGTCTAAACCAGGACTAAAACAGGACTGATCCCAGAACTGAACCAGGACTAAAACAGGACTGAACCAGGTCTAAAGCAGGTCTAAACCAGGACTAAATCAGAAGTGAACCAGGACTGAACCAGGACTAAACCAGGACTAAATCAGGACTAAATCAGGACTGATCCCAGAACTGAACCAGGACTAAAACAGGACAGAACCAGGACTAAATCAGAAGTGAACCAGAACTAAACCTGGTCTAAACCAGGACTAAAAGAGGACTGATCCCAGAACTGAACCAGGACTAAAACAGGACAGAACCAGGACTAAATCAGAAGTGAACCAGGACTACACAAGACTAAACCAGGTCTAAATCAGGTCTAAATCAGGACTAAATCAGGACTGAACCAAGACTGAACCAGGACTAAACAAGGACTAAACCAGGTCTAAACCAGGACGCAAAATCCGGCATCGCAGTTTAAATCACCAAAAATTGAAAACTGAAGAAAACAAATGATTATTTTTCATATTTTTTTCATTTTGGAAAATAGTTGCTTTATCATTTTCTTATTTTTGGTTTTATTTTGAAAAACGAATGATACACGGACTCTAAAAGTAAAAAGGAGCTGAAAACTAAAATGGAACAGACTGAAACGAAACACAACTCCAGGTCCATTTTTGTAACAGCACATGTCTCAAAACTCACAGTAGCCAATTTCTGGTCATATAAAACCTTTAAAACCGTCTTTAATACTGTTTATCCCCGGGTTTAGTTCTGGCTTAACCCTCGCCCTCCCAGTGTGATTGATTGATTCGTTTTACCAGCCTCCTGTAGAGCTCCAGAGTGGATCATTCAGCCTGAGCACAGTTGACGGCCGACCCAGGGGGGGCAGGTTGACGGGGGCTTGGGTATCTGCTCTCCGGCTCTACAACCCCGTCAAGTATGTGGAGCAATAATGGATTCAATGGGAGTCCTCGTGAAGGTTAGAATTTTTTAAAAAGGACAAATAAAAAAGGAATCCAGGCTTGAAAATACACTCCAAATATTAAAAAATGCTTCTGAAATGGACCTTAGATAGTAAATAGTTGCTTTTATATTTTAAAACGTCCAATATTACACAAAATTTAGCTCGTCAAAAACACACCGGAGTGAGAATTCTGTTTTTTTAGGTTGGTAGGAAGGTATAAATATAAATATGAGCTCTTCAACTGCCGTAAAGTTGCACCATGTAACTTTTTGTTTGGGGGTCCATCACCTGTTTGTTTCTATGGATATCACTTTGCTTGGAATGTTCCACAGTATGACATTAAACAGCTCTACAGGTGGTTTTATAGCTCAAAAATACCATGAAAAACAGACGTTCTGACTGTGAGTGAGGTCACCTCTCCACAGATCTGACCTGGTTTTAGCTGCATGACGATAGAAAGATTTAATGCCATACTGTGAAACACTTTAGACCAAGCAATAACGTCTCTGCCTAGAAAATAATTTGACGGACCCGCCACCAGAGAAGTTACACAATGCGCCTTTAGTCTGTGTGTTCTTGTTCACCTTAGACGGGTCTAAACTGGTTACTTGGTCAATATGTTTATGTCTGTGTATTATCTTTGGGGTATAAAAACTCTCTCTGCATTGTCGTGAGTTTAGAGAAAGATGCAAGACACACCTGCTTTAATAAATCCGTCAACATTATTCAAGACATGTATACAAAAGTAAGTGGTAAAATAACACATTGTATTTTTTGGACAATAAGTCTCTCCATAATATAAGTCGCACCAGCCAAAAAATGTGTAATGCACAAGAAACACACATATATAAGTTGCACCAAACTATAAGTCGCACTTTTTGGGGGGAAATTTATTTTATAAAATCAGAGACCATTAACCGATATTTGTTCTTGAAAGTCAAGTTCTAGTAAAAACAACAGAACAGAGAACAACAGACTGTTAACGTCACATATGAACAGTTCTTCAGATAATAACATAAACAACAGAACAGAACAAGTTTACCAAACTCTCCATCTCACTCCAAATCACTAAAACCATTCAATTCTTCGTCCTCGGTGTCACTTCTGAGAAACTCTACGACCTCCGGAGGTAAAAGGAGCGCTGCTTCCTCTTCTGTGTAGCTGTTGTCAGACTCAGCATCAGTTCCAGTTAGAATTATTCTGGCCTTTCTGAATCCCGACTTGATGATTTTGGTGTCACTGAAGTCCAGGCTTTGTCCATCCATCCATTGACTTCAATGAAAGTTACATAGCGCACCGTCCTGGTTACCGTGAAGCTATGTTCTTCATCCCCGCCTTTCGCCAGTCCCTCACACGTTTCTCGCTCACCTCAAACTTTCTCTCTCCTGCTCGATTACCGTTTCCGACTGAATATCTCACGACTTGCAGCAGGACAGAGGCTCTTTCTGCAGGAGACATGCGCAGTAGAGCCAAGTGACAGTGGTACAGGAGTAACAGGAGCAGCAGATACTGACACACAAGCCTTATTTTACCACTTATTTTAATATGTAAGTCACACCGCAGGATAAGTTGCAGGAAACACCCAAACCTTGAAAATAAGTGTGATTCATAGTCCGAAAAACACAGTACTATATTTGGATTTAAAGGGTTTTTCTTTGTGACACATTTTTATTACATTTTTTTACATTTATACACATACATCCAACATTGTGACAAAAAAACCCTTCCCTTTCTAATTTCCTGTCCCAAAACCCCGACCAAAACTCTCTCTATATTGCCTAAGATAAGTGAGTGAGTGCAAATATAAACAGCGGCTGTGTTTTAGCTGCGATGAAATATTTAGTTTCATAAAGTTTTGGGGCAGCCACCAGGAAATAAGCTCCAGGAAAAGCGCACCGCATCCACAGCTGTCAACACGAACGCGCTCTGTGCTATCTCGGAGAAAGACCCAGGATATTACGGGATGGTTTTTTTAAAGTTGTTGAGTTGTGTTTTGTTTCATTCACACGTGTTTAATTAACGCACAAATTCTGCATATTTAGACTGAGTTCTTGTCTCAAACTGAAAACACTCTTTTTCTTCCACCTTGTGGTGTCACGTGGTAATACAGGAAGTGTTTTTTTGTGTTTTTAAAGGTGCATTGTGTATTTATTTTTTATTTTTTTTCTCTGGAGTGTTTCACAGTGTGGCCTTAAACCTTTCCATCTTCACGGTGTCCAAACAAGACCAAGTTACAGGCAGTGTTGGGGAGTAACAGATTACATGTACCGCCGTTACGTAATCAGAGTACAAATTATGAGTAACTGTATTCCGTTACAGGATTACAGTTACTTTGCTGAAACAAGTGGATTACAAGGCGGTATTTTCCTGTTTTCACATTTTGTGCTACCTCGCATTTATTTAATTTTTTTATTTCGGTAATTTCACTCATTGCCGGAAACCCACACAGAACGCGACAGTAAGAGCGACGTAAACGTCATGTTAAAGTTGGCGGTGTCAGTCACACAGTGGAAGCAGCAGTGCATTGGTAAAAACGCATTTGTGTCTTGGAAATTCTTCTCCCGATGTGAGATATATATAAAAAAAAAACAAATATAAAATCGCCTACAACTTAAATGTGAAACAGGAGCTACTGGCACTGGTGAAGACCTGGTCTAAACCAGGTCTAAAATCAGGAGTTAAACAGGTCTAAAAATCAGGACTAAACCAGGACTAAACCAGGACTAAACCAGGTCTAAACAACATGACACCTAACAGTAGGTTGACATAATTTAAGGTGATCTCATATAAAAATTATTTCTCTATCAATAATATTTTTTAATCTGGTGAAGGAAAGACTGATCTTGTTATTGTCTTTTAACAGACAAAACCTCTTATATTAAGATCTCGTGGTCTTTGTTTCTCTACAGCAAACAGTTGCTTATTCATGGAGACTTGGGCTCAGACAATTTGAAGACAACAAACAAGAATTTTCAGGATGTGGTTGCTACATTCATGTCGTTTAAAAAAACATGACAATATCAAGTAATCCAAAGTAATCAGATTACGTTACTCACTTTAAGTAATTTAATGGATTACGTTACAAACTACATTTTGGGGTATGTAATCTGTAATCTGTAGGGGATTACATTTTAAAAGTAACCTTCCCAACACTGGTTACAGGTTAGATCTTTGGAGAGGCGACCCCGCTCACAGTCAGAGTGCCTGTTTTTTCTACGTATTTACTATTTAATAAATATAAAGTAGAGCTGTTTAATGTCATACTGTGGAACATTCCAGGCAACGCAGTGACATATCCATAGAAACAAGCAAGTGACGAAACCAAAAACCAAAAAGTTACAGTGCACCTTTAAATTCAGACTTGGAATTGACAAGCTCTAGTTAAAAAAAAGATAAAAGGCATCTGCTGGAAATCTACCACTTCATGACATCACAGGGGGGAACAGAGCATTTTGAGCTTTGGAGATGTAGACAGACTAATAATAAAGGATTACTCAACATTGGACCTTTAATAAAGTTTGTGAAATACAAAATAAATGAACAACATATAATAGTCTGAATGTGTCGATGTCTGGATGTGGACGATCACAATGAATCATTTTGTAAAACTTCTCTGTTGGCATCAGCTGCAGAGTTTTTTTGTCACGTGTACAGAAAATATCGATTGCTGTTTTTTGAAATCTGTCAGAGCATACAGTCCTTTAGTTGTGTAATAGTGTGGTCGAATACTTCATGAGTTATCTTCTAAAACTCAGACTATTCTAAAAAAAAAAAGAAGATATTTGTGTCAAAACATGGATAAGATGGTTGTGCTCTTTTATTCACACTGTGGTCTGTTCCATTGATTGGTCTTGATTTTTTTTGCTCCTGATGTAATACACTAGCCCAGGGGTCTCCAACCTCCCAAGTAGCTCGCCCAGGAATTTCTGAATTATATATATTGTTCTGAATAACTCAAAATGATTGATTAAATGAATATTTCCTTTCTAAATGTACAATTTGGTGCCTAGTTTTGTGCACTGATAACTGGATAATGGGTTATGTTTTACAGATATCTAACTGTACCTCATCTTCATCTTCCCATGGCTCTTATATTTACAAAATTTCTGGCAACCGCTAAAAACAGTAGCTCTCTGCCGTTTTTGTTATACAAAAAGTAGCTCACAGAAGGAAAACGGTTGGAAACCCCTGCACTAGCCTGATTCATCAGTCGGTTTCTCTTCGTGGAAACCGTCTGACCTCTCAGAATTAGGATTCGTTCGCTTGACGGTAGGCGGATACTTTTTTTTATTTAATCAATCGCTGCTATTTGGTCGTGACGTATGTAATGCCCCAAATCCAGTAGGAAGAAAGGGCAATAACGCCTTTCCCCTTGATAAAATTCACCAAACATTCTCGTTGTTCCGGCTTTAAATCCTCGATCTCGGGAATCGTTGCCAACACAAAATGTCTGTCTTCGTCTACATCCATCTCGACCACTTTGTTTACTGTTGTGCTGTTCCGCAAAAGGGACCCAGTCACAAAATAATAATGAATGGAAATTTAAAAGCACAGTCTGACATATAGTTCATGTTCATGTGGTAATTTTTTCAGACTAAGAGTTTGTTTTCATACCTGACTGAGTTTCGACTTCTCTCTAGCGCTCTTCCTCAGAGTCACGTGATGTTGCTGTCACGTGTCCGGTCAGCTGATTTAAACAGATTTTGGCGCTGTCTTTCTACCGGTGGAGGCAGGACGACAGCGCCATCTGCAGTTCGACTTCCTCAGGACAGTATCCCAGGTGTGTGAAAGTAAAAAAGCTCCCTTGTCCCGGTTTATAGTCCCGTGGGCACGATTCCGTATTTCAATTACCTCTTTAAATCCAGCGACGTTGTTTGTTTTCTTCTGTCCCAAAACAAACTCTTGCTCTGAAAAAAAGATAGCTTGATTTATCAGCAGGTTTCACTTCATGGAAACCGTGTGACCTCGCAGCGTTAGGATTTATTTGCTCGACGGTAGGCGGGTACTTTTTTTATTTAACCAATCGCTGCTATTTGGTCGTGATGTATATAATGTGCCAAATCCTGTAGGAAGAAGGGCAATAACGTCTTTCCCCTTGATGAAATTCACCATTCTCTTTGTTCCGGCTTTAAATCCTTGATCTCGGGAATTGTTGCCAACACAGAATGTATGTCTTCGTCTACATCCATCTCGACCGCTTTGGCTACATTCAGACTGCAGCCTGAAGTGACCCAAATCCGATTTTTTGGCCCCTATGTGACCTGTATCTGATCTTTTAATGACAGTCTTAACGACACAGATTTTTTCAAATGTGACCCAGGCCACTTCAATATGTGGTCCTGAAACCGATACATATCCGATCTTTTGACATGTGACTTCAGTCTGAACGGCCAAAGTGCATTCATCCGACCTACACGTTATCAACAAGCCACAAACATCACTATTCTGCGCTTAAGTAGGCGAAAATTGTTAATGAACTCCGTGTCACTGAAGTGAAGCACATCACCACTCACCACTCTTGGCTACCGTCTCCACATCCACACGTTTCTTTCAACGGACGTCGCTGCCACTGCCCCACAAAACACCACGGCCAAAAACCTCGTCCTTCTCCTTCTCAATCTCCTCCTTAAAACAAGTAAGTTGTTCATGTTCTGGCTCCGGTACGAGAGGAACTTTAAAATCACCAGGTGCTCAATGCTCGCGTCCATGTTTGGACAACTTCCGTAAACACAGAGCACGCTCGCTGCGGTTGACGTCATTGTGTCCCCCAGTGCACATGCAGGACACTTTTGGGCCATTTAATGTTCACACTAGAGTCACATACAAGTCACATTTAATTGGAAATGTGAATGACTTCGCAAAAACATCGGATTTCACAAAAAAATCGGAATTGAGCATTAAGCCCTGCAGTCTGAACGTAGCCTATGTTTACTGTTGTGCTGTTCCACAAAAGGAGACCAGACAGGTGCTTGAGTTTGACGTCATGGCTTCACAGCTCTTCTCTGATTGGCCGGTGACCGATCTACAACTTTTGGGCTTCTTGCAAACCGTCTAGTGTGTTCTGATTCCTGACCTAGTCGCTGGAGAGAAATTAAATTGAGCAGAGACACTAGATGGAGCAAACTATCTACCACTAACCCAGCAGAAGAGGCCAGAACTACTACACACCAAGAGAAGTTCCGCTATACGTCTTTATAAGGGCATTAGCTGTGTCCAGGATCAGTCGGCGCGCTCAGCTGTAAATATGAGCATAACGTCGCCAACAGTTTTATGGCTGCTCTTTCTGTGGAATCTTTCTAAAATCATTATGTTGACTGATGAGTCGTCGTGTCGATACATTAACGATTCCCCACGGCTCAAACGGCAGCCGCGCTTTTTCCATTATTGTGAATTCAGGGTCATGCATCTAATACTCTAATACTGTAATACAAAGACCCTATAGAAAGTCAATCTCACATTCAGCGGAGTGATCTCTGGGAGGGCATCTGCAAAGAGTAGTTTCCTGACATAAATCTAAGAAGAAACATATTACAAGTTTTTCATCATCAAAAACGAAAAGGATGGATGTTTATTTAGTATGTGAAAGATGGACCGATGTGGGCAGAGTTGTTTTAGTTTGTGTTTTTCCTCGAGAGAGCTGCTGTCTGAGTGAGTGTTTGTGTAGATTTGACTGAAAATTTGCCTACAAATTCAACTTCTACTTTATTTCTTTGAGTTTAAACTTTAATAAATCAGATTTGGAATTAGATGTCAAAAATCCTGCTGTAAGTTTGGTGTGTGGGGGTGTTACTCCCTATAGGACGAAAAGCATTTTGAGGAAAGTAATGTAATTCAAAGTGCTTTACAGAATAAGAAATACATTAAAATCACAACACAAACAAACCAAAACGTAAATAATCACCATAACGTTAAAAAGAGAGAGTGCAGAATGAAAACCTTTCAGTCATATGCAGCTGAACAGAACCGTTTTGAGTCTGAATTTAAACAAAATCAAAGCAGAGGCCTGTCTCACATCTTCAGGAAGACTGTTCCAGGTTTTAGTTGCGTAAAACTAAAAGAATGAGAACTTCACACATCGATTACTTTAGACGGGTGCGTTGGAGGAGAGGAAGCAGCTGCACACTGTCTTACTTGCAAAATGTAAATTTCATAAAACTGAAACGTCCCGTACAGTGTCCCATATAACACTGTGAAACTGACTAAATGAAATATTAAAACATCTTTCGGTGCAGAGTGGAGTATTATGTCGTTTCCACATGAAAGCTTATATTTTAAGAGACCAAACTCACCAAAAAGCAAAAATAATAAATATGAATGTGTTTAGTCTGCAGACCGACTGGATTTCAGCACTGAAATTGGCAACACTAATGAGAGACTTATTCTGTGGTTGCACTGGATAATCATCTGGAACTAAAACACTAAATTATAACATAAACAACTTAACCATCATGTCCAATGTTTTTGCAATTAAGAATAAATCAGCACTAGAATTTTCATTAGTGAAAGCTCTATTTGATTTGAACTTGCCTGTTTACACAAGAACACTTGTGGGTAAAAATGACCAAATATTTTACTATATTTTCCTTTTGTTTAGACGGTGAGGGCGTTTTTGGGGCTTAAAACCGCAAAAATCTGAAACAATCCTCCAGAGTGGAAAAGTTGAATATGCTTCGCCGTAGCGTTTCCGTCTACACTGCCCAAGACGCAAAACTCTGGTCAGATCTACTCACGTCAAATACGCATTTACAACACATACATACAGTACACCGAAACCTGGCATGCCTACCCGTCAAATTCCACACACTTTTGCATCACCGTATGCACACAGATTTCCTCCCGAAAACGCTTGTCTAAACACGGAAAAAAAAGAGAAGATGCAATGCCATTTTTGCGTCTTTTGTTCAGACCGTCATCATATAAACGTAGCCTAACTGAGTGCAGGGTCACTTCTACAGATCTGACCTGTAACTTGGCCTAGTAGCATCACCTGCTTGACTCCATGCATAGACTAGTAGATGTTTAATGACTATTATACTATGGGGACATTTTAGCATTAGTATTTCCATGGAAATGACCTTCCATCCAAAAATGTTACAAAGTGCATCTTTAAGTTTATGAAATATAAAATAGAAACATACATACATACCCTCCATCAGGGGTCCCCAAACCCCGAGCCTGTGACCAGTACCGCATTATGGGTCGTTTGGTACCGGGTCACAAAAAGCACAAAACCCCCCTCTCACACTCCGCGTGGACCGTCCCTCCTCCCGTTCTCCGCGCGGACCATCCACGTGGCGCCCCCCGAAAACCAGAACTAAACCAGGACTAAACCAGGACTAAACCAGGTCTAAACCAGGTCTAAACCAGGTCTAAACCAGGACTAAACAGGACTAAACCAGGTCTAAACCAGGTCTAAACCAGGTCTAAACCAGGTCTAAACCAGGTCTAAACCAGGACTAAACCAGGACTAAACCAGGTCTAAACCAGGTCTAAACCAGGTCTAAACCAGGACTAAACCAGGACTAAACCAGGACTAAACAGGACTAAACCAGGTCTAAACCAGGTCTAAACCAGGTCTAAACAGGTCTAAACCAGGTCTAAACCAGGTCTAAACCAGGTCTAAACAGGTCTAAACCAGGTCTAAACCAGGTCTAAACCAGGACTAAACAGGACTAAACCAGGTCTAAACCAGGTCTAAACAGGACTAAACCAGGTCTAAACCAGGACTAAACCAGGTCTAAACCAGGACTAAACCAGGTCTAAACCAGGTCTAAACCAGGTCTAAACCAGGTCTAAACCAGGTCTAAACCAGGACTAAACAGGACTAAACCAGGTCTAAACCAGGTCTAAACCAGTCTAAACAGGACTAAACCAGGTCTAAAGGTCTAACAGGTCTAAACCAGGTCTAAACCAGGACTAAACCAGGTCTAAAGGTCTAAACAGGTCTAAACAGGACTAACCAGGTCTAAACCAGGTCTAAAAAACAGGTCTAAACCAGGTCTAAACCAGGACTAAACAGGACTAAACCAGGTCTAAACCAGGTCTAAACCAGGTCTAAACAGGACTAAACCAGGTCTAAACCAGGACTAAACCAGGACTAAACCAGGTCTAAACCAGGACTAAACCAGGTCTAAACCAGGTCTAAACCAGGTCTAAACCAGGACTAAACAGGACTAAACCAGGTCTAAACCAGGTCTAAACCAGGTCTAAACCAGGACTAAACCAGGTCTAAACCAGGACTAAACAGGACTAAACCAGGTCTAAACCAGGTCTAAAACAGGACTAAACCAGGTCTAAACCAGGTCTAAACAGGACTAAACCAGGTCTAAACCAGGTCTAAACCAGGACTAAACCAGGTCTAAACCAGGACTAAACCGGACTAAACCAGGTCTAAACCAGGACTAAACCAGGACTAAACAGGACTAAAAACAGGTCTAAAACAGGATTTAGCCAGGACTTAACCATGCCACGTGGACCACCTCCTTCCACACCCCCAACCCCCTCCGGTCTGCATATAAAACCGGTCCATGGCGCATCATATAAAAAAAAAGAAACATGATAATAAAATAAGATCGCATGTACACAGACAAACCTTCCATGATGCCCTTTAGCAATTTTAGGTCCATTCCCATTATACGTACATACATATACATACAAATGAGTTTCCTTCTACATCAGTGAAAGCCATAGATTGACGTAGCCGGGTCCATAACTGGTGAAATACTCGCTCTAGTGCAGTCCTCCAGGAACGCAGTCATGAGGCTATACAACTGATGGTCAATCAATCAGACAGGGATACCCACTCTCTCCTCTCTTATTTATAATGTTTGTGCCTATGGTGGTTCTGCGCTGTGGGCCTATCGCTATACGGTAACGCAAAACAACTGTGTGTGGAAATAGAAAATACAGCAGCCATGTCTGTGGAGTGGGCTCATCTGTAATTCAGTGTTGTGTGTTATTGTTATTGCTGATGTTATGGGGACTATTGTGCCATGAGGGGCGAAAACAGCTTTACCTTGTTTTTTGTGGGTTTTTTTTTTGTTTTTCAGCTTTAAAAAACACATATTGAGCTTGTGTTTGTTATGTAGTTATAATTTATGACACTATTGGATCATGATGTTATAATTTGGACAGTTTAGATTGAAATATTCACCCGAAATGACTTAATAAAAGAAACAAGTCAAGTGTGTTAGATGGGAGCTGACGTAACTGTAAATGTGAGTTAGTAAGTAGCACTATTTATTTATTTATTTTTTTTCCATTTGTACCAGAATGACTAACCAGACTGGTGTCATCTACTGCCTCCCCTCAATTTCCTTTCTCTTCAGCAATTGGTCAGGAATCAGAGTAAACTAGACGGTTTGCAAAAACCCCAGAAGTGCGAGTCTGGGCACCAGCCAATCAGCGAAGAGCCATATATTCTGTGTTGGAAACAATTCCCGAGATGGAGGATTTAAAGCTGGAACAAAGTTAATTATTAATTAATTAATCATTGCATTTATATAGCGCCTTTCAAGACACCAAAGCGCTTTACAGTTCATTATTCATTCACTCAACACTCAGTGGTGGTAAACTACTACTGTAGCCACAGACTGACGGGAGCGAGGCTGCCAATCTGCGCCATCGGCCCCTCCGACCACCACCATCACACTCACACACACCACTTTCATAGTAGGCAATATGGGTGAAGTGTCTTGCCTAAGGACACAACAACAGTTTTTGCCACTGGTGCCCCACTGTGGCACCTGGAATTCACAGCGGTCTCCCATCCAAGTACTGATCAGGCCCAGCCCTGCTAAGCTTCTGAGATCTGACGGGTTCAGGTTTTGACAAGCCGGTATGGCCACAAAGAGAATGTTTTGTGAATTTTATCAAGAGGAAAGACGTTATTGCCTTTTTTCCTATTTGGGAAAATTTGGGGATTTGGGAAAAGCTTAATATACCAGTTAGTCCTGTTAGTGGTGCATTACATACGTCACGACTAAATAGCAGCAGTTGGTTAAATTAAAAAGTACCCTCCTACTGTCGAGTGAATGAATCCTAATGCTGCGAGGTCAGACAGTTTCTACGAAGTGAAACCAGCTGATAAATCAGGCTAACATACGCTACCCTCCTTTGCCCCCCTTTATCAAATTCAACCTTCGCATTTTTTATTGCACCTTTAATTCGCAAGTTCATCTCACAGAAACTACAATGATCGTTGACAGACATATTCACCCTCTGCTTTGTTTGCTGTTTTTCCTGCAAATACATTACATACATCACAACCAAATAGCAGCGATTGGTTAAATAAAAAAAGTACCCGCGTACTGTTGAGCGAGCAAAGGTCAGACAGTTTTGACGAAGTGACACCGGCTACAAAATGACTACACAACGCCACCAAATTCTACGTGTATCATCAGAGAAATAAGAATCAAAAAACAAAGTAGGTACAGAGCAGCGGGTGTATGTCAGAGATGGTGAAAACAAAACCAGGGATTGATCTGCAATATGGTGTCTTGAAGCAATTCATGGGGACGGGATGAGATTTCACGCCACGAGACTGTGCACACATGGGAAAAAACCAACAATCTTGTGAGATGTTATCACCCGTCTTTACATTGGCCCGGGCGTGAAAGGGTTTCTTGTCTCTCGAGCTCTGGAAAGAAGCACGTCTTAGCTCCTCCACATACTGACACGTAGCTCACATTCACAATACAAGACCTACGAGTGTTTTCTGTTTGAGAGAAGAAAAGAGCCTAAATATGCAGGGTTTGTGTGTTCAACATGTGTGACTGAAACAAAATACATGATAATACTGATCAGAAAATAGCGTAATATGGGCCCTTTTGAGTGTTGTCTCCTTCTTGCCCCCTTTTAGACCCAGGCTTGTAGAGATACGCATTTTGGTTTTATCATCGTGAAATGGATCAGACTGCATTAGTTACAACCTAATGAGGTGTAACTGAATGTTTGCAGCTCCAGAGGGAGATTTCGATATATTCTTTATTTAACCAAGAACGTCCCACTGAGATTTGGAATGTCATTTTCAGAGGAGAACTGGTACGTGGCCAAATATTAAAGAGCCCATAAAACGCTATTTTCTGATCTCGGTTTATAATGTTTGATCAACACAAACAGACCTGGAGTTGTGTTTTGTTTCAGTCACACACGTTTAACACACAAACCCTGCGTAATTCCACTTTGTGATGTCATGTGGTAATACAGGAAGTGCTCCAGCGTGTTTTTTAAACTCCATACACCATCACTGAGTGCGTATACATGCACATCAATAACCCGGTTATGATCGGGTTTTTTGAGTATCCCGGTTTCTTGATGGTGCATGTATACGCAGTAACCCGGTTTCAGTAACCCGGTTAAGGCAGTATCCCGGTTATTAGAAACCGGGTTACTGTAGCTGGTTTATTCCGATAGTAACCGGGTTACTTGTGGCATGTATACGCAGTACCCCGGCTACTGCAACATAAAGTTGAGTGAGCATGCTCCAAAAGACACTTTCCAGCCTTTCACCACAACAGTAGTCACATAAATAAATTGACCAACATAAATAAAGTGACCAAATGAGTGAAATGACTGTAAAATTAAGAGCTGCGCTAAACCTGCACACGTACAATCTGCACTCGTACGACCTGCACTCGTGTGACGCTGAAAGCTAAAAATGAACTATCTCCTATACTCTATACGCACGGAACACACTTACCATCATTAGCCTTTCTGTCAAGAAATAACACACATAATCCACAGAGTCGTGTCATTTAGTCCAAAAAAAAAAATAGAATCTATCAACTGCAAGGAGCGAGTGTTCTTAGGCCAGATAAACATCAGCCAATAGATAACAAGGCTCCCTTAAGTTTTCGTTTCTGTAAAACATAAACAAACTCCCTGATCACAGTTTCTAATGTAACTGACTCGTCGGCGCGCAGGGATTATGTGGTTTATGCAGCGGTTTTATAGGCTTTTCAAACGTTGAGTTTATTTATGCAGAAGATTTTAATGCAAAAGATTGCACAGTGGATTGTGGACGAGATCCAGCTCCAGTTCGGCGCAAAAGAAAGTCCGTTTTTGAGGTCCTGGTTTATGAAAGAAAGTTAATTTTTGCGGCTGCGATTTGAACGATTAGTCAAGAAACCGGGATACTCCATTTGATTCATGATTCGCGATTGAGTGTCCGGTTTCTCAGTGCGCATGTAAACGCAAGTAACCCGAAACTGACACGTCAGCGGGGTATTACCTAATAGACAGGGTCACTGATGTGCATGTATACGCACTCACTGTAAAAACATTGATAAGTAATTTCTGCCCTGGAATGGCCAGATGTTTCTACTGAGCATTTTGAGCTGTGGAGAGGAGAAGGTGGTGTCATGCATGCACAACATTTGAATGAAAAAAAACACACTGTATTTCTCTTCCCTTAAAAACATCCTCTATACAACCTTTAAAGCTCACAAGAGTCAATTTTGTGTAATATAGGACCTTCAAGGGTAACTCAGACCTGTCCTTCAAAGACTGGAGGTTAGGGGTGTAACGATATCCAAGTCTCACAATACGATATCGTCACGGTATGAACCTCATGGTACGATATTTATTGCGATATCGTGGGAAAGATCACGATATGGTGGGGAGGCTCACGATTAGGAATGTAACAATATCCAGATCTCTCGGTATGATATTTCACGATATACATCTCATGGTACGATATTTGTTGCGATATTTTGTGGAGGCTAAACAGCTAAAACTGTTAATATGCTACTTTTTCTTCATAAAATGCCTCAAAAAAAAAAAAAGACTCAATCCAAAGAACTAAGACTTAAAGTGGTTAGAACTGTTATTTTTTCATGTAGTCTGCACTGAAATGGAGCAAAGGATCATGGTCTATGTAGTTCCCTCTGTCTTTTTTTTTTTTTTTTAGCTATTGCTGCACCATAACTCTTAATTTAAGCAAAGAGACTACTCCACGATATCATTGTGAGAACTTTGACGATACGATATCACGATATTTTCGTTATTGTTACTAGAGTGGAGCCGGAGCTAACAATCATAAAGCTTTTTTTAAGACAATTTGAGCTGAGAAAAAGTTTATGATCTAAAAATAGGTAGAAATCGTTAACAAATCCAACATTTTTGAGAGTTGTAGGTGCCCTGTCAGCCGAACACGTGCAGTTTGTGATTACAATGTGCTCTATGATAAAAATAATTTCTCGGCCGGAAGGATTTTTATCGCTGAAGTACCAATGAGTGTCACTACGTCAACTGGAGGCAGCTACAAACAGAACACCCTATCCAGTTGTTTTAATAGATCCACGATTGGAATGTCCAAACTATTATTGAAACAGACAAACACGACTGAACTGAACTATTTGGTATTGTGATTGTAATTACATTTAGGATTTATGTTTTTATAATTGGATTCTGCTCAAAGTTCACATTTTAAACACACCCAGAAGAGTTGACAAAAAGAGTCACATTTCGGAGCGTGTTTGTACAGATCTAAACTACAGGGTTAGCAGTTTTTATGCAGAATACGAGAGGAGATTTTGTTGTTTGTGGAGGAAAAAAATGGTGCTTCAAAAATTGCTTTCTTTGCGATTTGCGAGACAGAGTAGAGAGCCCATCGCAGTTCAGACGTGTGTATGTAGCACAGGTCGGACTGAACCACCAGACCTTTATACAGGAGTAAAACATTATTGCGACACATAAAAGGTTTGATATGGTTATAAAAGTTATACATTTTTGTAACTTGTCGTAAAAAGTACTGTTTATGGACTCCATAAACAGTTTAGACATGCCTGCCCGATCATTTCGAGGCAGTCCGCTGACAGACCACTTAAAGACGAGCTATGAGGATAAAACTATTTCTTTGAGCTTCCTCTTGTGTTATAATGTTATTCACTTATCAAAAACATGAGTACTATTACTACTACTACTACTACTACTACTACTACTACTACTACTACTGATAGCACAACTATAGCTCCTGGTTTCAAACTACTACTACTACTACTACTACTACTACTACTACTACTACTACTACTACTACTACTACTAGCAGCAACCGATACTACCATTACTTACTAATACTTTACTAGTACCCACCACTATAACTGCAGCAACTACTACTAATACTACTAGTACTAGTACTACTACTACTGAAAGTACTACTATTACTCCTTGGTTTCAAACCACTACTACTGTTATTCACTCATATAATGTTTTCAAAAACTAGTATTACTACTACTACTACTACTACTACTACTACTGATATCACTACTCGCTGATATGGCCAGTCCGTGGTCTACAGCTTCTGGAGTTTTTCCAAACCGTCTTGTGCAGGGTTGTCAAACATACGGTCCCGGGGGCTGGATCTGGCCCTCCAAGACCTTTAATCTGGCCCTTGGCTGATTTTCTTCTAAAGTATTTAAATTATATTTTCTATTAAAATATTGGTAATTTTCTGCGCTGCTTAGCAGAGCAGCATCTCCAGCGCCTTTGTGCGTGGCCCCTCCCACCAGAGCAGCACAAATGAAGACTTGACTCTTTCCAAACGCTCTTAAAGGACGATCGTTTTGACTATTGACCGTGACACCCTCATCAGCAAAATGTCAAAAATGAGAAAAGTGGAGCCGAGTGCAGGATTTTCCAAGAAAAATGTACTTATTCCTATTTACATACAAGTTCATGTTAAAACATTGTGTTGAAATTGCATTTTTCTTAAAGTTTCAGGTTGTTCATAATATTATAATATTTTGTAAAAGAAAGAGTTCATCAATTAAAAAAAAGTTTCTGTAATAGATTTGCGTTTCTCTGCACAAATATTTGAACTTGTTGCTATTTTTTGGGTATATATGCCATGAGTTTTCTGATCCGGCCCCTTTGAGATCAAAGTAGGTTGGATATGGCCCCCGGACCAAAATGAGTTTGACACCCCTGGTCTAGTGTGTTCTGATTCCTGACCTAGTCGCTGGAGAGAAATGAATTTGAGCGGAAGCACTAGGTGGCGCCAGCCTGACTAGTAGTGAAAAGAATAAGCATAGAAATACTGGCCCTGCTGAGAATACAGATCATGACAAGGTGACCGCAAAAAAAATCTCTTGCGACCCACCTGAATGTCACGACCCTTTGAGAAGCCACAAGTCTTTGGGAAACTATACTGCTACTACCGTGCCCTCTTTATAACAACCGTAAATCCATACACGTCCACCAAACTCGTCTTGTTAGTTTCACTTTTTTAGCACAGCGCACATGATCCCATTAGCCCGGTGCCTGAGCGAGCGGGCGCGTGCTGTCCCGGGGCGCTCCTCCTGGGTCTAAAGTATTGGCAGGCCTCATTGGGAGAGCGGCCTGATCCATTGTCATTAACATCAATAAAGGCTGACAGCGCACAAGCCTCTAAGAGCAGCGCCGCTATTGACCGAGCTCAGCAAAATCCCACTGTGCTCCCGCCGCTCTTTTTAATGGGAGAAATGGACCGCACGGATAG
>NW_026571036.1:7708182-8163182 GCF_026225935.1 Boleophthalmus pectinirostris | reverse complement strand
TTTAGTCCTGGTACAGTCATGGTGCAGTTCTGGTTTAGTCCTGGTTTAAACCTGGTCCAGTTCTGGTTTAGTCCTGGTTCAGTCCCTGTTTTAGTCCTACTGGTTCAGTTCTGGTTTAGTCCTTGTTTAGACCTGGTTTAGACCTAGCTCAGTTTTGGATCAGTCCTGGTTTAGGCCTGGTTTGGTCCTGGTTTAGACCTGGTTTGGTCCTGGTTCAGTCATGGTTCAGTTGTCATGGTTCAGTCCTGGTTCAGTCCTGGTTTAGACCTGGTTTAGACCTGGTTTAATCCTGGTTCAGTTCAGTCCTGGTTCAGTCCTGGTTTAGACCTGGTTTAGACCTGGTTTAATCCTGGTTCAGTTCTGGTTTAGTCCTGGTTCTGGTTCATTTCTGGTTCAGTCTTTCAGGTTCAGTTCTGGTTTAGTGCTAGTTTAGACCTGGTTTAGTCCTGGTTCAGTCCTGTTTCAGTACAGATGTAGTCCTGGTTCAGCCTTGGTTCATTTCTGGTTTAGTCCTGGTTCAGTTCTGGTTCAGTCCTAGTTCAGTCCTGGTTCGGTTCTCTTGTTTAGTCCTGGTACAGTCATGGTTCAGTTCTGGTTTAGTCCTGGTTTGGTCCTGGTTTAGTCCTGGTTCAGTCCTGTTTTTTTTTTTTTGTTTTTTTACTTACTTATTTTTTACTGCACTGGCACAAAAAAAAAAAAAACAAACAAAAAAAACACTACACCACTGACCATCTCCACAATCCTCAGACCCGTGGAACTCTTGAAAATCGATTCTTTGCACATAACTCATTTCGCCGTATTATTCCCAAACTATGCCAAGCACAATCGGTTTAATTATCTTGAACCGAGCTACTTAAAGCAAACATTCTGAGTCACCATAACAATGAAAGTGCCCTGCAGGGAGAGCAATAACGGCCGCTTTTATGAACTTTAGTGCACAGATACACCGAGAAATTACAATAAAAATGAATCATGATTAATGCGTTTAATAATTTCACAAATCTAATGAACAATAATGTATAAGAGCAGGAAATAATGCGTTGGAAATGTGTGTATACGCGTTAGTGTTGGTGTTATCGGCCGTTCGTCTGTCTAATGTGAGCTTCATACAGAGAACTACAGAAAACAAACACGGGGAATTTACACGGGTACAATCCAAGATACTACTACTGTTTTCTCATTTGTAGTATTTGTACAGTGGTAGTAATAGTTTTTGTACTTTAAATTAGTAGTAATAATGGAGTAATGATAGGAATAATAGTACATAGTAGTAGTTATTGTATTAGGAGGAGGAGTAGTAAAATAGTAGTAGTGGTAGTAATGGAGTAATGTTTGGAATAGTAGTAGTAGTTGTATTAGTAGTAGTAGTAGTAGTAGTTAGAGGAAGTATGTACTTTTTACTAAAAATTTAGAAACTTGTTAAGTAGAGTTAGTAGTAGTATTTACAGTATAGTAGTAGAGTAATGGAGTAATGATAGGAATACTAGCACATAGTAGTAGTTGTTGTATTAGGAGTATAGAAGTAGTAGGGTAGTAATGGAGTAATGATGTGAGTAGTAGTAGTAGTAGTAGTAGTAGTAGTAGTAGTAGTAGTAGTAGTAGTAGTAGTAGTAGTAGTAGTAGTAGTAGTAGTAGCAGTTAGGGGAAGTATGTACTTTTTACTAAAATGTAGGAACTTGTTAATTAGAATTAGTAGTAGTATTCACAGTATAGTAGTAGTAGTAGTAGTAGTAGTAGTAGTAGTAGTAGTAGTAGTAGTAGTAGTAGTAGTAGTAGTAGTAGTAATAGAGTAATGATAGGAATAATAGTATATAGTAGTAGTTGTAGTAGTAGTTGTTGTATTAGGAATAGTAGAAGTAAAATAGTAGTAGTTGTAGTAATGGAATGGATAGTATTAGTAGGACAAGGAAGAGTAATGGTTGGAATAGTAGTAGTAGTAGTAGTAGTAGTAGTGGTGACTAGTAGCAGTTAGTGGAAGTATGTGCTTTTTACTCAAATGTAGTAGTAGTTGATATATTAGGAGGAGTAGTAGTAAAATAGTAGTAGTGGTAGTAATTGAATAATGCTACGAATAGTAGTAGTAGTAGTACTAGTAGTAATAGTAGGAGTAGTAGTAGTAGTAGTAGTAGTAGTACTAGTAGTAATAGTAGGAGTAGTAGTAGTAGTAGTAGTAGTAGTAGTAATAGCAGTTAATGGAAGTATGTATATGGAAACTTGTTAAGTAAAATTAGTAGTAGTATTGACAGTATAGTAGTAGTAAAATGGTAGTAGTAGTAGTAGTAGTAGTAGTGGTAGTAGTAGTAGTAGTAATGGTACAAATAGTAGTAGTAGTAGGAGGAGGAGTAATGGTCAGAAAAGTAGTGGGAATAGTAGAAGTAGTAGTAGTAGTAGTAGTAGTAGTAGTAGTCGTAGTAGTTAGTGGCTAGTAGCAGTTAGTGGAAGTACGTACTTTTTACTAAAAATGTAGAAATTTGTTAACTAGAATTATTAGTAGTAGAATTGGAGGCGTAATGGTAGGAACAGTAGTAGTAGTAGTAGTAGTAGTAGTAGTAGTAGTAGTAGTAGTAGTAGTAGTAGTAGTAGTAACAGTAATATAGGGGGAAGAGTAGTAATAAAAGTAGTGGTAGCAATAGAGTAACAGCAGAAAGAGCAGGAGTAAAGGTTAGAATAGTAGTAGTAGTAGTTGTAGTAGTGATAGTAGTAGTTGTAGTAGTAGTAGCAGTAACCATAGCAGTAATAGTAGAAGTACACATCCTCTTAGTTTAACCATCAGCAGTTGCACTTCTTGCTTCACTCCAGTGACCTTGGGTTGAGTTGAGAAGTACGTGTCCACTGCGGTGTCAGCCTGAGTACTTAAGTAGCGGCTCTCCTCGCATGTACAAGTACTACAGCCTGTGTGTATTACATAATGAGAACGCTGACAGCTCCTGCGCTCTGTGTACCTGCTCCAGAGTGTACTGCAGCCCGTCGAAGTAAAACACACAGTCCAGTCACGCTACAGCCCTGTCAAAACATGATACAGGATTTTTTTTTAAACGCTTTATTTTATTGCACTTTGTCACTTGTTATAGAAGAAAAAACACCAAAAAATAAACATACTTATAAATAAAATAAAGCCCAGTATGCAACTACTCAAAAACAGCTTTAATTTTGTTTCAATGTTTGTTATGTATTTATGAATTATCACTTATTAGAGGTGGTGCCAAGTAAAATATAAAAATATATATATATATTAAAATGAATAAAAATGAATTCCTTTTCCTCTCTCCCGTCTCTCTTCTGTCTGTTCCTCCCTCTCTCTTCTCTCTTCCTTTCAACCTTTTTAGGGCATAAACAGCTGCTGTGTCAGTGTCTCAAAGCTCCCTTCTGTATTTATTTACCTTCTCTCACTTATTGGAGCTGCCTCTTGTAGAAAACACACTGCTAAACAAGTAGAGTTTTGACATTTTCCTTCATTAAAATCATACCAGTTCAGATGGGCGTGATTGACAGGTGGATTAGCCAATCAGGGACACACGTGGTCCATTTGTATCAGAACAAATATGGCTGCTTATGAGGAAGAAAGAAAGGAAAAAAATATCGTAGGACACATGGTAGATTTCTGCAGAATCAATGAGTGAAGCAAAGTGTTTATCTGAAGGGAGAGACACAAATGAGCTTCTTCTTTTCACATGCTTCACTGAAATAAACAAATCTGATTGGACGGTCATGTCTGGGTAAACATGAGACAGAGAGTGCGGTGACCAGACAAACTTCGGTTTTACCTATCCCATATCTCTGCCCACTCTCCTTACTTAGTTGAAAAATATCTAGGGTTGTAAAATATCACCTTCTCAAAGCACATGCCATAAAAATCTGCTACTTGTTACGATGAAAGAGCACGATGAAGAGGAGGGCCGTATCAGTTCTGCAGTTCTCAACAAGAAGCATAGACTGTATGTGTAAATGGTGGGGGGTGTAATGGTACATGTTTTCGTGCTGAACCATTTCAGTAGGGGATGTTTGTTTCTTTATATTCTGTCACTACATGTGCAGCTACATGGAAGGGTCATCTCTTTAATATGAGTACGAGCACATAAGTCCTGTGCTCAGGTCTCTGCACTGGCTCCTGTGCCTCAGAGAATAAACTTTAAAGCAGCTCTGCTTGTACAAGTCTCTCCATGGCCGAGCACCAAAGTCCATCTGTGACATGTTAGTGTCATATGAACCATCTCACACTCTGAGGACCTCAGGGACCGGCCTCCTGCTGGTGCCCAGAGTCACGACTAAACAAGGGGAGTCAGAGTTTCAGGTTCATGCAGCTAAAACCTGGAACAGTCTGAACATGTGAGACAGACTCTTCTGTGACGCTGTTTTAAATCCAGACTCAAAACATTTCTGTTTAACTGTGCAAATAACTGAAAGGTTTTCATTCCGCACTCTTCTCTCCAATTTATGTCTCTCTTTTTTAATTTTAATCTTCATGATTATTTATGTTTTGATTTGTTTTTATTATGATTTTAATGCATTTCTTATTTTGTAAAGCACTTTGAATTACTTTGTGTACGAATTGTGCTATACAAATAAACTTGCCTTGCCTTGCCTTAATATTCACGGGGGAACGTGTCCGTGATTGGCGTGGCAGTGTTTCCTGCAGCACTTTATAGTTAGGGCATTTGCCTTGACAACAATTGGCCTTGATAAGTGCCCATCACTTTTGCCGGCATGGAATGCACACACGCACACACACATAACCACAACCTTTGTCCCTAGCGAAAGGCGAAAGTGTATTTTCAACCACTGGGGACATTCTAACTGCAGCACATCTGCACTTACTGCAGACAGTGTAAACAAGTTTTGTTTTTCTGGCCAAAAATGTGATGATTTCATGTAAAACTTCACTGTTGCGCTTTACTTTTTGAGAAGTTTTGTTTACTGTTTACAAGGAATTTATTTTTTATAATATTTCATACATTTGTTGCTTATTTGAGAATATTTTATTTAACTATTACCAAGCAGAGTAGAAATAAACAACAAGCATTTTGTTTTGGTTTTGCATTTTGTTCCCATACTGTACCGAAAATGAACTCAAAACGTTGATCTCAAAACGGAGGTACGTACCGAACCGTGATTTTTGTGTACCGTCAAACCCCTAATAAATGGACATAGCTCGACGCCATGTTCCAAACAGGACGTGAGCATTGGGTCAAAGTGGGTCCTTTGAGCTCTTGTTGCAATTAACTTCTATTGACCATCTCTCTCTGTAACTGCTGCTGTGAGCCTTGTTATTTTGGTCTTAAAATGTTCATACTAACGTGCTCTAAATGATCCAGAGTTTTTTTATTTCACAATTGTATCCCTAAATGTAAATATAAGCATTAATAACAGACCAGTGTGGTGCCTGCTTTTCCCAAGGTCGCTCCCTCGACAGGTTTGTTTCACAGCGGTGCGAGCGGGGGGGAGCGTGTACCTCCAACAGCCTTGCTCCTGATCAGCTTTTTGGTTTTGCGTTCAGACTTCCAAATATGGTCAGATGGCAGATGAGCCACTAAACTGGCAGCTTTTTTTGGTTGCAATCGAACGCTTTGCTTGATGTCACCGTCCGCTTCTATTTCTGTCTGTGACGGGAAGTCAATGGTCCAATTTCTATTATTAAGTCGTTTTAGATGAATACTGTAGTTTACAATGAACAAATCATGATCTACTTATGTCTTATTTTAACACTAAGTACCAGAAGAAAGCACAATATGTCTTCTTTAAGTGTTTTTTTTCCCTCCCAGTCATCCATCTCTTCTAAATTCTCTACCTCCTTTGAATTCGTCTTTCGCCTCCACTTCTCCCTTTCTCTCTCTCCTCTCGTCTTCCAGGATTTGCTCCCAAACAAGCCTGAGTTGCAGCAGAATTCCCGGCAGAGTGCTCCAGATAATACAAGGACAGAAGGGCCCAGAAGTGATGCGCTGTGCCCCAGACGCAGCCTCGTGTGTGGGCTCGCTTCGATAGGACTCCCCCTTATCTCCCCCTCCAGGAAACTACCGGCTTCACTTTTCACACTGACACCGCTTTGGACTTTTAGAACTATTTTGGTGTTTTATAGCCTTAACTGATGTGCGGAGAGACGTTTCCTTCAGATATGGTTAGTGAGGAAATGACTAGAATTTGCATTTCAAATGTGACATGACCTGACTGTGTTCCCAGACCTGTTCAAATTAAATATGCTCTGACTGGTAACTATTATAATGCTGATTTATTCTTAATTTTTACACACTGCACATGATGGACAAGTCGTTCCTGTTTTTGCTTTTTGTTTTTGTTAAGATAAGCAAGGTCAGGCCTATTTATCTTAATCCTGTGGTTCTGAGCTTTCACATGAAGCCTGTCCATGTACTGATTCTCTATTAATACAAAGAACGTCCATCTGTATGTTTGTTTGTTTGCCTTTTCCACGCATAACTCTCGAACCACTCATCCGACCGATCTCAAATTTGGAAACTATCATCCTAATGGGACTGGTGTGTGCAGTGCCAATTTTCATGTTGTTAGGACAAAAAATGACAAAGATCAGGTAAAATTTGTACACTAGTAGACTATAAAAACTTGCAGATGTGCCACAGTGGAGCAGTGGGTCCTTAGGCAAGACACTTCACGCACATTGCCTAGTATGAAAGTGGTGTGAGCGTTGGTGGTGGTTAGAGGGGCCAATGGCACACACTGGCAGACTTGCTTCAGTCAGTCTGCCCCAGGGCACCTGTGGTTACAACAGTATTTTACCACCATCGAGTGTGGACTGAATGAATAATGTGACTTTAAGTGTCTGAAAAAGTGCTGTAAGACGAATATGTGTAAAATCTCTCACTCGTCCAGGTAGAATTCATGGCAAAGGAGAAATTTAATTTGTCAACTGGACAAAATTTATTTGGTCGAATCAGTTTTGCAGCGTGGATGCTTGACTGCGAAATGTATTCGACCAAATAAACTTTTGTCCAGTCAATATATTGAATTTCTCCTTTACCATCTGTAAGACGAATACATTAGTATTAGGCCAGAGCGCCGGAAGCTGGTGAAGGGCCTAGTTAGTGTTGCAAAGTGATGCAACTAGTGGCCGAGGAGTGAAATGGCGCGACATGACTCACCCTTAGTGACCAGGGACCCGCGCCATGACGTAGGAATGCGCCAGAGCTTTCGGAAACTGTATAGTTTGTTGGCCAACAAAAAGCAGAACATTGGAATATTCTTTATATTCTTGATTTTTTTTCTTCTTCTTCTTATTTTTCTCCTAACCCACTCACTTCAGCTGACTTCAGTGACGGAAAACTCACCAAATTCTGCCAACTGTTAAAACTCGCGCTTCTCTAACTTTTGCCGGCTATATTTATTATATTATTAGTAGTAGTAGTAGTAGTAGTAGTAGTAGTAGTAGTAGTAGTAGTAGTAGTAGTAGTAGTAGTAGTAGTAGTAGTAGTAGTAGTAGTAGTAGTAGTAGTAGTAGTAGTAGTAGTAGTAGTAGTAGTAGTAGTAGTAGTAGTAGTAGTAGTAGTAGTAGTAGTAGTAGTAGTAGTAGTAGTAGTAGTAGTAGTAGTAGTAGTAGTAGTAGTAGTAGTAGTAGTAGTAGTAGTAGTAGTAGTAGTAGTAGTAGTAGTAGTAGTAGTAGTAGTAGTAGTAGTAGTAGTAGTAGTAGTAGTAGTAGTAGTAGTAGTAGTAGTAGTAGTAGTAGTAGTAGTAGTAGTAGTAGTAGTAGTAGTAGTAGTAGTAGTAGTAGTAGTAGTAGTAGTAGTAGTAGTAGTAGTAGTAGTAGTAGTAGTAGTAGTAGTAGTAGCAGTAGCAGTAGTAGTAGTAGTAGCAGTAGTAGTAGTAGTAGTAGTAGTAGTAGTAGTAGTAGTAGTAGTAGTAGCAGTAGTAGTAGTAGTAGTAGCAGTAGTAGTAGTAGCAGTAGTAGCAGTAGTAGTAGTAGTAGTAGTAGTAGTAGCAGTAGTAGTAGTAGTAGTAGTAGTAGTAGTAGTCAGTAGTAGCAGTAGTAGTAGCAGTAGTAGTAGTAGTAGCAGTAGCAGTAGTAGCAGTAGCAGCAGTAGCAGCAGTAGCAGTAGCAGTAGTAGCAGTAGTAGTAGTAGTAGTAGTAGTAGTAGTAGTAGTAGTAGTAGTAGTAGTAGTAGTAGTAGTAGTAGTAGTAGTAGTAGTAGTAGTAGTAGTAGTAGTAAAAGCAGCCAGGCTACATACAGTTTCTTTAAAACAACAGATGTGCCACTGTTAAAGACACTTTTTCGGACAAAAGGAGACAAATAGTTTTCAGTTTTCATGAGAAGGACAACCTCACCATGCAGGATTACTCAAACATGACCAGAAATAATGTCACAGAAGCATTTTGCAGTGGTTTTGCATGTTGTCTGTCCCTCATCACAGCTGGACGCCAACAGTGTTCCGCTCGGTAATTAAAATCAATACGACATATGGTTAGACAACTCATTTCACCAAAGCGTCATTATATTTAAGATTTTACTAATAATCATACTTGTTTTTTTAATCATTTGAATTGCGAGTTGGACACAGGCAGCAGATATGACATTTCTTCACTGTTACCTAGCAACCATGATGTTAACAAATTACACAAAAGTTATAATTTGACTAATAAAAATAAATTAAAGGGCCCATATTCGGCTATTTTCGGATCTATGTTACAATGCTGTTTCCTCGTCACAAACAGACCTGGACTTGTGTTTTGTTTCATTCGCACAAACTCTGCATATTTAGGCTCTTCTCTCAAACTGAAAACACTCTGTTCCACCTTGTGATGTCATGTGGTAATACATAAAGTGCTCCATACACCTTCACTCGAATCATTTTGATAATTTCAGCCCAGTCTCTGCCGAACTAAAGGTAAAGGGTAGCTGTTATCTTGAAAACTACCACTACATGACATCACAAGGTGGAACTTTTGAGCTTTGGAATTGTAGACTAATAATAATGGATTACTCAGAGATGTGTGAATGAACCAAAACACAACTCCAGATCTGTTTTTGAGGAGGTATTAACATTTTAACATGGCTTAAACCTCACAAGAGTCCATGTGTCAAATGTTTAAAGGTTGTATAGAGGATTTTCCAAGGAACGAGAAATCCAGCGACTGTTTGTCCTTTTTCAAATGTTGCGCATGCGTGAAACCACTCCCCCTCCCCTACAGCTCCTACGTAGAAACGCCTCCTCCCTCCTCCTCCTTACGCCAGAAACAGGTTTGTTTACAGCCGGTGAGCTGCACATGACTTGTAAACAACTAACTACAGTGTTGGTTAGGCAAGACGGAGAAGTGAGGAGCAGGGAGCAGGGAGAGGAGCAGGAAAGGGGTGCAGAGAAGGTTGATTCAGTGCGAATGAACTAGCTACAACACGCAGCAGCAAGCGGACTCTTTCTTTGCCTTTAAAATTACGTTTTCAGACATAGGATATCGCTTTCGTGTCCTGAAAAACGTTTGTCTAGCTCTTGGAAATAAAGTACGTTTTCATAATAAGCAGAAGTTACCTGTCCAGGAGTAATTTGGCGACCAGTGCGTCAGTCTTTAGACCCTGCGTCTGCTTCAGTCGCGCCATCGCTGGAATGAATCTTCAAGAATCACCTTAGTTTGGCTTCGCTGCTTTTCCCCTTGTCTTCTTCTTTCAGCGACCTCAAAAACGGACTTTCTTTTGCGGCGAACTGCTCCTGGATTCTTGTCGCCATTGCAACAAACTTTGTGCAAACTGCGAGGAAGATATAGGTCAAAAAAAGCCGCTAAGAAGTGTTGCGTTGGTGGAGTAAACAGCGTCTGTGCGGCTTGCGTCTGTGGACTGCGTGACAGTCGTACGTAAACCACGTAATGGCAGCGCGCAGGCAAGTCAGTTACACTAGAAACGTAGGGAGTTTGATTGACAGCCTGTCAGCTCACAGATAACGAGGCAGTGTCGTTATCTATTGGCAAATGTTTAGCCCCACCACGTCCAGAGTTGCTGAATTTTTATTCTCTTTTTTTTGGTCATCATAATTACAAGGCTACTGCACCTCTATAATGCTATCATTGACAACTTGAAACAAAAAAAAAAAACAAAAAAAATCCTCCATACAACCTTTAATACAAATTTAAAGGGACAGTCCAGAATTTTGGACATAGGGCCTCATTTCCTAGTGAGCCAGAGTGGTTGGAGACGTGTGGAGACACTTTTGTTAAATATTCCATCCAGTCCTTGTATTTGCAGAGGTCGCTGGTGTTAGACTAGTGCATGTCAATGGCCATAGTTATCCTGCCACTAAAAACAGTCTTACCCACTCCACAAAACACCCGAAACAAATCTATTATTACACCAGACTGTCGATGTGTATGTTTGTGTTGATAGAATAATTTCAGAAGTAAAACCAACCTTGCATTTGAAGGATTTATGTCTGAGCAGCAGCAGCAGTGAGTTATACTTCTTCATAGAAAGTTTGGCAGAGGCGGACTGATATATGAGAAAATAGTTCTTCAACATGCGATGATTCTCGCGATGCAAGACTAGTTTTATTTCAGATATTATTCTATCAGCACAGACATTCACACCGACAGTCTGGTGTAATAATAGATTTGCTTCGGGTGTTTTGTGGAGCGGGTAAAACGACCTCTGCAAATACAAGGACTGGATGGAATATTTTAAAAAGTGTCTCCACACGTCTCCAACACTCTGGCTCACGAGGGCCTTATCCACACTAGTTCGTATTTGAGTCGATTCGTTGTGGATGAAGTGTTCGTCCACACTAATCCGATAGAAAACGGCTCCAGAGACGGAACGATCTGGTGCCGCCAGCTCCTTCATCTAAGTACAGATTTGATCCAGGACTGTGTGGACGCCTGAAAATGCTGATACGCTGATGTAGGTCTATGCACCGCGAAGTAATTCACCACCAAAACGCTAAGAGGCTAGAATATATGTCCATTCATAAATACGGTCTTTGTGTACGACTTGCAGACGTATGATCTCTGAAAAGTTTAACATGAACCATCTCCAACGCGATAGAAACACAGAACAGACTCACCATCAGCAGAACACCCCTCTGTCACAGAAAGAACACTCATATTCCACTGAGCTGCGTCCTTTAATCTGACAGAAACTAAACCACATCAGCGCACAATAGCGAGCTGTTTTTTTGAGCACTTAGTTTATGCAAATTAACCATGCAGTTTTAAGTTTCAATTTCTGGAAAACGTAAACAAAGGCTATGTTCAGAGAGCAGGGCTTAATGCTCAATTCTGATTTTTTTGTGAAATCCGATGTTTCTGCGAGGTCGTTCACATTTCCAGTTAACTCACTATTTCCAGTGAGCGGCAGTAGCTCAGTTGGTAGAGCATTCGCCCACTGATCTGAAGGTTGGCGGTTCGAATCCAGCTCTCAACATAAACATCACAGGTTGAGCGGTCAGATCCACTGACCCACTGACTGGTGTGATTCCAGCTCACGCAGATGAATGCTGCCGTTGTGTCCTTGGGCAAGACACTTAACCCACCTTGCCCACAGTGTCTGCGTACACTGGTGTATGAATGTGTGTGTGGTTCCTTGTTGTAAAGCGCTTTGAGTGCCTTGAAGGTAGAAAAATGTGACTTGTATGTGATCTCCAGTGTAACAGTGAATGTCCCGCACTGGAGGACATGATGTCAACCGCAGCGAGCGTGCTCTGTGTTTACAGAAGTTGTCCAAACATGGACGCAGCATTGAGCACCTTGGAGATTTTAAAGTTCCTCTCGTACCGGAGCCAGAACATGAACAACTTACTTGTTTTAAGGAGGAGATTGAGAAGGACGAGGTTTTTGGTCGTGGTGTTTTGTGGGGCAGCGGCAGCGACGTCCGTTGAAAGGAACGTGTGGATGTGGAGACGGAGCCAAGAGTGGTGAGTGGTGATGTGCTTCGCTTCAGTGACACGGAGTTCATTAACAATTTTCACCTACTTCAGCGCAGAATAGTGACGTTTGTGGCTTGTTGATAACGTGTAGGCCGGATAAATGCGCTTTGGCCGTTCAGACTTAAGTCACATGTCAAAAGATCGGATATGTATCGGTTTCAGGAGCACATATCCAAGTGTCCTGGGTCACATTTGAAAAAAATCAAATCTGTGTCATTCAAACTGTCATTAAAAGATCAGATACAGGTCACATAGGGGCCAAAAAATCAGATTTGGGTCACTTCAGGTTGCAGTCTGAACGCAGCCAAATATGCTCAAAGCTGTGTGGATAGTGAAGGTTTGTGGACACAGAAACGGCGGGTAGTTTCGATATGCTGATACACTGATACGCGGATTTGTTTCAGTGTAAACGTAGCCTAGGACATGAGGTCTTATGTCCAAAATTCCGGACTCTCCATTTAATTATATTTAATGAAAAATGCCTGTGTTTTGGATGGAATATTCAGTGTTTATGACAAAGGTAGGGGCATTCTGTTTGAAAACGCAGCGCTACTTTCTATATTTTTGTACTCTTCTTCTGAACTTTTTTCCACAAACTGACACGAAACTGATGTAAAACTATGAGAAACATCGACTGAGTAATATTTATAAAAACATGAAAACCCGTGATTTGCACTTTAACCAGAAACTCAAACCTCAAAGTCTGATAAACAAAGATGAAAACCAGTAAAGAGCGAGCGCCAGTCGAACCCTTCAGAAGATGGACGGTCGGCTCTGCTGTGGACGAGATAGAAAAACACACAGGGAGCCTTTGAAAACACATCAAATAACTCCAGACGCGAGCGCCGGGTGCCACGTTCAAACAGTTAGCATTAGCCCGCGGGGGTATTTAGCCGGCTGTTTGTTGTCATCGGACGCTCTGCAGTCTGCTCGCTCAAACTCGCCCTCTTACGATCAAGGTCATTTAATGTGGGATTGTGTGGAAATTCAGACTTGGTTGGATTTCCAAAGTTATTTCATAGTAATACACAAGGAGAATAAAGCAAGTTCATTTACTAGAGGTTTGTCAAATGCAAAGACTGGTGGTTTGATTTCCGAAACTGTTGGGCAAGTTACTTTAAAACTGTAATGTGTTATTTATGACTTGTGACATTTCAAAGTGACTTGTTACATTCCAATATTACTGTATTTAAAATGTAAAACGCTTTTTTTGCGCTGTATACGGACTGAACCAGGACTAAGCCACGACGAAGCCAGGACTAAACCAGAAGTGAACCAAGACTAAACCAGGACTAAAGCAGGTCTACACCAGGACTAAACCAGGACTAAACCAGAAGTGAACCAGGACTAAAGCAGGACTAAACCAGGACTAAACCAGGACTAAACCAGGACTAAAGGACTAAACTACACCAGGACTAAACCAGGACTAAACCAGAAAAGGACTGAACCAGGACTAAACCAGGACTAAAGCTAAAGGTCTACACCAGGACTAAACCAGGAAAAGTGAACCAGGACTAAACCAGACTAAACCAGGACTAAACCAGGTAAACCAGGACTAAACCAGGACTAAACCAGACTAAACCAGACTAAACCAGGACTAAACCAGGACTAAACCAGGACTAAACCAGGACTAAAGCAGGTCTACACCAGGACTAAACCAGGACTAAACCAGAAGTGAACCAGGACTAAACCACGACTAAAGCAGGTCTACACCAGGACTAAACCAGGACTAAACCAGAAGTGAACCAGGACTAAACCAGGACTAAACTAGGACTAAACCAGGACTAAACCAGGACTAAAGAACCAAGACTAAACCAGACCAGGACTAAAGCTAAACCAGGACTCTACACCAGGACTAAACCAGGACTAAACCAGACTAAAGTGAACCAGGACTAAACCACGGACTAAAGCTAGGTCTACACCAGGACTAAACCAGGACTAAACCAGGACTAAACCAGAACTAAACCAGGAACTAGACTAAACCACCAGGACTAAACCAGGACTAAACCAGGACTAAACCAGGACTAAACTAAACCAGGACTAATCTTGGACTAGGACTAGGTTATCTAGGACCGCCCCTGAGAGAACCCCGAGCCCGTGGAGCAGGGTGTCCACAAAGTACGATCGGGCATCGGCTGCTGTGGAGCGTGGAGTTCTGTACCGGTCTTTCGCCTGCGGTTACCCGACGATCTACACGGACGCACCTCCGGGCTCGTTCTGACATTCGGATTTTAGCTAATTTGTATGAAGAAAAACAAAAAACCCACCACTTCAGTCCAGATTAAAAAAGCTTTGTAATGTATTGTTACTGACATTTGTACCGAGTAAAATATTACCTTTTTTTTTTTTCTCTGTAATGTCACATTTCTGTGTTACAGCAAAAAGCAATGCATTGCAATAATTTGTAACATTTATAACGTGTTACTCCCAACACTGTTAGGCAACACACCACTCATCTTGCATATGAATGTGTAGGAGATTATTTGTAGTGTTTAGTGATTTTTAGTAGTACAAGGCTAGTGAAGTATTTTGAATAGTAGACAAGAACGAGACTTTTAAAGTTCGAGACCGAGACAAGACCAAGACTACAACCCGTCGAGCTCAAACTGAGACCATCTTTGTCATTTTCTACATTTATTTGTATTTTACTGTTTTTTTTTCACAAATATATCAATGCTTTTATTAATCTATCTCTGCTTGATCTGGTTAATACGGTGGCCGGCAAGTGCAAAATACTTACATTTGACAACATTAACAAGTTTGAAAAAAAATTACATTTAAAATACACATTTACATCTTGAAAACACATTTGCTAATGAGCAAACAATTTTACAAAACATGAAACATTTGTACAAGTGCAGAGACAAATTTACATGTGGTAAAAACACAAATACAAACCAAAACTGAGTCCAAATGCGCTTGACTCCAAGATGAGACCAAGACTGAAAAAAAAATTGGTCTCAAGGCCAGTCTCGAGTACTACGACACTACCGGATGGATTATTATTTTTCTTCAAGAGATAGATAATTTTTCCATAACACGAGCCTTAGCAGCCGGTTTATTGACAGCCTCGTTGATAGGCGCCCATCCCCTGCAAAATCAGCAGGAACTTCAACTACTTCGCTCCTGATTGACTCTTTGGTTTCGGCTTCGATTGACTTCATTTGGCTGCAACTGAGCGCTACGGGTGACAGTTATTTAGTCCACTTCTTTCTACAGTCTCTGGTCTGGTCCCAGCTCCCTCCATCTCTCTTCGAGCCCCAAACAAATCCAGCTGAGTAATCTGATTTGATTGTTTCAGTGACGCACGTGAAGCAGAGCAGCTCGCCTCTCATTCTGAATAAAATAACGTTTCTCTCACCTCAGATAAAATAATTACTTTACTGCTATGCTCGCCGATTGTGCAAAAAATCTCTGGTTTATTCTCGTATTTTAACAGCTTAATGTGCTTCGGGGATTTGTTGAGTTATATTGATTGATAAATTGCTTCATTTCAAACCATTTCTCGAAAAAAAAAGAAGACACAGGCTACAATCCAGTGTCTGTAAAGAACCCTTTCCTCTCTCGCACGGCGTGATGCAACCGACGCCGCTTTGGGGTCCCCCTCGGTTTTGTCTTGCGCTGTCAGGCAAATAACATGATTGTGTGTGGCTCAGAGCTCTTAATCTCCCTCATATAATTGAAGTGTGGTCTTAATGAAGTGCCAGCATGCCCAATCACGACAGTCACTCAGCCTGATGCAAGCAGATGGAAGACGAAGAGCTGCGTCTGTACAAAGGCCTGACAATGATCTATGTGTTTGTGAAAAGAGCTCGAGTCTGTTTAGCTGAGGAGTTGGTCGGGCGTCCGTCGCTTGTTTGTTTCTATCCATACGTCGCTGCTCTGCCTGGAATGTTCCACAGTATGGCATTAAACAGCTCTACCTTAAATTTGTTCGATTACGGGTGGTTTATAGCTCAAAAATACCGAAAAAAAACAAGAATTGTGACTGTGAGCGGGGTCGTCTCGCCACAGATCTGATCTGTACCTTGGACTGGTTTGGGCTCCATGGAGATAGAAAGGTTTAATACCATACTTTGAAACATTCCAGACAAAGCAATAACATCTCCATGGAGAAAAGCATTTGACGGACCCTTCACCAGAAAAGTTACACAATGCACCTTTAAGTTACCATGTGGTTCTGTACTGGTGGTGTTGTAGTCAAGACCTCGCTAATCAAGACCAAGATCAGTCCAAGACCACAAGGTCCCGAGATCAGGACAAGACCAAGACCTCTGAGGGTCAAGACCGAGACAAGACAAAGACTTTAAAAGGCCGAGACCGAGACAAAACCAGAGACCAAAATCAAGACCAGCTTTGTCATTTTCAACATTTATTTGTATTTTACAGGTATTTTGGCACATATATATCAATGTGTTTATAAATCTATCTTCATTCTATCTGATTAATGTTCATTTAAACTGTACTGCACTGAAGAGGCCCCTTTTTTAGACCCTCACCTACAGTTTGAGAACCCCTTCTTTAAGCGAACTTCCATTGGCACTTTACAGAAAACCTTGAGGAAAGTGAAGAAAGTCGGCAGGATTTTTAAACCCGTTTTTCTAATTGCCAACAACAGAGGCCGTGAAATATGATCGCACTCGTCGTGTTTCAAACCTCAAGTCCGAGACAAGAGTGAGTCCAAGCAGCTTCAAGACTGAGACAAGACTGAGTCCAAATGCAGTCAAGTCAGAGACGAGACCAAGACCTTAAAAAAAAGGTCTCAAGAAGGTCTCGAGTACTACGACACTATGTACTGGTGTTGATAAAGTTCAAGATCACGCTAAAATCGTTCAAGAAAGATCAGATTCTGTCATATTTATGGGACTTTTTCAGTATCGATACTTTAAACTGAGTAACTCTTTTCGATACAGGTTTTAGTATCGATTAGTATCTGTTTTGCGATACCTTTAACAACCCTATTCCTTCATAATCATCATAATTATTCACCGAAATGAGATTATAACCATATTTCACAACTTTCAGACGCCAAAGCTACGTCCCGTCACGGTAAATCTAACAACGTTTAGCATGCGAACACACACTTCCTGATTATCGGGCACTAACACGCTTCATAATTAGCCGCAGACAGTACACAGCAGACTTATTCTGACCACAAAAGCTCCTTATGCATTATTATTACATTTTTACTGAATCTGTGTATCATTTGTTCATTCTTTTTTTCAAAATAAAACCAAAACCAAAACTGGGTTAATCCAGGTTTAGACCTGGTTTACTCCTGGTTTAGTCCCGGTTTAGGTCTGGTTTAATCCTGGTTTAGACCTGATTTAGTCCTGGTTTAGACGTGGTTTGACGTGGTTTAGTTCTGGTTTAGTCCATGTTTAAACCTTGGTTAGTCCTGGTTCAGTTCTGGTTTAGACCTAGTTTAGTCCTCGTTTAGTCCTGGTTTAGACCTGGTTTAGTCCTGGTTCAATTCTGGTTTAGACCTGGTTTAGTCCTGGTTCAGTTTTGGTTTAGACCTTGTTTACTCCTGGTTTAGTCCTGGTTTAGTCCTGGTTAGTCCTGGTTTAAGTCCTGGTAGACCTGGTTTTAGTCCTGGTTTAGACCTGGTTTAGACCTGGTTAGGTTTAGACCTGGTTAGACCTGGTTAGACCTGGTTTAGTCCTGGTTTAGTCCTGGTTTAGTCCTGGTTTAGACCTGGTTTAGACCTGGTTTAAACAAATCATTATCCATTTTGGAGACAATGAAGAAAATAGTTTTTTTGTTTTGTTTGTTTGTTTTCTTATTTTTGGTTTTATTTTCAAAAACAAATGAATGAATGACACATGGATTTTACAGACATAGATGGTTCACATGGGACCAGAAACTCAGACGACGTTCATAATTTTTACAATTTACCAGAAGAGCCTAGTTAAAATTAATCCCGTGTGCGAATGGGGCTTTTGACGACATTAATTTTAACTGCCCCCGTTTGTATCAGACGCTGTGACGTCATCTGAAAACCACCGACACAAAAACCTGCTTCTTTTCACCGAGAATATTGAGCCTCACCAGTCTCCATGTGGACTGGACCTGGACTGGACACTGCAGAATTACAGGAGGTCAAATTCAACACACACTTCCTGATTATCGGGCACTAACACGCTTCATAATTAGCAGCAGACAGTACACAGCAGACTTATTCTGACCACAAAAGCTCCTTATGCTTAATATTTGTACTGGGACGAGACACATTTTGCTCAGATACCTTAAAAAATAAAAACAAGTACAGCTCCTTTTAGTTTGAAGGACTGTGTTACCCTTTAAATCTATTCAAAAGTGGTTCATTTGGAGTTCAGATGCCTCCAGCTCAACCTAATATAACGTATAGATTGATATAATACAAGATTCTCAGTATATCTTGGAACATATAGGCAATAAAGAGTACGAGCAGTCCATTCTGGAGAAGTGTCACGTAAAATGGCTCCCCCGGGCCCAGACCAGACTCCACTGCTGTGGTGAAGCATATGGTGCATGTTTAATAACTGTAGTTCCTTTATTAAGTCGGCACTGAAACGGAGCAAAGGATCATGGACAATGTAGTTACCCCTCCCCACGCAATAATACGATGGGTTTTTTTTTTTTTTTTTGGTGAAGTCACTACCGCCTGCTTGTTTCTGTTTTACTGGTTTGGTCTTGCATTAAGTCAAAAGCAAAGTCAAGCCAAACTCATAATCGATTTGAAACGATTAAAGCTTATTATTAAAGTTTATTTTGGGGTATTTATTATATAAGTATATTTATTAATTTATTTTTTTAATATAGAGATTGTAGAACAGCTGTATATATAGTTTATTTTGGATACATTTATGTTTTTTTATGCCTTATTTCATATTCACAGTAAATTTTGTTCATTTTATGTTTTATACATTGCAAAACTGCACTAAGGAACTTATCTGGGTCCGGTCAAGTGGTAACAGGAGGGAAACAGGGGCAGATTTTTTACTTTCAAATGTCTCTTATTCAGAAACTAGAGGGACTATTGAAATAAGTAAAGTATCAGAATGTAGGAAAGAGTTACACTCCAACAGGGTAAAGTTAAACCTGTCATATTCTTTCAAGTTGTTGACAAAAAATGTAAAAACTCATGTCGGTAACGGAGGGAATGAAATATGCAGCACTTTTTGGACAATAAATCCAAACAGTGATAACTCTTGGTTCTCACTTACATATCCTTAACAAACTGGTTTGAATATTTGCTTCATATAGTTTTCTACCATATGGTACAAGATTAGATTGAAAAACTTTTTTATTAAGAAAGGTCATGGTAACGGAGGGAAAAGTAACGGAGGGAAAATTGTGCAAACAAGTAGAAGGTGCATGATTTTACATAATTTGTTGCTTTTTTCATCCGAATACTTTAATATTACTTCAAAATGAAAGGAAACTATTTCTATAAAATATGTCAGTCCTTCCAAGCAAATTTTTATCATTTTAAATACATTTTTTTTTGAAAAATCATGTACCTTCATCAACAGTTCAAAGATGGAATAACACAAGATATGATGAAATACATCCATTTATTTACATGATTTTTGGGTCTTTGAAATTTGTGGAAATAATTTTTGTTCCATGTTTCATACATGGTCTGTTTAAAACGTATGTAACTTTAGAACCAAAAATGGTACAGAAAAAAGGTCAACAGTTTCATAAACTAGAGTACATATGTATCTGTTCAATACATTTTTATATCAGATGCATTAACTTGAATTTTTGGCCTTGCTGTTTACTTCTACTTGACCGGGCCCATATGTACCTTTCAAATAAATAATATTTTATTTGAAAGTTTTGCATGAATTTATCAATAATAAAGTGTTTTTTTGAGAGAGAGAATGCTGAATAAATGCATTGAATAATCGTGATTTCAATACTGACCAAAATAATCGTGACAATGATTTTTTCCATAACCGAGCAGCCCTAGATTGGTGCAGCCATTCCACAGATAGACTATGTAGTTCCGTGTTGCTGCATCATAACTATTCATTTCATTAAAGACTGTGATTCGATGTGTTGTGATTGCCCACATATCGTGATTGTTACATCCCTTCTGATAAACACACCAAAATAGTTTTTATTTTAAAGTTTGTTTTTAGCAGAAAGCCTCGGCGCTATAGCTTCACGCTGTGTTTCTTATCATGCTGATGCAATTTGAGATCACAATGACATCCATGATCAGATTTCTTATGAAACAGACGCACTCTCTCTCTTTTAATCCGTTCACGCTGTACGGCCTCTTCATCTTAACTTTACAAACTTTGCATCAAAAGCTCCAAATTTCTCCACAGGTCACGTTTGATTTATGCTTTTTACTTTTAAACTGCAGATAAAAATGTATTGGGGTATAGTCCATGGAGAATAAATATTGTTGATTTAGTTTGTCTTTGGACCTAAAATGGGCTGTAGAGACATTTTTAATCACCATCAGACATGACCTGAGCGTTTACACAGGACTAGACTCACTCCAGGACCTCTGAGTTTGCAAAATTACAGGTCAAATTCAGGTCAAATGTTTTTGCAGACATTTTTACTGAATCCGTGTATCATTTGTTCATTCTTTTTTTCAAAATAAAACCAAAACCAAAACTGGTTTAGTCCTGGTTTAGTCCTGGTTTAGTCCTGGTTTAGTCCTGGTTTAGTCCTGGTTTAGTCCTGGTTTAGTCCTGGTTTAGTCCTGGTTTAGTGGTTTAGTCCTGGTTTAGTCCTGGTTTAGTTCCTGGTTTAGTCCTGGTTTAGTCCTGTTTAGAACCTGGTTTAGGTTAGTCCTGGTTTAGTCCTGGTTTAGACCTGGTTTAGACCTGGTTTAGAAGTCCTGGTTTAGTCCTAGAGAATTTAATCCTGGTTTAGTGCCTGGTTTAGACCTGGTTTAGGGTTTCCTGGTTTGACCTGACATTAATTTTTAACTGCCCCCGTTTGTATCCGACGCTGTGACGTCATCTGAAAACCACCGACACAAAAACCTGCTTCTTTTCACTGAGAATATTGAGCCTCACCAGTCTCCACGTGCACTGGACATCTGCTCCGCCCGCTCGCTCTCCTCCTGGTCACATGGCGCTGGGGTGAGGTGGAGGTTGGCCGCTGTCGTGCTCCGCTGGCTCCTTTCACTCCTCCTGGGTTTTACAAGCCGCTGTCAATAGCCCTGACAGGGTACAAGCCACACTCTGCCCCCCCGAACGCTCCGGAGTCACGGAGGTCTGTGCACGGGGGCAGAGGATAAGAACCGCCACTGCACAAAACGCTAAACAAGACAGAAGTGCGTCACTGTTTGGAAGGCGAGCAACAATCACAGCGGATAATACAAAACAGAACTAGTTCATTTTCAGCTTGGAGCAATTCAATTTCAATTCAATCTTTATTAAGAACATGTAATATCTGGTTCATAATATTAAAAAGGAAAACAGTAAGAATAAAAAATGTAAATACAGTGCATGTTATAATGTAAACAGACAAGACCGTCAGTGTTTCCACAGCTTAGAGGAGAATGTGACAGAGCTCCTCACACGACACACTAGAGCGCAACTGATTTGATTACCGTATTTTTCCTACTAGAAGTCGCACTTTTTTCATGGTTTGGGTGATTCCTGCGACTTATATTCTGGTGCGACTTATACATTAAACTTTTCACATTGACAGCTGAGAGAGACTCTAGGCTTGTGTTTCAGTTTTCTGTGCGTGTCTTCAGCAGAAAAAAAAGCCTCTGTCCTGTTACAAGTAGTGAAATATGCAGCAGAAAACAATAATCGAGCAGCAGAAAGAAAGTTTGGAGTGAGCGAGAAACTTGCGAGGGACTGACAGAAAGCAGGAACGGAGAACACAGCGTCAGAGCAAAAGGGCGGGTGCGTCATGCAACTTTCCTGGAAGCCACTGGATGACAAAGCATGAACTTCAGTGACAACCAAAGTAGCACAGAGTTGCTCAGAAGTGACACCGAGAATGAAGAATTCAGTGGTTTGGTAAACTTCTGTTCTGTTGTTTATGCTACAGTTTATCTGAAGAACTGGTCATATGTTACATTAACACTTATTGTCAAGTCTTTATTTCCGGAATGCAGGTCCAACTTGAAAAAAACCAGGGAAACAGACACAAGGCTCAACTCGGCTTGAAGTTTTTTATTGAAATAATTTGATTCTTTTAGTTGTAGTAGTAGTAGTAGTAGTAGTAGTAGTAGTAGTAGTAGTAGTGGTATTTGTAGTTGTTGTAGCTGCAGCAGTAGCAGGTCGAAAACCTTTAAAGTAAACAAATGTGTAATTAAATTAGCATTTTACAATTTCATTAGTTATATAATCCAATTTAATTTTAATTAATACACTTCAATTATACTATCATTTATATATATAATATATATTATTTATATATATTATTTATTGTATTTTTTATCTAGTATACATTTCACACATGAACTTAAATAGCCATCATTTTAACCAATATTTTTTTAATCCTATAATTAACTTTTTATACAGTTTTAAATGAATATGAATGTAATATTTGAAGATAAATTCTGATACATAAATACATTGTTTTTAATTGCTAAATAACATATATTTATATAATATTTAACTAGAGCTACTTAAACTTAGGATTTACATCATTTTCTTTATTTATAGAGTAGTAAATCTGATTTAAACAATTTAGTTATTCAACTTAACTCTTTTGGCATTTTCAAACTTAAATTGAATTTATTTACAGTTCCTTTTAAACTAATTTTAAAGTTAAATTTCCTCACCAGTAGTGTCTCTGTTTCCCCTCACATTCCTTGGTTTGGTTTGATTTTTTTGCACACACCTGGGCCTAATTAAATGATTACAGAGACACACCTGGTTACCTGGTTTTTTGTCTTGCTGCCATCTACTGGCCAGACTAAAAATAACCTAATCAACTAATAAAAAGGGAGGGGAGGAGGAAGAGGAGGGAGCAGAGGTGAGAGGAGACAGGCTCTGGACTGGAGGTGAAAACTTGGTGCAGGGGCTGGGCTTTTTAACTTGACACTTATTCAGCCTGTTGTTTTTTATTCTATTGTTTTTACTAGAACTTGCCTTTCAAGATGAAATGTCGGTTCCTGATCTCAGATTTTATAAAAACAAATTTCCCCCAAAAAGTGCGACTTAAAGTCCGGCGCTCCTTCACTAGAATCATTTAGATAATTTCTCTTGAGCATGTGTGAATGAAACAAAACAGAACTCCAGGTCTGTTTTTGATGAGGTAACAAGATTATAACATGGCTAAAGTCAATGTTGCATAATCTAGGATAAATAAAATGATAAATCTCGTGGAGAGAGAGAGAAACTTAGAGAGGAAGATAGAGAGACTGAGGGCTTATGAACACGAGAACGCTTGCGGGTAAAAACGACAAAATAATTTATTGGAAGTGCCTTTCATTTAGACCACAGGTGTCAAACATAAGGCCCGGGGGCCAGATCCGGCCCTCCAAGACCTTTAATGTGGCCCTTGGGTGATTTTCTACTAAAATATTTTAATTATATTTTCTATTAAAATATTGGTAATTTTTTGCAGTGCTGAGCAGAGCAGTGTCTCCAGCGTCTCTGTACGTGGCCCCTCCCACCAGAGCAGCACAAATGAAGACTTGTCTCTTTCCAAACGCTCTTAAAGGACGATCGTTTTGACTGTTGACCGTGACACCCTCATCAGAAAAATGTCCAAAATGAGAAAAGTGGAGCCGAGTGCAGGATTTTCCAAGAAAAATGGACGTATTCCTGTTTACATACAAGTTAATGTTAAAACTTTATGTTGAAATAGAATTTTTCTTAAAGTTTCAGGTTGTTCATAATCTTATAATATATAATAAGAAAGAGTTCATCAATTAAAAAAGATTTCTGTAATAGATTTGCGTTTCTCTGCACAAATATTTGAACTTATTGTTATTTTTGGGGTTTATATGTCATGAGTTTTCTGATCCGGCCCCTTTGGGATCAAAGTAGGTTGGATACGGCCCCCGGAACAAAATGAGTTTGACACCCCTGATTTAGACGGTGACGGCGTTTTGGGGTTTAAAAACAGAAAAATCTGAACCCACCCTCCAGAGTGGAAAAGTTGAAACTCTCCGCCGTAGCGAGGTCCAGGACCAGGGCAGGACCAGGGCAGGACTCCGAGCTTCGACTCTGAGCCTCTGCAGGGTCCGAGCCTCAGCTTCGAGCTCCAGCCCTACCATGACCTCTGAACCTCCGGTCTGGTCTCGGTCTCAGTCCCACTCCGGTCCCGGTCTGGTCCCGGACCTGGATCAGTCCTGGTTCAGTCCGTATGCAGCGCAAAAGTCCGGCATCACAGTCACGAAAGTCACGTAAACAGGAAACGTTTGTTGTCCGATTTTTCCATTGTTCATTTACACACAAAATCAAAAGCTGTAAAAATGAATAGTTATCTGTTTTAAAATTTTGGTTTTGGAGACAAATAATGAAGAAAATAGTTGATTTTTCGTTTTTTAATTTTTGTTTTATATTGAAAAACGAATGAACGAATGATACACAGATTCGTCTGCATTGCCCAAGACGCAAAACTCTGGCCAGATCTGCTCACGTCACTTACACGTTTACGTCACATACATACAGTAATAATAAATTTACAAGAGGCTCCCAGCAAATGTACAGAATCTGCAGAGATACTATTTAGTGAACAGAGAAGGATCTGCAATCACCTCTGTCAAATTCTGGACGCACCAGGTCGTCGCAGGCGAGTCAGACGGATATGGACGAGACCTGGAGACCTGGAGTCGATGGTGGGACGACTTTGTGGAAGGAGCAGCTGATGAAAATACGTGCCGTGAAAACACACGTCATATAAACGTAGCCTGAGAGACTGAAACCGAAAAACAGAAAGTGCGGCACGAGGAAGTGTGCCTTGTTAACCAAACCACAGTAAATGAGTTCTTCCCGGTGTCTGTGTTTGGAGGCGCTGTATCAAAACAAGATTGAGTTTAGAGGAATAAGATGGATCTGTCTGCGCTGATGTCGTTTGAAAAGGTTGATTGCACCATTGACAAAATAAACACTGGCATCCATTTTTAATTACACATTCATCTGTCTCCCAGAAACTGCAGTCGCAAAACGCCACGCCAATTTTCCGATTCTGTCCTCGGGTAACTCTTTAATGGTTTTTATTATTGGATATTTCAGGGACATTTTGCCCATCTTGATAAAAACTTGCACTGAAATGATACTGTATTCATTTTTATTCTGTAATGTGGTGATTTTGTGATGTAAAAAATAAATTTGTGTAAATGACTGTATCAAGGTTCACTCATTTATTCTAAAAAAAAAAGATAAAAATGTGACCTAAAATAACTACTATGGAATATTTTCTAGGGATGCACTGATCCAGCTGTCTTAGTTCCAATACCGATTCCAATACTGCAGATTTAAGTATCTGCCGATAACCGATATCAACCGATACCAGGGCAGAGATGAAGATGTAACTGTTTTTAATCTCCCAAGTAACTACACGAACAAATAAATGTTCAAACATTATGAGCTGATGGGAGGAGGCGTGACATCGTGAAGTTCTGGTTTAGTCCTGGTTTTAGTTCTGGTTTACACCTGTCTTAGACCTGGTTTAGTCCTGGTTATAGACCTGTTTTTGACCTGTTTTAGACCTGGTTTAGTCCTGATTTAGTCCTGGTTTTAGACCTGTTTTTAGACCTGTTTTAGTCCTGGTTTAGTCCTGGTTTTAGACCTGTTTGAATCCTGGTTTAGTGTTGGTTTAGTCCTGGTTTTAGTTTTGGTTTAGACCTGGTTTAGTCCTGGTTATAGACCTGTTTTTGACCTGTTTTAGACCTGGTTTAGTCCTGATTTAGTCCTGGTTTTAGACCTGTTTTCACCTGTTTTAGACCTGTTTAGTCCTGGTTTAGTCCTGGTTTTAGACCTGTTTTTAGACCTGGTTTAATCTTGGTTTAATCTTGGTTTAGTCCTGGTTTTAGACCTGTTTGAATCCTGGTTTAGTGTTGGTTTAGTCCTGGTTTTAGTTTTGGTTTAGACCTGGTTTAGTCCTGGTTATAGACCTGTTTTAGACCTGTTTTAGACCTGGTTTAGACCTGGTTTAGTTTTTGTTTAGTCCTGGTTTTAGACCTGTTTTAGACCTGGTTTAGTTCTGGTTTAGACCTGTTTTCAACCTGTTTTAGACCTAGTTTAGTCCTGGTTTACACCTGGTTTAGTCCTGGTTTGGTCCTGGTTTTAGTTCTGGTTCAGTCCTGGTTTTAGACCTGGTTTAGTCCTGGTTATAGACCTGTTTAGACCTGGTTTAGACCTGGTTTGTTTTTAGTCCTGGTTTAGACCTGTTTTAGACCTGTTTGTTTTTTAGTCCTGGTTTAGTCCTGGTTTAGTGACCTGTTTTCAACCTGTTTTGGACCTAGTTTAGTCCTGTTTACACCTGGTTCGGTCCAGGTTTTAGTTCTGGTTCAGTCCTGGTTTTAGACCTGGTTTAGTCCTGGAGGGTGAAATCATCCAAATGATTCAAGTGAAGGTGTGTGGATTACCACTTGGTGACATCACAAGGTGGAACAGAGTGTTTTGAGGGTTTGTGTGTTAAACATGCGTGAATGAAACAAAACACAACTTCAGGTCTGTTTTTGACGAGGAAACAACATTATAACAAAAATCAGAAACCCTTTAATCTTAAAAAAATAATGAAAACAACTTAATACTTTGAGGTAAAACCAATATTTCATTTTCAGTGTTAATTCAAAACCGTTTCAAAAGTGTTTTCCAATGCATACAAAATTTCCAGTTAATTTTTTCCCTCAGAACCAATATTACACCTTTTCAAAATCCAATCATCGTCCATCCAAATTCTCCGTAGCAACTCCAATATTTAATTTGAAGAAAAAGACTAATCTGATTCACAATTTCCAGTCCTTTTTGGAAAGCCTCGTGTTTCTTTTGCTATTGTGTGTTACTGAATTAAAATCTGGGTAGTCGGTCTATTCTTCACCCAGTCGTCTGTGATTCTTACCCCAGTGCTGGAGTTCGTTTTACCCCTTCCCAACTCCGCGCTTTGTCCCTGATCAGTGCCAGTTCTGTGGAAGATTTTTTGTTCCATCGGATTTGGAATTTTAAATTAAGTTGAATTTTTCACTGTGAATTTTTGAACATATTTGGATTTTTTTATATTCTGAAGTTCTGTTGATGAAGTAAATCGATGGAAGTGTAGATGTGTCCTGGTTTAGTCCTGGTTCAGTCCTGTTTCAGTCCTGGTTCAGTCCTAGTTTAGTCCTAGTTTAGTCCTGGTTTAGTCCTGGTTCAGTCCTGTTTCAGTCCTGGTTCAGTCCTAGTTAGTCCTGGTTTAGTCCTGGTTTAGTCCTGGTTTAGTCCTGGTTTAGTCCTGTTTCAGTCCTGTTTTAGTCCTGGTTTAGTCCTGGTTTAGTCCTGGTTTAGTCCTGGTTTAGTCCTGTTTAGTCCTGGTTTAGTCCTGTTTCAGTCCTGTTTAGTTAGTCCTGGTTTAGTCCTAGTTTAGTCCTGGTGTAGTTCTGTTTAGTCCTTTAGTCCTGGTTCAGTTCTGGTTCAGTCCTGGTTTAGTCCTTTAGTCCTGGATTCAGCCCTGGTTTAGACCTGGTTTAGTCCTGTTTCAGTCCTGGTTTAGTCCTGTTTATCCTGTTTAGTCCTGGTTTAGGTCCTGGTTTAGTCCTGGTTCAGTCCTGTTTAGTGGTTTAGTCCTGGTTTAGTCCTGGTTCAGTCCTGGTTTAGTCCTGGTTTTCTGTTCCTGTTTTAGTCCTGGTTTAGTCCTGGTTTAGTCCTGGTTCAGTCCTAGTTTAGTCCTGGTTTAGTCCTGGTGTAGTTCCTGTTTAGTAGTCCTTTAGTCAGTCTGGTTCAGTCCTGGTTTAGTCCTAGTCCTGGTTTAGTCCTGTTTCAGTCCTGGTTTAGTCCTGTTTATCCTGTTTAGTCCTGGTTTAGGTCCAGGTTTAGTCCTGGTTTAGTCCTGTTTAGTCCTGGTTTAGGTCCAGGTTTAGTCCTGGTTTAGTTCTGGTTCAGTCCTGGTTTAGTCCTTTAGTCCTGGAATCAGCCCTGGTTTAGTCCTGGTTTAGTCTGGTTCAGTCCTAGTTTACAGATGGTTTAGTCCTGGTTTTCCTGGTTAGTCCTGGTTTAGTCCTGGAATCAGCCCTGGTTTAGACCTGGTTTAGTCCTGTTTCAGTCCTGGTTTAGTCCTGGTTTCCTTAGTCCTGTTTATCCTGTTTAGTCCTGTCCTGGTTTAGTCTGTTCAGTCCTGGTTTAGTCCTTTTAGTCCTTTAGTCCTGGTTTAGTCCTGTTTCAGTCCTGGTTTAGTCCTGTTTAGTCCTGGTTTAGTCCTGGTTTAGTCCTGGTTCAGTCCTAGTTTAGAGATGGTTTAGTCCTGGTGTAGTTCTGTTTAGTCCTTTAGTCCTGGTTCAGTTTTCTGGTTCAGTCCTGGTTTAGTCCTGGTTTAGTCCTTTAGTCCTGGAATCAGTCCTGGTTCAGTCCTTTTTAGTCCTTGTTAAGTCCTGGTTTAGTCTTGGTTTAGTCCTGGTTTAGTCTTGGTTTAGTCCTGGTTTAGTCTTGGTTTTGGTTTAGTCTTGGTTTAGTCCTGGTTTAGTCTGGTTTAGTCTGGTTTAGTCCTGGTTTAGTCTTGGTTTAGTCCTGGAATATGAATTTCCCAATCCATCTAAATTTCTAAATTTCTCAATTTTTGTCAGTCTGAATTAAAGATGCTGAAAAGTAATGTAAAATCCTACCCACTTATCACATATTAACGCTGTTTTCAACTATTTTTTATTCAAGTTATTAATAAAATAAATAAAAACTGAAGACGCGACGCCACTTTTGCGTCCTTCTCCTCCCTCCTCCTTATAGTTGACCTCATGATGTTGCTCTTAGAGGTCAGCAATAAGGATAAGGAAGGAGGTATTCTCTTTCTCTTTCCTCGCTTCCTTCTCCTTGATTCCTCCTTACGTCTCGATTCTGCAGGAAATGTGTGAGGAAGTCCCGCCCCCCGAGGAGAAACAGGGAGGAGAGAGGGTATAAACTCCTCACTGACACCCGTAAAGTTTGTCTGTTTTATCTGATGTCTGCTCCTGAAGCCTCCCTCAAGTTTACTTTTTCCTCCCGGGGTTTTCTTTAGGACACCGCTTAATATGACAGCTGACAAATGGGGGATCGAGGAGAGGAATCAAGGAGAATCAAGGAGCTGTCCTCCTCAGTCACACACAATCGATTGCTTTTGCCTTGGCGTCTTGGATCTTTGCTGTTTGTAGTTTGATATTTTTCACTCCGAATTTTACACCCTGAATTTTAACTGTTGAATTTGAAGGCCTGAAAATACTAAGCAACTAAAATTCTGAGTAAAAACAATTCAAAGTGAGAAATTCAACTGCATTTAACATAAAAAATCTGATGAAACAAATAATCCCACATAGTTTTTGTTGTCCTTTACCGTGGCAATAGACTGTAAAAAGAAGTAATTATAAAAAATTTTTATGACCGATTTGAACAATTGGAATTGGTGCTACTTGTAGGTTTTTTAAAACAGCAATTGCATTTCTTCAGTTACAAAACTTGAAAAAACATGTTCTTACCGTGAGTGGGGTTGCCTCTCCACAGATCTGGCCTGTAACTTCTTCACTTCTTGTCCCCATGGGGATAGATAGACCCATATTTTAATCACACCACAAACCTTCACGACCCAAGTCAATAGACATTATTCGTGAATCACAAAATAAAGGTGGATTTGATCATTATGGAACATTAATGAGGATTTTTTATTGTTGACTGAGTGATCGTGTCTCTGAACAATTAGTATTACTCAAGTTTTAAACAATGAAAAACAGTCATTGAACCAACAATAAAAGGATCCATAAGTCGCCTATTTGGACATTAACTGTAACCCATTTCTTTTTCTTTTCAACTTTCATTTGAACCAGCAATATTGGAACAAAATAGGCAAGACCTACAGCCAGATTGTGACAAGGCAACCCCCAAAAAATCTCTTGCAACCCACATGAGGGTCGCAATTAATCCAGTCTTTGGGAAACAATGGACTAGAGCATAGACTTTATAAAGAAATGGACAAAGGGGCTGGCCACACTGCAGGTGTATTTTGTCCTACCCGAGCGTAAAAACTGCCCATTTGGCCACATATTTTTTAGAATGCATTGAATTTTGAGATTTTCAGTGAAAAAAACTAGGAGTGGTTTGAAAGAATCAGAATTTTTTCATGTTAAATTAAAATCTCTGTCTTAAAATCTTTCACAGTGGGTTTAGAAAAATTAAACGCTGTTCGACAAGGTACAGTCTCAAGAATTTATAACTAAGTCAGTAAATCAACAAAAAATCTATGGGTACAAATTTGGGAAATGTCCTATTACTGCACAATGGGACCACTGCAAAACTCCACAAAAATTTTCTAAATGTGTGAGATATAAAATTCTGCAGCTCAAAATTAAAACTATACTTAACAAATTAACAAAATGGATCTTAAATTGTGTTGGCATGGTTGTGGGGCAGAGGGCCACTCATACACATGTTGTGGCATTGCCCTGAGTGAAACAATATTGGAAAAATGGATCGTCTGTCTTGTATGAAAGTTGATGAGCAGATTTCTCTATGTGCTGGATTTGGAATAAGAACTCAAGATTTGTCATCCCAAAAACCGGACCACATTTATCACTGGGGTTTTATATCAGCAAAACAAAATGTTTCGAGATAGACAATTGGTACAAATTTTTTTGGATTTAATTTCTATGGAGCAAGGCGGTTTCAGGACTTGGACACTAATAAACAAATATTGGACAAAGAAAACATACTCAACAATGTAAAAATATATTCTGTAATAAATGTTTGTGTCACTGCATTGAGAACTCTTTGCACCCTCCCTCCCCCTTCTCCCCTCCGATTTTTTATTTTATTTTTTTTTTTTTGGGGGGTATTATTTTGGATTTATTTTATTTATTTATCCTTATTATTTTATTATTTATTATTATTATTATTATTTATTTTATTTTATTTTTATTTTTTTGTATGCGTGTTTAGTTAAGTCTGCCTTATTGTGGATGTGACAAATTATAAATAAAAATAAAAAAATAAAAAAAGTGAATGAGGATGACCACTCTGCCCACGCGTATGGAGCAGCACGTCCTGCGCAAGTAGATTTTTTGACACTTTATGCAAGCGTAGGCGCATAACCCCATCAAAATGCATAGAGCGCGTGCATCTGTTATTGTATTTGTGCGTTTACCATCAGCATAACGTGTTCCCGGGGCAGTTCTGTATAGTTTGAAATAACCCAGGTTCAGAAACACTGTCAATTAGTGCTTTGACATTTACTTTTGAAATCCTCACATTTGCCGTGGTTATTTTCTGTAAAGCCAAAAGGACAAAGCTCACTGCAGCAGTTTTATAGTTATAATGTATGACTTCCGTGGATCATTAGGTTATAATTTGGACATTTTAAATCACGATATCCATCTAAAACGACTCAATCAAGCAAACATGTCTGCTGATTTCCACATTAAACAAACATGGGAGCTGACGTCCCAGTAAACGTTGGCCCATGGATAGCCACACATTGCACTAACGAGTAGCAGATTTTTTTCTATACTCAATTGGACCAAAATTACCACACTACTGCCCAATCCTATCCTAAGAAAATAAAATCGGACGATGTAGTAAATAGAGAGCAGTCGGTGTGTACCAATGGCAGTGAAAATGGGTTGAATAAAAATTACTCAAACGTACACAAATCACTCCAAATACTAATACAAGACTGTAAATGAGAAGGGGAAGCAACTATTACAGTTAAAAGACTGAAAAATGTAAATCAAAATAAAACGCAAAACAATTTCTCCAAATAATAAAGATATTAACTGGCGAAATATATACGACCATTGTTGAAGTTGAAGCAGCAGAAACAGCCACCTCAGCCTCTCCAGCTTCTCTTCACCAGAGCCTAGGGGTCTGGTGAACCAGGGGTCATCAAACTAAGGCCTGCGGGCTGACTCCGGTCCTCCACGCCCATTTGACCGGCCCCTCAGCCCCTCTGCCCCCACCACTTGAACTGGCCCTATGAGGCAATCCTCAAAAGTTGTCATGGCCTATTTTTTTTTTACTTTTTGGGAAATAACGGGTGTGCATCTTGAATTTTGTTGATTTTTTCAATAAAAAATTATATTTATTTGAAATATTTACATTTATATTGAAGTTATTATATGATGTATTTACATTTGTCGCTGAATTTCCAGCCAAATTTCCAGTTTTGAACAGTCACACGTGCAGAGTTCTGCAGTACAGTTAAGTACAGCAAAATGGCTCGTGTTAAAGTGCGAAAAGTTGACAGAGAGTGTTGAGTTTTCAAAGAACAGTGGACGACTACTTTTAAAATTTTTTTTAAATTACTTTTTTGTTCAGTGTAAGGCCCGTGCAGTTTGTCTGATATGTAAAGAAAGTGCGGCGGTTTTCAAAGAATATAATCTGCGTCGTCAGGGTCGTACAATTCTGTTATACCAAGGGTGTCAAACATACGGCCTGGGGGCCGGATCCGGCCCTCCAAGACCTTTAATGTGGCCCTCTGCTGATTTTCTTCTAAAGTATTTAAATTATATTTTCTATTAAAATATTGGTAATTTTGCTTAGCATATCAGTGTCTCCAGCGTCTCTGTACGTGGCCCCTCCCACCAGAGCAGCACAAATGAAGACTTGTCTCTTTCCAAACGCTCTTAAAGGACGATTGGTTTGACTGTTGACTGTGACACCCTCATCAGAAAAATGTCAAAAATGAGAAAAGTGGACGCGGAGTGCAGGATTTTCCAAGAAAAATTGACTTATTCCTATTTGCAGACAAGTTAATGTTGAAAGATTGTGTTGAAATTGCATTTTTCTTAAAGTTTCAGATTGTTCATAATATAATAGATTGTAAAAGAAAACATTCATCAATTAAAAAGATTTCTGTAATAGATTTGCATTTCTCTGCACAAATATTTGAACTTATTGCTATTTTTCGGGGTATATATGCTGTGAGTTTTCTGATCCGGCCCCTTTGGGATCAAAGTAGGTTGGATACAGCCCCAGGACCAAAATGAGTTTGACACCCCTGTGTTAAACGGCCGACCCAACCCCAGTCCCCAATCACTGTCAGGAGCAATAATGTGGCCCCCAGAGGAAAAAGTTTAGTGACTCCTGGCCTCGATTGTCTCCCACGTGTCGCCTTTACCCGCTCGAGTCTAAGCACTAACAATTCATAAACATATTCATATTATCTAACTGTTTTTGTTGCTGCTGCGAGACCCTTAACTTCTTATCACCGTGGAGTTGTTAATGCAAAAACAGCGAAATCAAAACCCCAGGATCATGTAGAGCGGGTTAATACGAACATTTTAAGACCAAAATGACGAGGCTCGCTGCAGCGGTTACAGAGAGAGGGACGACGGTTTTCTATGTAGCCAGTCCATTCTTCACCTCAGCCGTCCGTGATTATTATCCCAGTGGCGAAGCGCGTTTTCCCCCTTTCGCACCTTTGGGCTTTGTCATGATCAATGCCACTCCTCCGTACCTCCATCTCGTTCTAATTAAGATATTCCAGCGTGTTTTCATTAGGGGCGTTTGCAAAAGGTCAGACCGCCGGCTCCTCCAAAGTCTGAGGCGGGGGGGGGGGGGTAAAGAAAGGAGCAGGAACAAAGAAAAGCAGATTCTAATTACAAAAAATGAAGTGGTTGGAGTGAAAATGGACGAGGTATTGTTAGAAGGAAATGCGAAGTCTGTGCCTAGATTGTAAAAAATGCTGAAAGGGTCTGTAAAACCATTTTTCCCCCGTGTAGTTGAGCAAAACGTGTCTTGTCCATTGAGTGTTTAAAGAAGGCTCCAGTCAAATGAAGCTAATTGAGGCTTGCAGTTATAGGAGCATATTTGGAGCCAGGTCCATATTAGGAATAGGAATTAATTTATGGACAAAATAGGGAAATGAAAACACCAGGATCATGTAGAGCGGGTCAGTACGGACGTTTTAAGACCAAAATGACGAGGCTTTTTGCAGCAGTTACAGAGAGAAGAGTGACAATTTTCAATGTAAAGTCAACTGGAGCCAGAATCGATGGACCCGGAAGCGCCCCCACGCTCACTTCCTATTTAGAACGCGGTGGCCAAATATATACACAGTCTATGTTCAGTACCGATGCAAGTATAAGCAGCTCTTGAGGTCAAAATGAAGACTAAATAAGATGACATCTAATTTTGTTTTGTAGAATCAGGAAGCATGCTACTTGTTGGAATTTATTTACGGACAAAACGGTGAAATAAAAACACCGGGATCATGTGGAGCGGGTTAATACGGACATTTTAAGACCAAAATGACGAAGCTCACAGCAGCAATTACAGAGAGAGGGGCAATTTTTTCAACGTAAAGTCTATTCAAACCAGAAAGACGTTTGGAAACATGCGACGACAACTTCCCGTGTAGTTCCCGACACTGGGCTCTAGGGCTGGATATCGTTAAGAAGTTGCCGAAACGATACATATCTCGATACAGTGCACTTTCCATTCGATACGATATATTTTAAATCGATTCGGTTCAGTGAAAATAAAGACTATATCATGTCTGTGGTACTAAAAGTCTTTGTTACGCCACTTCTTGTGCAAAGTTAAAATGAAGCACAAACATTTTAATCATCAAAACAGCGAAAATGTCAAATGTGTCGCATAAACGAGTTTCCTCTCACTGGTTCGTGACACAATAGTTCGTCAATAGAGCCTATTGGAATCAGAGTTGATGGAGCTGAAAGCGCTTCCCATGCTCATTTCTTATTTAGAACTCGGGTTAGTTATGGCCAAATATATGTACAGCCTATGACTCTGCTCTGGCCTCTGAAAGTTCATAAACTCATCATGGTGAATAATTAGGATGCTCTGAATACTTAACTAGTTCTATTCTTCACATTTTTACAGGGTTCCCACAGTCATGGAAATCCTGGAAAAGTCATAACATTTTATTCTCTATAATTTTTTCACCCAACTGCAGCGTTCTGTTACGTTCTCATGAGGCTGCTATAATTATTTCTGAACATATGCACCTTTTGTTTAAAAGAGACGACAATAAATGCACTGACAGTATTTTGAATGTTTAAAAACTATAAAACCAAACCATAAGGTGAGTGGAAAGGGTTAACATTTCATATTTAGCCCTAAAAGCCTAATCAATTCTGTTACGACCCAGCTCGTTTGGGGTGAGGGAAGTAACAAAAATAAAACCAAGATGTAAAATGGAATAAATTAAGTAATGTTTAATTAACAGGAATGTAAAGGTAAATTAACAAAACACTAAAAATATACAGAAAACAACCTAAACTAAGAAACAGAACAACAGAATAAACAGTTTTGTGCCAGAAAAGGGGTCACGCAGGCTTACAAAAAAACGAGTGGTAAAACTTAGGGACACACACTAAACTAAAACACAAGTTCCCCAAATTAAACCACATAAGCCCACAAACAGAATCGAGTGACCAAATCAAAAAAAGGCACAAAACAGAACTAGACTAACACACAAACACAAAACCAAAATAGCAGACTGTCCACCAAGGCCAGCAGCCCCGAACAGGTGCTGGTGATCTCCTTAAATAGGGGGAGGTGGCTGCAGGTGAAGTGGGCGTGGACTTGCTCCACCAATCACAGACCAGGACTCCTGCAGCAGGAATCAAGAGAACTCTGCAGAAATATTACAACTAAGGCCTGGGGCCGTAACACACATATTATACTACAGAAGTATAATATCTTAAGTTTTGGAAATTTCAAAAAATTTAAACTCGCCTGCTTAATGAATTGCCTTATGGGATCAATAAAGTTTTCTGAATCTAGTCTACAAAGTCTTAAATAGACTCGCTCCACCACCTCTGGGCGAGTTCATTAAGCCCAAGTCCAGTACTAGTGGTCGGGGAACAAGAGCGTCTCCCGGAGGCGACTGTGTAAAACCCTATAGATGCACAATTTTCAGTCAACAGGTGTTTTCAGTCAAGTTCACAGAAATCTGGAACAACATCCCAGCTGCAATAAGAGACTCCACCACATTCAGTTCATTTAAAACTAATCTGAAACGACGGCTTAAGAGAAACCAGATCTGTAACCACCAATGTTATGCTCCTATGTGTTGTATGTCATGCTTGTGTGTTTGTCTATTGTGACGCGTTTTATGTTCTTATGTCTTATGTCTCTATCTCTCTGACCTGCCAGGGACTACAGATGAAAAGTAGCCTTCGAGCTAATTCTGGCTTATTTACAAGTATATGTTCATGAATATGCATTGTCCCTTTTAAATAAATAAAACTAAAAAAAAAAAAAAACATGTAGGTGCCGTAAAGTCATGGAAATTGCATTTTAGGTCATGGAAAAAAAAGTTTTGTCAGTGAAAAAGAGTGGGAATCCTGTTTTTTTAAGACAGAAAATCAGGTACAGTGTCTTTAAAGGTGCACTGTGTAAATTCCCTGGACAATATTAAACCACCTACTTGCTTTGCTTGGACTGTTCCACAAAATAGCATTAAAAAAAAATTCTACATGGCAAGCAGGTAATGCCATCAGGCCTCGTTACAAGTCAGATCTGTGGAGGTGAGGTGATCCTGCTCAAATAAGAATGCATGTTTTTCCATGAATTTGTGGACAATAAAACAAAGCAAGACGTACTTTTGATACTATACTCCTGAACACTCGAGGCAAAGCACTCTCAGCTCCGTGACACAACCAAGTGCCAAACTCCTCATCATAAAAGTTACATCGTGGACCTTTAAGCCTGAATCACGGTGAAGAGTATCTTTGCCGGACAATTATCCCACTCGTTAAGCCACTGAAAACCATAAACAAGACTCCCCTGGCGTGCTGTGTCCCGGTCTTTGTCTCCTTTGTCTCTCGTCCTCTCCGTAATCGCGCCGTGCTTCATCTGTCGTCTCCGATGGGACAAATGATCCCCATAAAACACAAGGAAACAAATGAAACCACCGTGTCAGGATTTTAATGGCCCCAATTAGTCAACACTTTGGGGAGCGGGTATATGAAGAGAGATGGAGGGCCTCGACCGCGCCGTAAATCCACACCGCCCCAGATGATGATGTCCGACCCGGTTACAACTGTCCTCGGTGCTGACTAAGAACTTCACGGTTGACCAAGTACAGTATAAGTAACGGGATAGTACTGTATTGTTGGTGTTGGTTTAATTTAAGAAGTCTGGGGTTCAGAAAGTGAAAGCTTGTACAACTGCAGTAAAACTAAAAATAATGCAACTATCTTTTATAATATTTTCTCAATTTCACAACTGAGAAACACCTGGAAATAAGATGAATATTCTTATTTTATTTTTGGACAAAAGTTTTTTTTGCTATGTCTCCTACAGTGTTGTAACGAATTACTGTAATGTGTTGCTTTTTGCTGTAACGCAGTAATGTTATGGCATTACTGGGGAAAAAAAAGTAATATTTTACTTGGTACAAATGTCAGTAATGCGTGTCACAATGCTTTTTCAACCTGGATTGAAGTAGTGGGTTTTTCGGGGTTTTTTGTTGTTTTTTTCATACAACTTCACTAAAATTACCGTGATATTAGCGGTGGTGAAACGCCGGAGACGCGCCCACGTGAACCGTCAGGTGACCAAGAGCAAAAGGACCAGCAATTAGTCCTTGTTTAATCCTGGTTTAGTCCTTGGTTTAGTCCTGGTTTAGACCTGGTTTATTCCTGGTTCAGTTTTGGTTTAGTTCTAGTTTACTCCTGGTTTAGTCCTTCGTTCAGTCCTGGTTTAGACCTGGCTTAGACCTAGTTTACTCCTGGTTTAGTCCTATCTTCAGTCCTGGTTTAGTCCTGGTTTAGTCCTTGGTTCAGTCCTTGGTTCAGTCCTGATTTAGACCTAGTTTACTCCTGGTTTAGTCCTTGGTTTAGGCCTGGTTTAGTCCTGGTGTATTCCTGGTTCAGTCCTGGTTCAGCTCTGGTTCAGTCTGGTTCAGTCCTGGTTCAGTTCTGGTTCAGTCCTGGTTCAGTTCTGGTTCAGTTTTGGTTCAGTCCTGGTTCAGTCCATATACAGCGCAAAAGTTCAGCATCTTCACAGTTATTTTGTTGAGAGTAACTTTAAAGTGCTGCAATAGTCGTGTAATGTTTTACATTTTAAACACAATAATATTATAATGTAATGAATTACTTTGAAATGACAGTAACAAGTATATAAAAAAACGCATTACAGTTTTAAAGTAACTTGCCGTCAAACAGTGGTCTCCTTCCTGAATGACTGAGGGATTACACAGACAACATACTTGAGTCATCTATGTGGTTCTAATCTGTGGTTTATTATGTTATAATTTGCACATTTTAAATCACAATATTCATCTAAAATGACTTAATTAACAAACAAGTTCGCTGACTTTCATGTTGGAAAATTATGGTGCCTGTTGAATATGGTTGAATATGTAGTTTAATTCATTTGGTGTTTGTTAAAATTACAGTTTGATAAATAAATATATTCAGATTGAATTCAGTACAACACTACAGTAAGTTAATGTTTAAAAGGCTATAATAGTTGTTTTTGTTATTTAAAACCAGAAAAAGGATTATTTTCTTTCAGTTATAGCACCAGATATTTCCACTCATAGATGGCGCTGGTTCTCTGCCTTCCAAAAACACGATGTTGTCTTTGAAAAACTCAGCTGAGGAAGACTGCGCTATCAGACAGTTAAAAACATGTTGTGAGCTGGTCAAGGGAACAACGCGAGTTCTAACAGAAAATGAATGATTTGACACTGGCAGCATCTTTTCAGTAAAACCACCGAAACTGAAGTTATCGCTCGGACATTTTTTCATTTGTTGTTGTAGCTGAATCCACAACAGTTCCTAATGGGAGCTGACAACACTGCAGACGCCATTATAACAAAGAACCAAGGCAAAAGGAGAAGTTCAATTTGTCAACTGGACAGAAGTTTATTTGGTCGAAAACGTTTCCCTGCTCATCCAAGTCTCAGTCAAAATGCTGGTGGACAGTTTCTTCTATCTGCCTGAAGGGAGGAGCTAACTACACTGAAACTACTCTGAAACTAACAGAAACTATAAACAAGTAGAGTGTTAGTTTCAGAATAGTTGGCTCCTCCCTTCAGGCAGATATTAGAATGTGTCCACCAGCGTCTGATTAGTCCTGAAGAAGCAGCTTGGATGAGCTGCGAAACCTATTTTAGGATGACCAAACGTCCGTTTTCCCCGAACATGTCCGTTTTTTGTGTCCTGTCCTGGGCGTCTGTTTTTTTTTAAGTGATGGAAATGTCCGGGTTTTCATTACCGTTCATTGGGGACATTAAATTGAGCGGCTCTCGTAGCTGTCTGTGACTCAGACGGAGCGAGCAGACACAAACAGTCGGTCAGTCTGCAACATGCCGAAACACAAATGCGTGTGTAACGATGACTTGGACAAGAAATTCTCCGTTTTCCGTCCCGGTCGAGACAAGTGGGAGGCCATGTGCACAGGTTGCGAGGTGAGAGTAGCTCAATGTTGAGGCTCCACCCCCCCACTCCCGGTAAGGACCAAATAAACTTTTGTCCATTTGACAAATTGAATTTCTCCTTTTGCCTTGGATTCTACCTGGACGACACAACACACACACACACAATAAAGAGCCAACTTTTCTATTTCATTACAGATATTTGTACTGATCAAAAATACTTTAAACACATGTAGCAGGTCTGATCTGCAACTTGGCCTCATGCTCGTTGCTATGGAGATTTGTTTAAAGGTCCTACATCACGCAAAAGTGACTCTTGTGAGCTTTAAAGGGCCGTTCACACCAAGGCGTCAAAGTGTCCACTTTCAATGTAAAGTCTATGTGGACGCGCGACTAGAGCGTCCTGCGTTTTTGCGGCGCGTTTTCGGCGTCAGCGCGGCGCGAATCTGGCATCGACGCGGCGCGTCAACCAATCAGGGACGAGTATCCAGTGACGCAGCGACGTTATTATCAGGAAGCAAGACCCGAGAACCAGAGAGAGAACCACAAACACGAGCGGAGAATAAATATATACGCCACAATCACCGAGCCGATCGCGAGGAATACACCAGGACCGGACCAGGACTAAACCAGGACTAGACCGGGACTAAACAAGGACTAGACCGAGAGTAGGCCGAGACTAGACCGAGACTAGACCGGAACCAAACCAGGACTAGACCGGGACTGATGAGTATAAATATATATACGCCCCAGTCGTCGACCCGATCTCCTCCGCTGATGTTTTATGTCATAAAAACACTCTCTCAGTCTGGTCTGACATTGTTTCGGGAAAAGAGCGGGACCGGGCTCTTGTTTCCAGGGCAACGGACGCGCGTCAAGTATTTTTGTCCCGTTCGTCCACGGCGTCAAAGACGCACGTCGAGGGCGTCTAAACTCAAATGCAAAGGCGTCCAAATAGAGGCGTCAAGGCGTTTTTTGACGCTTTGGTGTGAACGGCCCTTAAGTCATGTTATAATGTTTTTACTTCATCAAAAACAAACCCGGAGTTGTGTTTTGTTTCATTCACATGAATAATACTTTATTATTTATTTACATATCCACAACTCCAAAAGCTCAAAATACTCTGTTCCACCTTGTGATGTCATGAAGCAGTAATTTTCAGTAGAGATTTGCAATTCCAGGCCTGAAATCATCCAAATGAGAACTTCTTGTATTACCACATGACATCACAAGGTGGAATTGAGTGTTTACGTCTGAGAGAAGAACTCCTAAAGCCTTAAATATGCAGAGTTTGTGCGAATGAAACAAAACCAGACAAGCTACTAGAATAGTTACACGAAGCACCGTTCAATCACTTATTTTTCTGTGCGCTGAAGAGATCCTCAAGGCCACATCTCGTCTCTTAAATGATCTTTATTTCAAAACCTAAACCTTCTCAAAACATTGCGCGCAAAGAAAGTAAGTAACATCTTGACATCCTTCGCGGAAAACGCTTTTAATCTTCAACAAAACGCCCACTTATTTTTAAAAACACATCCTCATCTCCACACATACTTCGACCTCCGCAAAATCATCGCACAAACTCGATAACAACCATCCCGCCTGGCAACTTTGGAACACTTTCGATCCCCTTCTAAGTTCCCATCAAAAACACGACGATGTTTTTGAATACACATCTGCCGGCCGCTCCTGATTGATTGGGGTCCAGATTGCGTGCCTAGGAATGTTGTATTTGTTTATTTTTTCGTGTATTTTTGGCACGGTTTCCCCTCGCTGCAGATGCCAGGCGGATTCCAATCAGCAAGACCTTGGTCAACTCTCCCAAGGTCAAGGAAGTTTCTGAAGCTTTAAGATGAGCTGGAATTGAAAATAATATCTTGAAAACTTGAAAAAAAAAAAGCGCATTAGTAGTGGTGTAGTGGGTTGAGTCTTTGCTCACTAAGGAAAGGGTTGGCAGTTGAAATAAAAAGTTCAGGACACTTGCAAACACAAAACAATTAGAACACACTGGGACCTAATACGGACGTAAACTTAGGCTATGTTAATATGATGACGGTCTGAACAGAAGACCCAAAAGTGACGTTGCGTCTTCACTTTTTATTCCGCGTTTAGACAAGCGTTTTTTCGGGAGGAAATCTGCGCATAAGGTGACGCAAAAGTGTGTGGAATTCGATTGTGTATGCATGCCAGGTTTCTGTGTACTGTATGTATGTGACGTAAACGTGTACGCGACGTGAGCAGATCTGACCAGAGTTTTGCGTCTTGGGCAGTGTAGACAGAAACGCTACATCGGAGTGTATTCAGCTTTTCCACTCTGGAGGACGGTTTCAGATTTTTGTGTTTTTAAGCCCTAAAAATGTTGTCACCGTCTAAACCAGGAGTGTCTAAATCATTTTGGTCCGGGGGCCGTATCCAACGTACTTTGATCTCAAAGGGGCCGGATCAGAAAACTCATGGCATATAAACCCCAAAAATTGCAATAAGTTCAAATATTTGTGCAGAGAAATGCAAATCTATTACAGAAATCTTTTTTAATTGATGAACTCTTTCTTTTACAAAATATTATAATATTATGAACAACCTGAAACTTCAAGAAACATGCAATTTCAACACAATATTTTAAGATTAACTAAGTAAATTTTTCTTGGAAAATCCTGCACTCGGCTCCACTTTTCTCATTTTTGTCATTTTGTTGATGAGGGTGTCACGGTCAACAGTCAAAACGATCGTCCTTTAAGAGCGTTTGGAAAGAGACAAGTCTTCATTTGTGCTGCTCTGGTGGGAGGGGCCACGCACAGAGACGCTGGAGATTCTGATATGCTCAGCACCGCAGAAAATTACCAATATTTTAATAGAAAATATAATTTAAATAGTTTAGTAGAAAATCAGCCGAGGGCCAGAGTAAAGGTCTTGGAGGGCCGGATCCAGCCCCTGGGCCGTATGTTTGACACCCCTGGTCTAAATGAAAGGCACTTCCAATCAAATATTTTGTTGTTTTTACACTTATGTAAACAGGCCCCATAATCTATACAAGACTAAACTTGGGCAGCATCAACCTTTTTATTAATTTTTTTTATAACACGTAGGGAATCAGGCAGGGCGTAAATGACAGGAAAAATGTTTTCTGGCTCACTGAAAAAAGGAATAAATCACCTGAATCTGGTTCACAGACTAGTTGAAGAGGCTTGTGGAACTGATTCAACATGTCGTACTAGGGATGTAACGATATTCAAATCTGTCGGTACGATATTATCACGATATGCATCTCACAGTACGATATTTACTGCGATATTTTGGAGAGGCTGATATATGTAGATGGGACACGTTTCTGCTTTTAAAATACCCTGACAAGATTTTGGTGTGAATTATTTCCATCATAATCCCAAGAATTCAAGTAAAAAACATATTTCTTTGTGTTGTCTGCACTGAAATGAATCATGGGAAATGTAGTTACGATGTTTATAAACTGTTGCTACTACAAAACCATGCATCTAAGCAAAGAAACTTGTAATTCAATATATTGTGATGGTCCACGATATTTCTGTGAGACTTTTGACGATACTATATCGCAATATTTCGGTTATTGTTACATCCCTATGTAGTACAAAAGCTACTTCTGGTACTTATTAGTCTTAAATACACACTTTTAGAGCAGAAGTATTATCCAAAACGCAAGACTTCTGAATTTCTGAAGTTGTTTAATAAAATAAAGAGTGACCAAATGACACAAAAATCCAAACAGACGTGAAACTGATATTGACAAATGAACCAACAAAGGGCAAAGGAGAACACAGAGTATAAATGCACACGAATGAACGAGACACATCAGGGCGGGGCAAACAATCAATACAACAGGAAGTCAAATTTGAAGCACACACACGGCTAGAGAAATAAACCAAAATAAAACCAGGTCAAGAATAATAAAATAATTCAATGAAAATTAACACCATGATACACATTCAGTTTTCAGTCTTATAAATGTAAAAAGCTGTTGGTTTCCAGTGGTTTAAGCTTGTACTTCCCTTTTGTAATGCATTCATATTTTCCTAATTATTCACACTGATGAGTTTGCTTTTCTCAACCAGCGTGTGGTTCACAGACTATAAATAGTTAATCGAATGCAGGCAGCACACAGCGGCTTTTAAAATAATATGTGTACTCAGGCAAAACAAACATATTTATTACATAAAAGAATCAGGTAGAGCTATTCTAAACAGTAGAGTGTGTTTAGTCTTGCATCGTCCTGTATAAAGCCTGACTTGGTTTAATCCTGTCTGGTTTTTGTCTGGGATGGTTGGAAATTGCACTTGTTACATATTCTGTGGTTAAAGAAATGTTATTGACCTTTATTTAACCAGGATCGTCCTGTTGAGATGAGAAATCTCTTTAATCTCAAGGGTCCCCTCTGAGGCCAAGACTCCACGGTCCCACAGGGGCCCTATTGTACATGTGTTTAATGGTGGAGGAAACCGCAGCACTCAGAGGAAACCTACACAGGCACTGGGAGAACATGCAAACTAAGGACCTGTTTACACGAGAACACTTGTGGGTAAAAACGACAAAATATTTTATCGGAAGTGCCTTTCGTTTAGACGGTGATGGCGTTTTTGGGGCTTAAAAAGGCGAAAATCTGAAACCACCCTCCAGAGTGGAAAAAGCCGTAGAGTTTCCGTCTACACTGCCCAAGACGCAGAACTCTGGTCAGATCTGCTCACGTCACCTACACGTTTACGTCACATACAAACAGTACTCAGAAACAAACATGATCGGATCATTTCCATTTGCTCTGGCAGCTCCAATAAATCCCAACAAATGTACAGAATATGCAGAGATACTATTAGGCAACGTTCAGACTGCAGCCTGAAGTGACCCAAATCTGATTTTTTGGCCCCTATGTGACCTGTATCTGATCTTTTAATGACAGTCTGAACGACACAGATCCGATTTTTTCAAATGCGACCCAGGCCACTTCGATATGTGCTCCTAAAACCAACACATATCCAATCTTTTGATACGCGAGTTCAGTCTGAACGGCCAAAGCGCATTCATCCGACCTACACGTTATCAACAAGCCACAAACGTCACTATTCTGCGCTGAAGTAGGTGAAAATTGTTAATGAACTCTGTGTCACTGAAGAGAAGCACATCACCACTCACCACTCTTGGCTCCGTCTCCACATCCACACGTTCCTTTCAACGGACGTCGCTGCCACTGCCCCACAAAAAACCTGGCCCTTCTCCTTCTCAATCTCCTCCTTAAAACAAGTAAGTTGTTCATGTTCTGGCTCTGGTACGAGAGGAACTTTAAAATCTCCAGGTGCTCAATGCTCGCGTCCATGTTTGAACAACTTCCGTCAACACAGAGCACGCTCGCTGAGGTTGACGTCATTGTGTCCTCCAGTGCACATGTGGGACACTTTTGGGGTGTTTAAAGTTCACACTGGAGATCACACACAAGTCACCTTTAATTGGAAATGTGAACGACCTCGCAAAAACATCGGATTTCACAAAAAAATCTGAATTGAGCATTAAGCCCTGCAGTCTGAACGTAGCCTTAGTGAACAGAGAAGGATCTGCAATCACCTCCGTCAAATTCAGTTCACCGCAGGCGAGTCAGACGGATATGGACGAGACCTGGAGAACCAGTCGATGGTGGGACAAAGCTTCCATATGTCCGAAGACGACCTTGTTGCTTTAAGTACAAACATACCCAATGGAATTCCACACACTTTTGCGCCACCGTATGCACGCAGATTTCCATCTAAAAGTGGAATAAAAAGTGAAGACGCGACGCCACTTTTGCATCTTCTGTTCAGACCGTCACCATATAAACGTAGCCTAAAACTAAAAAGAATCAGACCCAGAACCTTTTTGCTGTGAGGTGATAAATTAATAATGTTAGGCTTAAGTTGCTAATGAACATCTCGGTAATAATCACAGAAAGACCAATTGCTTTGTCCGCAGTTGTGAAGCTACATTTTCATTTATATTTATCATCGGCATCAGGTCTAACAGAATAATAACTGACTTATTCTGAACTGGCAAGGAGAGAACAAATACGAATCCAAAAACACCCAAATAATAAAACGCTTCTTTATTATTGGGAGATCATTATCCCTGCTTTGCATAAGGGTTTAAAGAGTAATTTCAATTTGATATTCTCTTTGCATTTTACTTTTTTGAGTGGGAGTAGCTAATGTGTGCCATCGCTGGGGAGTTGCGCTACCACTCAGAGTTGTAATGGAGCAGAGAATCCTATGCAAACACATGGGCATTAGAAAACATTACGATTTTCAAGGATTTTTTAACGAGAAAATTAGAAGAAAATGAGCCAAGCTTCCTGACGATATGACCTCATCTCAACTCATAAGTGTTTAGATTAAAAGCATTAGATGATTGAACTGGTACATACGTATCACAGTCGTCTGATAATCAGGAAGTGCGCGTTAGCATGCCATCACGACAAAACTCCGCTCTGGTCTCTGAACGTTGGGAAAAGCGTTTGTAAACTCATCTCAGTGAGTGCGTATACATGCACATCAGTAACCCGGTTATGATCGGGTTTTTTGAGTATCCCGGTTTCTTGATGGTGCATGTATATGCAGTAACCCGGTTTCAGTAACCCGGTTATGGCAGTATCCCGGTCATTAGAAACCGGGTTACTGTAGCTGGTTTATTCCGATAGTAACCGGGTTACTTGTGGCATGTAAACGCAGTACCCCGGTTACTGCAACATAAAGTTGAGTCGCATGCGTCCAAAAGACACTTTCCAGCCTTTCACCACAACAGTAGTCACATAAATAAATTGACCAACATAAATAAAGTGACCAAACGAGTGAAATGACTGTAAAATAAAGAGCTGCGCTAAACCTGCACACGTACAATCTGCACTCGTACGACCTGCACTCGTGTGACGCTGAAAAGCTAAAACATGAACTATCTCCTATACTCTATACGCACGGAACACACTTACCATCATTAGCGCCTCTTCTGTCACAGAAATAACACACATAATCCACAGAGTCGTGTCATTTAGTCCAAAAAAAAAAAACTGATCACATCAGCGGCACAAGGAGCGAGTTGTTCTTATCGCCGCTAACAGTTTATGCTAATTAGCCAAACGGTCTTAAGTTTCGTTTCTGTAAAACGTAAACAAATGTGATCACAGCTGAATTATCTGATCAAACGGGCTGATGTGTCTATAGTGTTTATGGTTTATATGTTGTAAAGTTGAGTTTATTTATGCAGAAGATTTTAATGAAGAATCTGCACAGTGGATTGTGGAGATCTCGTAGCTCCTTAGCTTCTTATGCTAAAGGAGCTCACGGTTTGTATTTTTCCTGGTTTATGAAATTGATTTTAGTTAATTTTTGCGCCTGCGCATTTGTAAGATTATGTCAAGAAACCAGGATATTCCATTTGATCATGTATACGCGAATATGAGTGTCCCGGTTTCTCAGTGCGCATGTAAACGCAGTAACCCGAATATTGACATAACCGGGATATGGCGAATAACCGGGTTATTGATGTGCATGTATACGCACTCAGTGAATCATTATGATGACATCATTATGTGAGGCTCAGTTGGCAGAGTGTTCGTCCACTGATTTGAAAATTTGTGGTTCAGTCAGTTTTGCAAAGTTTTCCTTATGACCTCTTGTATATAGATGAGATTTTTTCAGATTGTTTTATTTCTTATTTTTCTTTCTATATTTTATTTTTCCTTGTACATATACATACATACAATTCTGCCTCATTTGAAACCTATTTCTTGCTATATTTTTGCTACTTATTTAGAATTTATTATTATCGTTTATATTTTTTACTCTTTGTTATTATATTATATTGTGATGTGTGAGCAACTGTGTCCAGATAATTTCCCTTGGATCAATAAAGTTCGTCTAAATCATAAAACATTTTAAATAAATAATGTCTCTATAGCCTGCTGTAATCTGTAGCCAGCGAGCAGCTCTAATACACATTTGATATGATCTTGCGGGCCAAATCCAATTACATCATGGGCCAAATTTGTCCCCCAGGCCTGAGTTTGACATGTCTGGTCTAAGTCTTAAGTTGCCATTCACTGCAAAACTTTTAAATGAACTAATTCTGTTTTTCACATTTACCCCAATTGCGTAATTACTGTTGGATTTTTTTTTTTTGTGTTTTTTTTTTTCTCATTTTGGATGTGTTTATTGAACTGAAAACTCTAGAAAAACATGTATCCTCACTGTGAGCTGATGCTCCACAAACCTGGCTCTTATTGCTGTGACAAGGGATTCCACCTGCTTTTGTGCTGGAGGAGGGATTCCACCTGCTTGTTTCCATAGAAATCTTGTCCACGTTTAAGAATCCAAAAAGCACTATAAAATCCCTGTATTAGTATTATAAAATGCAATCTCCATAGACATTAATGATGACTCCAGAAAGTTATGCAGTGTTACTTTAAAGGTGCATTGTGAAATTTTCTGCATAGACATTTTATTGCTTTCTTTGGAATGTATCACAGCATTGTGTTAAACCTTTCTATCTTCATGGAGACAGGTCAGATCTGACAGTCAGAATGCCTGTTTTACTAGTTATTTTTGAGCTATAAAACCACCTTTAAATGTAAGGTAGAGCTGTTTAATGTCACTGTGGAACAGGCTGAGCGATGACATTTCCATAGAAACAAGTAGCAACTGCAAAGTTACATAGCAGTCATATGATTAATTACAAGTTGTATGTCACATTCCACATTTACATTTTACAAAACACTAGAGGATATGGGCTTATTTACGTGGCATACGACCTGACTTATCTCTGTAGGACGTCTCTAATACCCTCTATCACAGCTATACAAACATGTTCCGGGCTGCAGATGCATAAATGAACATAAGACAAACAGTCGGCGCACAATCACATTTGTTTAATCTGAAAACCTGAGGGAGTGCCATGTCCCATTAGCATAATAAATATTAGCATAGAGCACCGGAGCAGGCTTTGTGGGGCCATGATATAACCCCTGCCAAGTGTGAAAACGAATCTCGGAATGGTTTGAAGTAGATGATTTGATATGGGCTGGTTTACGTCATATCGGGTAAAGGCGAGGTTTATTTTTAAAGCGCACTATGGAATTTATCTGGGGTGTTTGTCTCCATGGAGATGTTACCGCTTTGGTCGTAGTGGCGCGTTTGTGAACGAACGCCGACTTTGATTGTCAGGTGATAAAGAACATAAAGAGACATACAATTCGACATACTAACGAACGTGAGAAACATACTAAGGAGCATAAGGGGACATACTGAAGGACACACCAAGGGACATCCTGTGGGACATACTAAGTAACAAACTAAGGCGACATACTGAAGGACAAACTAAAGAACGTAAAGAGACATACTATTGGACATACTAACGGACGTAAGGAACATACTAATAAGCATAGTAAGGGACATAATGAAGGACACACCAAGGGACATTCTAAGGGACATAGGGGACATTCTAATGAACATACTTAGGAATGCACTACGGGACATACTAAGGGACACACTATGGGACATACTTAAAGACATACAAAGGGACGTTCTATGCTATGGGATATTTAAAGGGCATAGAGGACATTCTAATGGACATACTTAGGGACATATTAAGAGACACACTAAAGGACATGCTATAGGACATACTATGGATCATACTAAGGGACATACTATGGGACATACTTAAAGACATACTAAATGGCATACTAGGGGACATACAAAGGGACATAATATGGGACATACTAAGGGATATACAATTGGACATACAAAGGGACATACTAAGGAACATACTATGGGACTTACTATAGGACATACTAAGGGACATACCATGGGACATACTAAGAGACATAGTTAAAGACATACTAAAGGACATACTAAGGGACATACCATGGGACATACTAAGAGACATAGTTAAAGACATACTAAAGGACATACTAGGTGACCAACTAAGGGGTATACTAAAGGACATACTATGGGACATACTATAGGACATACTAAAGGTCATACTAGGGGACATACTAAGGGTCATACTAGGAGACATACTTAGAGAAGTATTAATGGACAAAGGACATAGCAAGAGAAACACTAAAGAATAAGAGACTTACTACAGGACATACTAGGGGACACACTAAAGGACGTACTAGGTAACAGGGACATACTAGGGGACAAACTAAAGGACGTACCAAGGGACATACTATGGGGCATATTAAGAGACACACTATGGGAAATACTTAAAGACATACTACGGGACATACTAATGGACACACTAAATGACATACTAGAAGACATACAAAGGGACATACTATGGGGCATACGAAACGACACACTAAAGGACATACTAAAAGACATACTATGGGACATACTAAGGACATACTATGGGACATACTAAAGGACACACTAAAGGACATACTAAAGGACATACTAAAGGACATACTAAGGGACATACTAAACGACACACTAAAGGACATACTAAGGGACATACTAAAGGACATACTAGGGAACATACAAAAGGACGCACTAAAGGACATACAAGGCGACCAACTAAGGGGTATACTAAAGGACATACTATGGGACATACTATAGGGCATACTAAAGGAAATACTAGGGAACATACTCAGGGACATACTAAAGGTCATACTAGGGGACATACCAAGGGACATACTGGGGAATACTAAGGGTCATACTAGGAGACATACTTAGAGAAGTATTAATGAACAAAGAACATAGCAAGAGAAACACTAAAGAATAAGAGACTTACTACAGGACATACTAGGGGACACACTAAAGGACGTACCAAGGGACATACTACGGGGCATATTAAGAGACACACTATGGGACATACTAAAGGTCATACTAAGGGACATACTAAAAGACATACTATGGGACATACTATAGGACATACTAAGGGACATACAAAAGGACATACTAAGGATCCCACTAAGGGACATAAGGGACATCAAACATGATATAAAAGTCAGTCTAAACAAACTCTTTCTTGTCCCGGTTCTCTTTAATTCCATTTTTCTTCAGCACATTTTGTCCTCTTTCCGTCCGTCTTCAGTGTTTTGCTTGTCTTCCTCGGTGATGGACAGACTGCGGATGTACAGTCCAGTATCGATTATGAAAGAAAGAATTCTCCTCTTCAGTCTTAGGGATCAGCTTGGAACACTGCTCAGAGCCGCTCCGGTCTCTACCCTCTCTCTCACTCTCACTCCCTATCGTTTTTATCCTCAACTCCTCCCATCTTTTATTCTTTGTTTATCCATCTATTTTTCTTTCAATATTTCTCTTTTCTCTCTCTGGTTACTCGCTCTCCCACTTCTCCATTTTTCACTTTCTCTCCGTCTCTTAGGTTTTCTTTATACCTCTTATATCTTTCAGTCTCTCTCTCTTCCTCTATCCTCTTTGTCTATCCTTCTATCTTTCTTTCTATCTTTCTCTGCCTCTCAACCTCCTACGTCCATCTCTTTCCCGTTTCTAACCCCCCTCTGTTTGTTTAACTTTCATTCTGTCTCTCTCTGCTTCCCAACCTTATCTCTCTCCCCCTTTGTTCATCTCTCTTTCCCTCTTTATTATCTTTCATTCTTTCTTTTTTCCTCTGGAGGTCTTTACTGTTTCACTGTAAGGCCAGACCTTTCCCACAACCTGCGCATGTAAAAAGTTCATGTGAATCTATGTACTTAAACCAGCTCAGAAAGTAAAGAGAAGAAGGAGAAACATGGAAACGTTAGTACAATTGGAATACATGAGATTAGAGGAAAATGTGTTGAAAAGAAGTAAAGGACTCACCGTATTTTTCGGACTATAAATCACTCCGGAGTATAAGTCGCACCTGCCAAAAAATGCATAATGAAGAAGAAAAAACATAAGTCGCACAATATATGAACAGTTCTTCAGATAACTATAGCATAAACAAAAGAACAGAACAAGTTTAACAAACTCTCCATCTCACTCCAAATCACTAAATTCATTCAATTCTTCATTCTCGGTGTCACTTCTGAGCAACTCCGCGACCTCCGGAGGTAAACAGAGCGCCGCTTCCTCTTCTGTGTCGCTGTCGTCAGACTCAGCATCAGTTCCAGTTAGAATTATTCCGGCCTTTCTGAATCCCGACAGGATGGTTTCGGTGTCACTGAAGTCCAGGTTTTGTCCATCCATCCAGTGACTTCTAGGAAAGTTTCATGTTACACTCTTCCGGTTGTCACTCACTCCGAACTTTCTTTCTGTTGCTGGATTACAGTGTTTGACTTCATATTTCGCTACTTGCATCTTGTAATCTGCAAAATATGATTTACTTTGTTTTAAGACTAGTATGATTAAATCTGAGGGTTTATTTTATCATTATATTATTATTATTGTTATTACTATGTATTTGTGCAGCACTTTGAAAACTGTTGTGCCATGTAAATAAAGTAGACTGGATATTATACCTCTGATAACAAGGACAGAGCTACCAATGTCTCTATCACTTATTGTCTACTGTAGGGCTGAACGATCTATCATTTTGGACCGAAAAGCGCAGACAACACGATTTTTGGAAGTGTAAAGGCGCAGTTTTTTGCAGTGCTCCTAAAGCCCAAATTAAGGGCGAAGTTTAGTTGTGTGTTGACTCAACGCACACTGCCGCCGTCGTTTTCGATTTATGGATTTGCATTGAGGTCTGAAGTAATTCACCACCACATTAGGAGGCGAGGATTTAAACCTGGCTTTCATGTAAAGTTTAAGTTTAACATGAACCATCTCCAATGTGATAGAAGTACAGAACAGACTCACGATCATCAGCACATTGTCTGTCACAGAAAGAACACTCATATTCCACTGAGTCGTGTCCTTTAGTTCGACAGTAGCTGAACCGCAAAACCTGTTTTTTTAGCGCTTATAGTTTATGCAAATGAACCATGTGGTTTTAAGATTTGTTTCTGTAAAAAGTTGCTTTAAACACATTATTACTCAATGTATTTTGAAAGAAAGGAAAGCGGAGTCGAGTAAATTGGGCTTTGCAGGACTGGTGTGATGTAAGTTTCGGTGATGTTTGCAAATGTTCACTAGTGTTTTGACTTTTTTACAACCTCTATACCCTGTATCATATTTTGATGAACTTTTGCTAGTAATGAAAGGAGTTGACCTTCAGTTGTTCATATTTTTGAAAAACGTCCCCCCGAACTCAAAATGAAGTTTTCGTAAAACCGACCAACAACCAGAATAAAACTGTTAGAAGGTTAATATCTCTTCAATCATAAAATAACCAAATGCAATTTTCTCTTTAATAACACAGGAACAAAACACATCATCAGGGTAAAGATCAAATAAAATAGCCACTAAAAGTCAAAAAATGATGATTGGCAGTGTTGTTAGGAAAGATGAATCGAATGGTTTATAAAGTGAAAGCAAGAATAGAAAGTGAAACTCCAGTATATTATGATGCAGTACAACTTATTATTGATCCATTTTCAGTCAAATTGACTTGTAATGGCCCTTGTGAGAACTTAGCACGGTTTCACATTTCATATCATTGGCTGTAATGTGTATTTAATTTTTTTTTTGTTTCGCGGGGGACTTTTTAAAAAGAATGTTGAAAATGGAGTTTGGTTTCTTCAATTATACCAAAAAGTTCATCCAATCATGATGCAGGACTTTGAGTTTGGAAAAAAAAAAAGTTCAAAAAGTTATAACCCTAATGTTCACGTGCACTGAAACTTGATTTGAAAAACATCATGGATGAAATTCAAATCGCAATATGTGCCAGAAAAATTGCAATTCAGTTTTTTTCTTAAAATCGTTCAGCCCTAGTATTCTGTGTAGTAAACATTTGCAGACAGACGGCCTAGACACTGGCGGTGGTGGTGACAAAGAACGAAAAGGTCTGAGGTGGTGGAAAGTTCTGCTGCTGCGGTGTAGATGGAGGAAGGAGAGTTTGGGCAAGCAGCTAAAAGAAGACAGAAAGATAAAAAGACGGATAGAGAGACTTTTACGTGAACAGCCTGAGATGTGATCCGTTGTCTTTCTGGTGGATTTTACACGCCGTCAACTTTACCACCTGAGAAATACATCTTACCCTCTCGAAATAAAGCATGAGAGAAGGGCAGAGGAGACAAGGGAGCACGCGAGGAGGCGAGGACGGAGCGAGGAAAGGAGACAGGAGAGAGTGTGTCCCGGTGATAAGAAGCTGGGCTAATGTGCGTAGGACATATGCACAGTGGGAGGCTGAATCCGTGCTCGCATAAATCACAAGAAGGTACAGCGTGGCATGTCAGATTAAGGTAGAAACAGAAAAGAAAAGGTTATTTAGAACGAGCTTTGAAGTGTTTTAAATTAAGACTTAAATTGCAGGAGAGTTCAAGTTCACAATGATTTAGCAAACAACAAATCACCTGTCGGGAAATTTAAATGTGAACAATGTTTGGGGAACGCAAAATTAGGCGTTTTTAGGGAAGAAGAAACATTTATAGCAGTGGTACCAAGTTTATATGTGACCTGTTAATGTTTATATGTGACCTATATTGATATTTATGATTCATTTGCGTTTAATTATTGTGCTTTTTAGGGGGATAGATTCGTACGAGCTTCCTTCCATTTCTCTTTTCGGTGCAAAATTAAATCAAAATAGTAAGGCACAAGGGTCTCACTTTGACTGCAATTACCTGGACTGCAATTATCCAACTAATATTCTACCTTGAATTTGAAGACGCTATAGCGGATTTTTACGGCGTTAAAAACACTAAAAACAGAACGGGTTAATTTGAAATGGGTCCGTGTGACATTCGTTCTTTTGAATTTCCATTAAGAGCGAAAAACAATAAAACTGGAAAACAGTTTATTTCATTTTTCTGTTTTACTGTCAAACAACAAAAAAAGATTTTGACCTCTATTTCCAATATTTCATTTAAAGTTTATTTCAAAAAACATCAGTCAAAAAACAGTCTAGGTGCCTATTTCAATTTTGATATTTTATTCTCTCTGGTTTATTTGCCATTCTACTGCTAGAAGGACTTACCGGAAAAACGGTTGCACTTTTGTGGACAAACGTGTCGTCTTCTTTTATAGCCAGTGTTGGGAAGGTTACTTTTAAAATGTAATCCCCTACAGATTACAGATTACACACCCCAAAATGTAGTTTGTAACGTAATCCATTAAATTACTTAAAGTGAGTAACGTAATCTGATTACTTTGGATTACTTGATATTGTCATGTTTTTTTAAACGACATGAATGTAGCAACCACATCCTGAAAATTCTTGTTTGTTGTCTTCAAATTGTCTGAGCCCAAGTCTCCATGAATAAGCAACTGTTTACTGTAGAGAAACAAAGACCACGAGATCTTAATATAAGAGGTTTTGTCTGTTAAAAGACAGAAACAAGATCAGCTTTTCCTTTACCAGATTAAAAAAATATTATTGATAGAGAAATTATTTTGTATATGAGATCACCTTAAATTATGTCAACCTACTGTTAGGTGTCATGTTGTTTAGACCTGGTTTAGTCCTGGTTTAGTCCTGGTTTAGTCCTGATTTTAGACCTGGTTTAGACCAGGTTTAGACCAGGTCTAGACCAGGTCTTTAGTTCTGGTTTAGTCGTGGTTTAGTCCTAGTTTAAACCTGGTTCAGTCCTGGTTTAGTCCTGGTTTAGTCCTGGGTTAGTCCTGGTTAGTCCTGGTTAGTAGTCTGGTTAGTCTGGTTAGTCTGTTTAGTCCTGGTTTAGTCCTGATTTTAGACCTGGTTTAGACCAGGTCCAGTTTAGACCAGGTTTTAGTTCTGGTTTAGTCGTGGTTTAGTCCTAGTTTAAACCTGGTTCAGTCCTGGTTTAGTCCTGGTTTAGTCCTGGTTAGTCCTGGGTTAGTCCTGGAGTTGGTTCTGGTTTAGTCCTGGTGTAGTCCTGAGTCCTGGTTTAGTCGGTCTGGTTTAGAGGCGCACAGGAGGAACGCGGTTTACGCGAGAAAACGTCGGTCCACACGCTACTACGGAAGGAGACGTGGTCTGCGGGTTCTCAGGTTGATGACGATGATGAAGGTGTGTGTGTGTGTGTGTGTGTGTGTGTGTGTGTTTGTGTTTGTGTGTGTGTGTGTGTGTGTGTGTGTGTGTGTGTGTGTGTGCGCGTCCACTCATGTGGCAGGTCACTATAGGACAGTAGTGCAGATATTATGAGTCTATGCAGGTTGTTTTCACCATTGCCAGTAGCTCCTTGTTTCACATTTAAGTTGTAGGCGATTTTATATTTGTTTTTTTTTTATATACATATATCTCACATCGGGAGAAGAATTTCCAAGACACAAATGCGTTTTTACCAATGCACTGCTGCTTCCACTGTGTGACTGACACCGCCAACTTTAACATGACGTTTACATCGCTCTTATTGCGCGCGTTCTGTTTGGGTTTCCGGCAATGAGTGGAATTACCGAAATAAAAAAATAAATAAATGGGATGTAGCACAAAATGTGAAAACAGGAAAATACCGCCTTGTAATCCACTTATTTCAGCAAAGTAACTGTAATCCAATTACCACTCATTGAAACAGTAACTGTAACGGAATACAGTTACTCATAATTTGTACTCTGATTACGTAACGGCGGTACATGTAATCCGTTACTCCCCAACACTGTTTATAGCGACACGTTTACTTTCGCGTCTTAGAAAGTCATTGTTGAACTCCATGACGAGAAACGGAAAGCATCAAGGCGGTACATTTGTTCAGTTGGGAACATGCCTATCTTCTCTCATTTCTAAGGCTTTAAAAAAAAAAAAAATCTTTCCAAAATTATGCCCTATGCTCCCACATTTCCTTTATTATCAGTTTGCATCGGAATTTCTCCCCATTTCTCCCAATGTGGTCGTCAGTTACACCAAACCTATTCTCCAGCAGCCGTTGACTACAGATGTAATGTCGACGTCACGGTGCAAAGGATCCTAGGCTGAAATGACTCTGAATCATCCCTTTAAAAGTAAAAATTACTTGACTCAGAGTTTAATTTTGAAATTTTAGGACTGAGGAAACATAGGGCTGATGAAATAAACTTGAAATTAAAGATTGGAAATAGAGGTCGAAATCTGTTTTTTTTTTTTGTTTGTTTAAAAGGGAAAAAATGAAATAACAAACCGGTTTCCCATTTTAGAGACCGAAGTGGTTTGCTGTGGTGCAAAAAAATATTCCTCACTTACCTTATGAATTCAGAATATGTGGAAGCCCATTTGCGCCAGTAAATAAAAAAATAAAAACCTCACAGAAAGTCATAATTATGAGTTTAAAAGTCATAATTACGAGATTAAATGTCATAATTATGTGTTTAATGTCATAATAATGAGTTTAAAGTCATAATTATGAGTTTAAAGCCATAATTATGAGTTTAAACATTAGAATTATGAGTTTAAAGTCATAATTATGAGTTTAAAGCCATAATTATGAGTTTAAACATTAGAATTATAAGTTTGAATTATGAGTTTAAAGTCATAATTATGAGTTTAAAAGCCACACTTATGAGTTTTAAAGTTGACTCTGAATCTGCCCTTGTCATGGAAGCACAGGGTCATTTTCCTGAAGAGGACGTCCTCCAGTTGCTCAGGACGTCTCCACATCGCTCCATTTCCTTGTTAATTTGTGAATGTTGTAAAAAGACAAGAAAGAGCGAGATATCCACACAAATCCCACATGAATGAGTACGAGCAAAGTGTCCATGTATGTTACTCCATGAGCTGGTTTAGTCCAGGCGGAGGATGAAGCACCTTTGGCTCTGCGGAGCACCCGCTCTCCTGGCCCTGGTCGAGAATTGATGAGCTTTGCTGGGCACTTGGCACAGGCTACTTCTGGTTGCTCAGTGATGAAAATATGGGCACATAGGGCACATAGTAAATAATTTAGACACAGTCTGAAGTGAATTAGTAAAATAACTACACATTTTTGCTTGTAGTGGGTTCATACACTGATTCTCCAGGAAAATGGTCACACCAGCCCACGTGCTTGCTTGGCGAAAGCAAGTTCAGAGTCAACTTCAAAAACTCCTAATTACAGTATGACTTTACAACTCGTAATTATGGCTTTTAAACTCTTAATTATGGCTTTTGAACTCATAATTATGTTTTTTAAGCTCATAATTAAGACCTTACTTATGACTTTTAAACTCATAATTATGGCCGTAACTCATAATTATGACTTTTAAACTCGTAATTATGACTTTTAAATTCATAATTATGACTTTTTAACTCATTATGGCCTTTAAACTCATAATTATGACTTTTAAACTCATAATTTTGACTTTTAAACTCATAATTTTGACTTTTAAACTCATAATTTTGACTTTGTGTGAGGCTTTTATTTTTTATTTACTGGCAGAAATGGGCTTCCATACGAATATCCTCCTTTTCACAAAAAACCTAACTGTAAATCCAACAACAACTAGCATGCTATCTCGCACTCCTGATACTAAAATGATAAATCAAATACATGCTCAACTAAATGGCAAAAAATCTGGTACCGTCACTTTTTACGGTAGATTTTTTCATGTGATAACTTTGCATTTACTTGAGTATGTTTTGGTATTTTTACTTTTACTTAAGTAACAAAACTTCCAGTACTTCCTCCACCGCCGCTGATCGGTTTTCAGCTCACGGCACGCTTAATTATTCACCGGGGCTGTGCTGCGCGGATGAACTGGAGGGGGATAAAGGCTCGGGAGGAGAACAGGCAAGAAGATGAAATTATAAAATCCTAATGACACAACCGCTTCGGAATAGCAATGTCGTAAATTGATTTTGAAGAGGTGCCCAGTCCGGAGCTGGCTGGATGGGAGGACGGTGGAGTCCTATACGTCTCTAAGGACTTGTACGCCCTCCGAAGCAATCCATCTTATGTCCTTTAGTTTCATTGTCTTCAGCTTAACCTTCCTCCCACTCAGGATTCTGTCTCTGGGCTCGGTGTGGGAGGAGAGCGCTGTCATGTCCTATCTGAAGTGAATCTGTAGTTATGTACTTGGAGTAAACTTACACGCGGCTGTTACTTGGAGATTATTGCACCGTGAACAAGACTGCGAATAAAGACTTGTGTACTATCTTCACTTTTTTAGCTGCAGGGTCGGGCTGCAGTTATCAATGATTTTTTTGTTTGTTTTTCGCTTGCATAAAACATCCTTATTCATAGTTAAACAACATGAAATATGAAAACAAAACAATATGAAAACAAAAAAATTACTTTCTGCTTGAAGTAACATATTTTATTCTTAATGGAGCGCAGCAGTGACGGAGTTTGGAACGATATTTCTCACTCATTTTCCCCATAGAGTTTCTGGGGGAAAAAAAAAAAATAATTATGTTACAAACTTGAATTGAAAGTTTGCTCAGGGCTAATCAGCTCTGTGGTAACTAATGAGCTCAAGACCTATAATTTTTTATTAAACCGTGTTTCTGAAACGCTATAAACCACTGAGTTGTTAAAGCATTTCATTTTTTGTAGCTGATTTTTACTTACTTTACAATGCCTTAAAACATTAAAACAGGCATGTCCAAACTATGGCCCGTGGGTCAAATGCGGCCCTCAGACACATGTTTCTTGGCCTTCAGGCTTCCAGGTGAATTGGCCCAAATTACCTTGCATCAATTAAAAATGTACTTTTTACTGCAAGTTTTTTTTTGAAAATCTACGTTGATAAAACTAATATTTAAAATTTAGTGTGTGGTTTTAAGGATCTTAGTATGAATAAAAGACTTATGGCTCATTCTAATGTGTTAAACATGCACATATTTCAGTTATTCACTGTACTGAGCACCAGTCTACGGCCCGCGATCGGCCCCCTGCTTCGTCTGTGTTTAGATATGTGGCCCTTGATAAAAAAAAAAGTTTGGACACCCCTGCATTAAACACAGAACTATCCATCCATCCATTTTCTTCAACGTATCCGGGGTGAGGTCGCCGGGACCCTCAAGCACCCGATGGAGAGTGTAGAGCTGGTACAGTGTTCCGCGGCCAGGATGAAAACCACACCGTACCTCATGAATTCTCCTCTCCAGTCCCCTAGAATAGACCTTACCGGGGAGGTTGAGGAGTGTGATTCGCCTGTAGTTGGAACACACCCTCCGGTCCATCTTCATAAACAGAGGGACCACCACCCCGGTCTGCCAGTCCAGAGACACTGTCCCTGACCACCACATGATGTTGCAGAGACGTGTCAGCTAAGACAGCCCCACAACATCCAGAGACTTAAGATACTTGCCACCGAGGAGCTTGCAAACCACCTCAGTGACTTGGGATGGAGGAGATCCTCGAAGTATTCCTTTCGCCGTCCGACAACATCCCCAGTCGAGGTCAACAGCTCTCCGCCCGCACTGTAAATAGTGTTGGTAAAGAACTATTTCCCCCTCCCGTGGCGCCGGATGGTTTGCCAGAATTTCTTTGAGGTTGTCCGATAGTCCTCCTCCATGGCTTCTCCTCAAACACAGAACTAGTTCATTTAAAACAGTGGATGCATTCCTACTTATTCATGCGATGAGTTTATAAGGAATTTATAAGCAAAGGAGTTTTGAACATCACTGTAAAACTAACAACAACAACAACTATCATGTTAACTCACACTCCTGATTATAGGACGATCTACCATCTAATCAAATACATGCTCAAGTATCGTATTTTTCGGACTGTAAATTGCACTGGATTATAAGGAGCATTAAATGAAACAGACGGACGACACTTGAGACTGATCCCTTAGTCCAGGCGTCCACGATCCATTGGCAGATCGTGGCGTAATTCGTCTGGTGTTGCCTCCCTGTCTCGTTGAATGTGGATTATGAATGTGAATGTGGGTGGATCATTTAAGTTTGTTTTTTAATTTCCTACGAGGAGGACTCAAATATGCATTGAGTAATAATGTGTTTAATGCAGCTTTGCGCACATTTGTTTACGTTTTAGAGAAACAAAACTTAAAAACCACCATTTGCATAAACTATAAGCGCTGAAAAAAACAGCTCACTCCTTGTGCCCTGATGTGGTTCAGCTTCTCTCAGACTAAAGGACACGACTACGCAGGGCTTCTGACTATGTTCCGACAATCCATCAAGTGGTGCGGCTTTATAGTTTACCAAAGTCGTACTAAAACATTTTGACAGATTTTTGAGCGCCGTGTACCACAAAAAATCAGTTCAAGGTCAGCCAATGATGTTCATTTTGTCTTCTTATATACTTAAACTTCTTAGGTTCTTTTTAAAGACAATGCAGTAAAGTGTATTTACCTTGTTGACATGTTTCGGCTGCTAGCTGCAAGCCATCTTCAGAACTGTCACCGGTGTTGGTGGTGACGTGTCGTATATCAGCTGTTGTTACTTCCTGTAGGCGTGGTCAGACCTGATGGACCTGGCAGGTCGCTCAGACTGACCACGCCTCCCGTCGCCTGGTGTCTCTGGAGGAGGGTGTCCCAAAAGATGAAGATGGCTTGCAGCTAGCAGCCGAAACATGTCAACAAGGTAAATACACTTTACTGCATTGTCTTTAAAAAGAACCTAAGAAGTTTAAGTTCAAGGTCAGTAAACACAACCAGAATTAATACATAAGACGCACCGGATTATAAGGCACACTGTAGATTTTTGAGAAAATTTAAGGATTTAAAGTGCGCCTTATAGTCCAGAAAATACGGTACATGTAAATCTGATATAGTCACTTAAATGAAAACACTGATTATAACCAGTTTTTCAATTCACTCTATTTAGAACTTCCGGTAGCAGAGCAGTAGAAGTAAATTGTGCACCTCACCTTGACTCTTGTAGCTTATAGGAATGTTTGTGTATGCTAGAGCAGAGTCAGCCAAATCGCCAAATAATTTAACAGACTTAGAGCAGTTTCTTCTAGACATTTTCTAGTAAATATAAAGTGTAAAAGTTACTTATTATTTTCAGACCTGGAGTTGTGTTTTGTTTCATTCACGCATGTTTAACGCACAAACCCTGCAAATTAAGGTTGAGCTCTTCTTACCAAAGTAGATTTTAAAACAGATATTAAAGAATTTCACTGAATCTTGTGTTTTAAATGTGCTGTTTGATCTCAAAACAAGTGTGTTATGGATGTTAGATGTAACTGTTTAACCTCTGCGATGCCTGTGAACTCTTAATATTTTAATTTACGTAAAGTCTATGAGGAAAACGAATGGAAACCTGAGCAGGAGGTCACTGTTGAGCTCCATTGCACATCGGTACTTGACTTAATTTAAGTTTTGCGTCACACCACTTGAGCTTCAGATAAGAGCTCAAATCTACAAGTGTTTATCCAGTGGTGTTGTGCTTGAAGGACTCTGCTCTGTAGCGCTGAGCATGAGTCATTCCTCAGCACCAGCTCCGTGTGTACTCACTTGAGCCTCTGTGTTTATTTCTCTGGTTTGTTTTCATCGTCGTGGTCCTCGGTGCGCTCACACACAACTAAACTCAACACTTGTCCAGCCACAGCCACACGCTTTGACAAAACTTTACAAAAACGAGCGGATCTGGAGCCGTATCTCGTCTCCACGATTTCAGAGGGCGTGAAAGCAGGTGGATTAACCGGTCAGAGAGACGCATGTGCCGTGAACATGAAGAATTGAGAAACAGTATGGATTTTCACTGAATCAACAATCGAAACTCCAAACGTACATCACTAATTATCTCAGGCAATAGAAGTTACCATATTTTTCGGACTATAAGTCACACTTTTTTCATGGTTTGGTTGTTTCCTGCGATTTATACTGCAGTGCGACTTATATATTAAAATGTTCACACTAACAGCTGCGAGAGGCTCTAGTCTTGTGTGTCAGTATCTGCTGCTCCTGTTCCTCCTGTATCACTGTCACTTCACTCTACTGCGCATGTCTCCTGCAGAAAGAGCCTCTGTCCTGTCTGTATCATGTCAGTCGATCTCTCCATTACTTCTGCACCACTGAAAATTAAAAATTTAAACAAACTTATAAAGACGACTGAGAAGACTGAACCCCCCAAAAGAAAATCTATTTTGCAGATTACAAGCTGCAAGTAGCAAAATATGCAGCCAAAAACGGTAATCGAGCAGCAGAAAGAAAGTTTGGAGTGAGCGAGAAACTTGTGACACCGGGAGGATGAAAAATGAAACTTTCCTGGTAGTCACTGGATTGATCGACAAAACCTGGACTTCAGTGACACCAAAACCATCCTGTCGGGATTGAGAAAGACCAGAATAATTCTAACTGGAACTGATGCTGAGTCTGACGACAGCGACACAGAAGAGGAAGCGGCGCTCTGTTTACCTCCGGAGGTCGCGGAGCTGCTCAGAAGTGACACCGAGGATGAAGAATTCAGAGGATTTAGTGATTTGGAGTGAGATGGAGAGTTTGATAAACTTGTTCTGTTGTTTATGTTATATTTATCTGAAGAACTGTTCATATGTGACATTAACAGTCTGTTGTTCTCTGTTCTATTGTTTTTACTAGAACTTGACTTTCAAGATGAAATGTCGGTTCCTGGTCTCTGATTTTATAAAATAAATTTCCCCCCAAAACTGCAACTTATATGTTTTTTTTTCTTCTTCATTGCGCATTTTTTGGCTGGTGCGACTTATACTCCTAGTCAGAACTTATACTCAGATACTTATAGTCAGAAAAATACGGGATATATTTTGTTTTGCATGTTATGAGAATGCCAAGAGGAGATGTTTTCTGTATTTGGGGAAACGTGATACAAATTAGCAGCTGTGGTTGGATTTTTCATGCTGTATTGTCTGGTTCCAGTCACTTCTGGATTCAAACAGAACGTAGAAGGGACTGGCTTCTCATTGCGCTCTTTTATTTCACTGGTTTGTTTTCATTATATTGGGTCCTCACACACAGCTAAACTCCGCTCCCCAAACCCCCTCATGGATTTAAAATAAACGCCCTCTCCACTGTTGAGCAGTCGGTGTTGTGCAGACTCCGTGCACAAACAAGCGTCGGAATGGTTCTGTGTGCCTCAGTTTCACCAAGTTTTAACAAATTTTAATTAAACAATTCATCGAGGCAATAAAATAATCAGAGCTGCTTTTCAACATTTAATATTTGTCTTGTGGGCTGCTGGTTTGCCAAAATGATGATGATTATTATTATTTTTTTCCCTATTCAGTGTTTCACCATCTCACAACAAGCAACAAGACGACTCGATTAGTTAAAGCAATGGCACAGTTCGCAAGATTTTAGATTTTACATTCTGTGTTCCAAGAATGAGCCTCAAACAAGTCTCTCATTTGTGTTGCCAGTTCTAAAGATGAAATCCAGTGTGTTTAAACCTAAAATTCCTCTTTTTTCGGATCTGAACAGTCACTCCGTAAATCACAGTTCCTGCAGCCAATCATGAATGAGTGCTAGTGCAGCCGCTGCAGCTCAGGGAGGGAATTTCAATTTCATGATTCAAGGGCCTGTTTACACGAGAACGCTTGCGGGTAAAAACAACAAAATATTTTATCGGAAGTGCCTTTTGTTTAGACCAGGGGTGTCAAACTCATTTTGGTCCGGGGGCCGTATCCAACCTACTTTGATCCCAAAGGGGCCGGATCATACAACTCATGGTATATAAACCCCAAAAATAACAATAAGTTCAAATATTTGTGCAGAGAAACACAAATCTATTACAGAAATATTTTTTAATTGATGAACTCTTTCTTATTATAATATTATAATATTATGAACAACCAGAAACTTTAAGAAAAATTCAATTTCAACACAATGTTTTGACATGAACTTGTCTGCAAATAGGAATAAGTCAGTTTTTCTTGTAAAATCCTGCACTCGGCTCCACTTTTCTCATTTTGGACATTTTTCTGATGAGGGTGTCACGGTCAACAGTCAAAACGATCGTCCTTTAAGAGCGTTTGGAAAGAGACAAGTCTTCATTTGTGCTGCTCTGGTGGGAGGGGCCACGTACAGAGACGCTGGAGACACTGCTGTGATAAACACCGCAGAAAATTACCAATATTTTAATAGAAAATATAATTAAAATATTTTAGTAGAAAATCACCCAAGGGCCACATTAAAGGTCTTGGAGGGCCGGATCTGGCCCCCGGGCCTTATGTTTGACACCTGTGGTTTAGACGGTGACGCCGTTTTTGGGGCTTAAAAACGCAAAAATCTGAAACCACCGTCCAGAGTGGAAAAGTTGAATACAGTCAGCCCAGTGTTGGGAAGTAACGGATTACATGTACCAGAATACAAATTATGAGTATTTGGTTACAGTTACTGTTTCAGTGAGTGGTAATTGGATTACAGTTACTTTGTTGAAATAAATGTATTACACAGCGCTATTTTCCTGTTTTCACATTTTGGGCTATACCCCCCCCCCTTCTGAACTAGATCTAAACCAGGTCTAAACCACGACAAAATCAGGACTAAAACAGGATTTAATAGGATTTAACAGGACTAAATCATGCTGCACGGACGTGTCTCCTCCTCTTCTATCAATAATATTTTTAATTTGGAAAAGTAAAGTCTGGCCTTTTCATTTTCTTTTAGCAGACAAATGTTACGATATCCTAGTCTTTTCTTCTCTACAGCAAATCAAGTAATCCAAAGTATTCAGATTACGTGACTCACCGTAAGTAACTTAATGGATTCCGTTACAAACTACATTTTGGAGTATGTAATCTGTAATCTGTAGGGGAATACATTTTAAAAGTCACCTTCCCAACACTGAGTCCACCGTAGCGTTTCCGTCTACACTGCCCAAGACACAAAACTCTGGTCAGATCTACTCACGCCGCGTACGCGTTTACGTCACATACATCACCGACCGATCGAATTCCACACACTTTTGCGTCACCTTATGCACACAGATTTGGTCCAAGTTTACTCCCGTATTGATATTGAGTCCCAGTGTGTAATTATTTTGTGTTTGCAAATGTCCCGAACTTTTACAACATTTCAAGTGCCACCTCTTTCATTAGTAGGCAAAGACTCAACCCACTACACCACTACTTCTTACGCTTTTTTTTTATTCCAGTATTCAAGATATTATTTTGTTGAGTTGAGTTGTGGTCAGAATTCCTTTAAGCTGTAAGAGCACAGGCTAAATACTCTTCATTTCTAAAGAAGTTCAGACCAAAAAAAGGTCAAACACACACAGAATGAGCCATTAAAACTTTTCAGAGGGTTCCGTCAAATGCTTTAGACATTATTACTTTGCCTGGAATGTTTCACAGTATGATATTAAACCTTTTTAGCTTCCTGGAGACCAAACCAGACCAAGTTACGGGTCAGATCTGTGGAGAGGCGACCCCACTCACAGTCAGAATCCCCCATTTTTGTTTATATTTTGAGCTATAAAACCACATGTAATTGAATAAATGTAAAGTAGAGCTGTTTAATGTCATATTCCAGACAAAACGGTAACATATCCATAGAAACGAGACCAAAAAGTTACATAGTGCACCTTTTACGATTATTTGTAGAATTTTCAGAATGTGAGCAGCTTATAATGAGAATGTATGATGTAACATGGGTCAAAGGTCATGTTATTATTGGGTTATTTGCCAGTTTAATTAATCACAGTCTTTTCTTTTGGTGTATTGGATGGATATTGTGGTTTGATTTATACAAACACAGAAAATACAGATACAGCAGATGATAAAAGTACTTATGTTGACCCTCATGAATAAAGAGGTCAGAGTGGGCATTAAAATTTATGCACATTTTCATTTGTAAACACGTTCCAAACTCTAATAGAGACTTATATTAAACCTTCCAGTGTAAGGTGCAGTGTGTAACTTTTCGTTTGGGGTCTGTCACCTGCTTGTTTCTATGGATATGTCATTGCTCTGCCTGAAATGTTCCACACTATGACATTAAACAGCTCTACCTTAAATTTTATTTCAATTACAGGTGGTTTTATAGCTCAAAAATACCTGGAAAAACAGACATTCTGACTGTGAACGGGGTCGCCTCTCCTCACAAAATTTCAAAACTTTACCGTTTTACCCACTACCCTGTTTTACCCTGTGCTAGCCACTCAGCCAGAGCTAGCACTCATGCCTCACAGCAAGAAGGTTCGCCCGGGCCTTTCTGTGTGGAGTTTGCATGATTCTCCCCGTGTCTGGATGGGTTTCCTCCATCCCCATCGACCCAAAACATGCTACAGGTCTCAAAGAAGAACAGTTGATAGTCAAGGTCAGTTAAATACAATCAATTCAATCATTGTGTCCTTAGGCAAGACACTTCACCCACATTGCCTAGTGTGAAAGAGGTGTGTATGTGAGTATTGGTGATGGTGGTCGGAGGGACTGATGGCTCCATAAATAAAGACTTACTTTACTTTTTCATGACCTAAAGTGAATTTTCCACTGTGTAAAATTGATCAGACTTTCAGGGCTAAATATGAAATGTTAACTCTTTCCACTCATCTTATGGTTTGGTTTTATAGTTTTTTAACATTCAAAATACTGTCAGTGCATTTGTTGTCGTCGCTTTTAAACAAAAGGCGCAGACGTTCGGAAATAATCATAGTAGCCTCATGAGAACTTCACAGAACGCTGTAGTTGCGTGAAAGAGAGGCTAAAATTCCATGACTTTTCCAAAATTTTCATTGAATTTACAAATTTCCATGACAAGACATTTTCAATTTCCATGACCGTGTGAACCCTGGATCATACTGACTCATATATTAGTCATGAAAGGGCTGAGCACAGAACAATTTTCCTTAATTACACACTTGTCTCACAATTTTATTATTACCATCCACCCCAGAATGTGAAGTGTCCCATTTTATGGAGTTGAAAATCTGCTCATGAAAGGCTATATAATCAAAAATTTCAATAATATTACACTTTAATACACTTTAAATGATAGTTTGACAGCAAATACTCACTTATTTCGATTCTTCATAAAACACTGCTGTAGATCTTTAGTCTTCACGCTTTGACAAACGCTGCATATTTAGGCCGAGTCCTTCGCTCAAACTGATGTTCTGTTCCACCTTGTGATGTCATGTGGTAATACAGGAAGTGCTCCACTGTGTTTTTAAACTCCATACACCTTCACAAGAATCATTCGGATGATTTCAGCTCTGGAATTGCCAATCGCTACTGAACAAAATAATAAAGTGTTACTCAAACGTGAATGAAACTAAACACAACTCGGGGATTTTTTTAATGATGTAACATTCTAAAATGGGGAAAAGCTCACTGGAGTTAATTTTGCGTGCGATAGGACCTTTTAATTTAAATTTAGCTGTTAGCTTTGCGATGCTAATAGCGTTACTAATTAATTCTCATCCGTTGGCTTTCGAATATGTACAAGCTCAACCATTAAATGCCAACAAATTTTGCTATGTCACTCTGACCCTGTTTTACTTTCTCGCAAAGTTTGAAACAGCAAGCTCCATAAACCCAATAATTAGGATTTTTATGTCCACTTAGTAACCAAGGCTCTGGTTTAAGTGCGTGTGAAGGGTCTTATTCATCCACGTTATGTTACAAAGTAGAAATCTGGCATAACTTTAATGTTTGTTATAGCCGTCCTGACACCGTGCTTTTATGCATGAAGTAAAAAAGAACGTGCAGTACATTAACTAAAACGAGCTGGAATTCTTTATTTTGATTTTATTTTTTCAGATCTTAAGCTCAAACGCGACCATCCAATCAGATTTGTTCTTTTCAGTGACGAAAGTGAAGCAAAAAAGCTCATTGGTCACTTCTTGGTCATTTCTCTCACCTCAGATTAAAGGTTGTATAGAGGATTTTCCAAGGAACGAGAAATCCAGCGACTGTTTGTCCTTTTTCAAATGTTGCGCATGCGTGAAACCACCCCCCCTCCCCTACAGCTCCTACGTAGAAACGCCTCCTTCCTCCTCCTCCTTACGCCAGAAACAGGTTTGTTTACAGCCGGTGCTGCACATGACTTGTAAACAACTAACTACAGTGTTGGTTAGGCAAGACGGAGAAGTGAGGAGCGGGGGGAGCGGGTGCGCGGACATTTCGTGCGCGGACGAGAAGTGAGGAGCAGGGAGAGAGGAGAGGAGAGAGAGGAGAGGAGAGAGGAGAGGGGAGCGGAGATTCTGTGCCCGGAGAAGTGAGGAGCAGGGGGAAGAGCGGAACGGGCAGCGGGGACAGGAGCAGGAAAGGGGTGCAGAGAAGGTTTCGCGGAGATTCCGTGCGAATGAACTAGCTACAACACGCAGCAGCAAGCGGACTCTTTCTTTGCCTTGAAAATTACGTTTTCAGACATAGGATATCGCTTTCGTGTCCTGAAAAACGTTTGTCTAGCTCTTGGAAATAAAGTACGTTTTCATAATAAGCAGAAGTTTCCTGTCCAGGAGTAATTTGTGCGACCAGTGCGTCAGTCTTTAGACCCTGCGTCTGCTTCAGTTGCGCCATCGCTGGAATGAATCTACAAGAATCACCTTAGTTTGGCTTCGCTGCTTTTCCCCTTGTCTTCTTCTTTCAGCGACCTCAAAAACGGACTTTCTTTTGCGGCGAACTGCTCCTGGATTCTTGTCGCCATTGCAACAAACTTTGTGCGAACTGCGAGGAAGATATAGGTAAAAAAAAGCCGCTAAGAACTGTTGCGTTGGTGGAGTAAACAGCGTCTGTGCGTCTTGCGTCTGTGGACTGCGTGACAGTCGTACGTACAAACCACGTACGGCGGCGCAGGCAAGTCAGTTACACTAGAAACGTAGGGAGTTTGATTGACAGCCTGTCAGCTCACAGATAACGAGGCAGTGTCGTTATCTATTGGCAAATGTTTAGCCCCACCACGTCCAGAGTTGATGAATTTTTATTCTCTTTTTTTTGGTCATCATAATTACAAGGCTACTGCATCTCTATAATCTATCACTGACAACTTGAAACAAACAAACAAAAAAAAAAATCCTCCATACAACCTTTAAGTGTTTCATATCGACGCCGATATTGGTTCCACGATATCGGTGAAAGAGATGTTCTGATTGGGTTTTTAATTGAATAATAAGACTATTTACAGACTGATTTTGTCCTCGAACGTCTCATAATGTTTGAACTTTTATTCATACGACGCAGTTCAGTAGTGATTTGAAACATACATTGTGCATTTTGTAATTTTTTGGTGGAGGCTCAGTCAAACACTTTCTCCATGGTGATCTTATTGCTCTGCCTGAGATGTCCCACAGTATGGCATTAAACATATATCTTGTATTTATTAAATTACAAGTAGGGACTGAATTTCTACGAGACGAAACGTGACGAGATTCAGTCCATGAGATCGAGACAAAATGAGATTTTGATTATGATTTTTGATAAATAAACTGTGGCATTCAGATCACAAATTTTGCTTTATTTATTTATTTATTTTATTTTTTAGGTTTCACAATGTGTGCTTTATTTAATTTTACAGATTTCCTGTCATTGGCACTCTGCTTTTTGGTATTACATCTTCTCTCTTCTCTTAATCCACGGCAAATGTCAAAATATGAGAAAAAAAAAATCTCACAATATCATTTTCCTCATGTGTGCACAATCTTAGACAGACTTTATTGATCCACAAGGGAAATTACTTGGACACAGCAGCTCACACATCACAATATTTTACAATAACATAGAGTAAAAAACATTTAAATAATTGGTAATAAACTTTTTTTTCTTTTCGTTTTTATTTCTCAAAACTACCACATATTCACACAAAACATGCATTACTTCTGTCAGCAGGTCCACTTTTCTACAGATCTGACCTGTAACTCGGCCTGTTGATGTGAGCTGCTTGTCTCCATGGTGACCTTATTGCTTTGCTTGAAATGTTCCGCACTATGGCATTAAACACATTCAATTATAGGTGTTTTTATTTCTCAAAACTACCAAACATTCACACACACACACTTCTCCACAGATCTGACCTGTAACTTGGCCTGGTGATGTGGGCAGCTTGTCTCCATGGTGACCTTATTGCTTTGCTTGAGATGTTCCGCAGTGTGGCATTAAACACATTCAATTATAGGTGTTTTTATTTCTCAAAACTACAAAACATTTACACATACACTCACACACGTCTCCGCAGATCTGACCTGTAACTCGGCCTGGTGATGTGGCCGGCTTGTTTCCATGGTGATCTCATTGCTTTGCCTGAGATGTTCCGCAATAGGGCTTTAAACACATATTCAGCATTCAATGACAAGTGTTTATATTTCTCAAAACTATCAAACGTTCACACAAAACATGCTTTAATTCCAACGTCAGCGGGTCCACTTCTCAACAGATCTGACCCGTAACTTGGCGTGGTGATGTGGTTGGCTTGTCTCCATGGTGACCTCATTGCTTTTCCTGAAATGTCCCACAGTATGGCATTAAACACACTCAGTTACAGGTGTTTTTATTTTTTTTAAACTACCAAACATCCACACACACTTCTGCAGAAATCTGACCTGTAACTCAGTTCGGTGAGGTGGGCAGCTTGTCACCATGGAGACAGTCAAAGTAAATGCCATACTGTGGGACATTTCAGGAAAAACAACATGGGAGTCAAGCATGTAGCAGAAAAGTAACACAGTGCAACTTTAATTTACCGAAATCCACAATGTTTTTCAGTCCCCTGTGAATTTTTGTTTTGTCTTTTTTTTGACAATGACCATGTGTGTCACTGATTGGCCAACGCACCTGTCAATCACGCCCATCTGAACCCACATCTCACATCTATCGTTGTAAAGTCTTGTGTGAAATGTACCCTTTTTTTCCCCGCCGTGCACATTTCTTTGTTTTAATTCTCTTTCCGTGCTTCACAGCGAGCAGGATACTGTGTTTTGATCATGTAGTCACATTTGGCGTTGCCGGCAGGATTTGTGAATCGCGCACAGTTTGATGCAGTCAAATCAGTATTTTATCCAAACAATAGAATGCGGTCCAGACTTGCTGCCTGGAGGAGCGCAGTCCATCATATCCCAGCATGCACAGCGGGGCGACTAACCTGCAGGTGGTTGGTTTCTCTCTCCACGGGAACTCAGTTTAAAACGACATGAGACATTTTAGGTGAGCATGCGAGCATAGTGAGTTTGTAACAGTGGGTAACTCCTGACATTTCTCGGGATTGTATTTGTTTAATTATTGTAGTTTTACACCAGTTAAGTGGCAGTTTGAGGGTAAAAAAAGTGCAAAAATACAGGGGGTGAATGAGAGGTGAGTTGGAATAAAATATCTTTAACAACACGGGAAATTTCATCCATTTGACCACATTTGACCTTTTCAAAATAAAGGCGTTATCGTTTATTTTTGTCTGTCGAATCATAATTATTGTATTGTGCAGTTGGAATTACCACACAGGCTAGACAAGGTATTTAGTAAAATCTTAAATATAATGATGGTATTTTATTTTTTAGTTAAATGAGTAGTTGGAGTAGTTTAGACTTTATTTAGTCCTGAACAAATCTTGGAGCCTGAAGTGGCCCAAATCTGATTTTTTTGCCCCAATGTGACCTGTATCTGATCTTTTAATGACAGTCTGAACGACACAGATCCGATTTTTTCAAATGCGACCCAGACCACTTGGATATGTGATCCTGAAACCAATACATATCCAATCTTTTGACATGCATCTTCAGTCTGAACGGCCAGGTTGCATTCATCCCACCTACACGTCATAACAACACGGTAACAAGAACCTGCAACAAGCCAATATAGCCCAACGTTGACGCATTTGCTCAATAAAATAGGCTGCCGAAGATGTGTTTCTTCCAGCAAGAGTGGTACAAGTAGGTACTCACAAATGTACACAAACGATCTTCTCGTCATACGAAAATTGTCTGAACTCTGTGTCAGTGAAGCAGTGAAGCACATCGCAATCCCACCGCTCTTGGCTGCGACTCTACATCCACATGTTCCTTTCTACGGACATTGCTGCCACTGCCCCACAAAACGTCATGGCCAAAAACCTCATCCTTTTCCTTCTCAGTCACTTCCTTGAAACAAGTAAGCTGTACATGTTCTGGCAACTTTAAAATCTCCAGGTGCTCAATACTCGCGTCCATGTTTAGGCGACTTCTGTAAACACTGAGCACACTCGCTGCATGTGACGTCGTTGTGTCCTCAGTGCGCATGCGAGACACTTTTGGGCCGTTTAAAGTTCACAGTTCACACTGGAGATCACATACAAGTCACATTTAGCTGGAAATGTGAACGACCTCGCAAAAAAAATCAGAATTGAGCCTTAAAGGTTGTATAGAGGATTTTCCAAGGAACGAGAAATCCAGCGACTGTTTGTCCTTTTTCAAATGTTGCGCATGCGTGAAACCACCCCCCTCCCCTACAGCTCCTACGTAGAAACGCCTCCTCCCGCCTCCTCTTTACGCCAGAAACAGGTTTGTTTACAGCCGGTGCGCTGCACATGACTTGTAAACAACTAACTACAGTGTTGGTTAGGCAAGACGGAGAAGTGAGGAGTGGGGGGAGCGGGTGTGCGGACATTTCGTGCGCGGACGAGAAGTGAGGAGCAGGGAGAAGAGTGGATCGGGCAGCGGGGAGAGGAGCAGGAAAGGGGAGCAGAGAAGAGTGCGCGGAGATTCAGTGCGAATGAACTAGCTACAACACGCAGCAGCAAGCGGACTCTTTCTTTGCACTGAAAATTACGTTTTCAGACATAGGATATCGCTTTCGTGTCCTGAAAAACGTTTGTCTAGCTCTTGGAAATAAAGTACGTTTTCATAATAAGCAGAAGTGACTTGTCCAGGAGTAATTTGGCGACCAGTGCGTCAGTCTTTAGACCCTGCGTCTGCTTCAGTCGCGCCATCGCTGGAGCTTCAAGAATCACCTTAGTTTGGCTTCGCTGCTTTTCCCCTTGTCTTCTTCTTTCAGCGACCTCAAAAACGGACTTTCTTTTGCGGCTAACTGCTCCTGGATTCTTGTCGCCATTGCAATAAACTTTGTGCGAACTGTGAGGAAGATATAGGTAAAAAAAAGCCGCTAAGAACTGTTGCGTTGGTGGAGTAAACAGCGTCTGTGGACTGCGTGACAGGCGTACGTAAACCACGTACCGGCGGCGCGCAGGCAAGTCAGTTACGCTAGAAATGTAGGGAGATTGATTGACAGCCTGTCAGCTAACAGATAACGAGGCAGTGTCGTTATCTATTGGCAAATGTTTAGCCCCACCACGTCCAGAATTGATGAATTTTTATTCTCTTTTTTTTGGTCATCATAATTACAAGGCTACTGCATCTCTATAATGCTATCATTGACAACTTGAAACCAAAAAAAATCCTCCATACAACCTTTAAGCCCTGCAGCCTGAACGTAGTAGCCTTAGGCCTGGTATAGACTTTGTTTCATCAAAATGTAACTCAAAAAAGCAAAAATCATTCTACCTTGTTACTACATCAAAAATATGCCTGAAGAGTTTTAGCTGTCATCCATGCATATTTGAGCAATTTAGCGATCTCTCCCAGGTCCTATTTAAACCCTCATTACGCTTAGCTGTAAGATTCGTCACCTATGCTCCCACACACATTAGTTTTCCAAATATGATGCAAAAAAGTTATACAAAACAATGCACTACAACTTCACAAACCTGGTGCGATGTGCAGTTGTTTCATTGAATAAGGTAATTATAGCATTTTCAGAGTGATAAAAGACCACAAGGTGGTCTAAAAATGTTACGTGTGAGCAATTAATACCCCAGAGTAGTACCCGCTCTTTCAGATGTGTAGTTTAAAAATAAAAACAATAGAAAATGTGTACGATAAACAGTAAATATACAGTAAATCTAAATAAATCTAAATAAATATATAAGGTTACAAAGACACAACAAGTAAGAATGACTGTGCACAGTACAGCGTTGTCAAGGTGATCCTTATCTGCGGTGATAAACGGTGGAAAAAAAAGACTGAGAATCGCCGTACGAGCTCGTTTCAGGTCTAGCCAGCGTCATTCTGACATCTCCGGTTTAAGAAATTTGGTGGAATTTCGCAGTCCAAAATCGCATCACATTTGCACACTTAACTCTCCCATTTCTACCGACTGTGGGCGTCTACGGGAGCCCTGCGGGGTCATGGAGTGCGGCTCATGAATAAATTCTGCTAGTGAGAATGAAATGACAGCAGTGCAGTACCTAAATTCTTTATAGAGTTTTGGGGATATTTATTCTTAATGAAAAAATGTTGAGGTGAGTTAATGTCAAAACATATTTTTTTACTTACAAATTGTAGTAGTGAGAGTATGACGTCTTATACTGTATAGTTGTAGAAGTTTATAGTTAGAGATTTTACTGTCTTGAAAACATAAAAAACATAACTAGTTAATTTTTACGATAACAATTTGCAGTGGTTCAAAGATAGTTCTCCCTTACCTAATGCATTCAGAACATCCTAATCATTCAAAGTGAGGTAAGCACATTTCACAACTTTCAGAATCCAGAGACGAGTTTTGCCGTCCCTGTAATGGGTCCATCTATCCATTTTTTTCCGCTTCATCCGGGGCCGGGTCGCGGAGGCAGCAGTCTAAGCAGGGACTCCCAGACTTCCCTTTCCACACACACTTCCTCCAGCTCCTCCGGGGGGATCCCAAGATGTTCCCAGGCCAGCCCAGAGACATAGTCCCTCCAGTGTGTCCCGGGTTTTCCCGAACCACCTCAACTGGCTCCTCTCGACATGAAGTTGCAGCGGCTCTAATCCGAGCTCCTCCCGCGTGACTGAGCTCCTCACCCTATCTCTAAGGGAGCGCCCAGCCACCCTGCGAAGGAAACTCATTTCCCAGAGCTCATGACCATAGGTGAGGGGAGGAACATAGATTGACCGGTAAATTAAGAGCTTTGCCTTTCGGCTCAGCTCCCTCTTCAAGTGGAGGTAATGGGTCATTCCACCTCAATTCCCCCCAAAAAATTGCAATTTGAACCCTCACCTTGTCCAATTGCAAAGAAAATTAGTGTATGGGTAAGTCATAACCAAGAAAGCCAAAATCTCAAATTTTAGCATGATCAAAGTTCAGAGTTTTGGCATATCTTAAAATGAGGGTAAGTCAACTTCTATGTAAATTCGTGTGAAAATAAAAAAGAAAACCCCTCCAGATTTTGTATATGTTGTAGTCGACATAAAGGGCTACATTTTTTCTACTGGTGTCACTGAGGTCGAGGTTAATTTCAAAGTCGAAATATAGGTGAAATTCATCTCAAAAATACTCAAATGCAAAAATAAATGCCAGATAGGGATTCCTTAAGATTTCCATTTTCCAGAGATACCTTGGTTTTTAATATCGCACCAGTAGTTGCTAAGTAATGAAATTGCGATATCTCGGAAACCGTTACTCCGATCATGCTAAAACCTGAAATTCTGGCTTTTCTGGCTATGATTTTCCTATATACAAAGTTTGACAAAGTAGGGTTTAACTCATTGGGTGAACTTAGGTGGACTGGCCCTAATTCTAACAACAAGTAGCATCCCAACAGTGTACTTCCCCATTATCGGACTATAAAACGTTATTTATTTAGACGTAATTAGGTACAGATTTTGCACAGTGGACTTACTTTGACCTCTAGACCTGCTTATACAGTTTATCTCTGTACAGGGGCAAGTTTTGCTGAAATACCTAGAACAAAATTGGGGACATGGCCTTTAAATCCAGCAGTTTTAAATTAAACAGAGTCTACGTGAAGTAAGAAACTATATAATGTGTTGACTGTGGTGCTGATCGTGTTTATGTACAACACAGTATATGGAAAAAGATAAGTAGCAGATACATTTTCTATAGAGCTGAGGGGCTCAAAGTTTCCTCCTCAGGCCAAAATTAATATACATTAGTTATTCAAGGGCCATACATACATAAATAAACCATTACTACACATACATGGATCTCTGCATTTGACTTGTACGATTAGGAAAAGTGAGAAACTACAGTTCAGCCCTATATATTAAGCTATATTTTTGGTCAGGAGTACCGAGCTGCTAGTCTGATTCACCTAGGATTAGGATTCGTTCGCTTGACGGTAGGCGGGTACTTTTTTTATTTAACCAATCACTGCTGTTTGGTTGTGACTCATATAATGCACCAAATCCCGTAGGAAGAAGAGCAATAATGTCTTTTGCCCTTCATAAAATTCACCAAACATTCTCTTTGTTCTGGCTTTAAATCCACGATGTCGGGAATCGTTGCCAACACAGAATGTCTGTCTTCGTCTACATCCATCTCGAACGCTTTGTTTACTGTTGTGCTGTACCTTGTGCTGAATTTCATTTCTCTCAAGCGACTAAGTCAGGAATCGGAATACACTAGACCAGGGGTGGGCAAACTTTTTGACTCGTGGGCCACAAAGGGTTCTAAAATTTGACCAGAGGGCCAGACCAGGAGCAGATGGATGGAGATTTTTTGGTAATCCACCTCATAAAAGAAATATCCCATGAAAATCATTACGAAGCAGTACAACAAAATATCTGTCTTTCAAGTTCCAAGTTAGTGAAATTACTTTTAAAACACTGATGATGATGATTATTATTATTATTGTTATTCAAGTTCGGTGGACCAGATCAAAAAGATTAAAGCGCCACATATAGCCCCTGGGCCGTAGTTTGCCCACCACTTCCCTAGATAGTTTGCAAGAACCCCGGAAGTTGTAAACCGAGCTCTGGCCAATCAGAGAAGAGTTGTGAAGACATGACGTCAAACTCAAGCGTCTGTCTGGGTCCCTTTTGTGGAACAGCACAACAGTAAACAAAGAGATAGAGGTGGATGTAGACGAAAAAAGACATTCTGTGTTGGCAGCGATTCCCGAGATTGAGGATTTAAAGCTGAAACAGAGAATGTTTGGTAAATTTCATCAAGGGGAAAGACATTATTGCCCTTCTTCCTATGGGATTTGGAGCATTACAAACGTCACGACCAAACAGCAGCGATTGGTTAAATACAAAAAGTACCCACCTACCGTCGAGCGAACGATCCCTAAGGCTGCGAGGTCAGACAGTTTCCACAAAGTGAAACCGGCTGATGAATCAGGCTAGAAGGAAGAAACAGCTTCTCCAGGCAAGCAGGAGGAATAAGGACACGGGGTTTTCAAAGCAATAAACACAACCACATACAACACATAAAATGACACACTGTGGCTTTAACAAATCTCCAAATCAAACTTTGAACCTTGCAGCTGCGAGGCGAGCACTAACCCCTACCCCCACTACCCCACTTGCGCTTCCATGATTTTAGCCCGCGATAATTTCACCACAGATTTTGAAAGACCCCATTTCATTTTCTAAGACTCCGCGTGAATAGCTTCCCAAAATCACTGTTGTAAGCACGTCTTTCCAGCCCGGTCCAACTCTCCTCTGCAGCCACAAAAAGCCCAGTGAATGGCCTTGTGATTGACGGAGATAAGGCTTCATAATTAGGAGCCTTGATTAGCGAGGAGGGGGTCCGGAGGTGGGGGTAACTGGGAGCGAGCGGGGAGGGGAGGTCGTTTGCTTCCTGGCAGCCCCGTAGACGTAGACATAACCAGGCCACCTCTCTCCCCAACCTTCCCCCTCATTCCGCCGCGTAACCCGTCGCAATTAAGCGCCCATCTGCCCCCGGGCCCCGCGCTCCGTGTTGCCTGTCAGCGCGGCTCTTCGTCCCGCTTCCTTCTCGATCATCGGGAGCGAGCGGCCGGAGACGGATGGGGCCGGGTGGGGGACGCTGAATATTCATACTCCATGCGTTAAGATGACAGGATTGCAAACGTACGGCAATGCGCTGCGCTACCGGGGATGTGGAATGTGGAATGAGTGCGATCCATCACCAGCAGGGGGAGTAGAGGGGGGATTGGACCGGCGGCGAGTGTGCTGAAGAAGATATTAGTCATTACAGTCGGAAATAAATGTTGTGAGGTGAGAACTGTTCATCTTAATTGTGGATGTTTTGACGACATTAGATATATTTAGTTTGTAGTGGTCTTTTTTTTTCAATATATTTTTGTCTCTTTTCAATATTTCTAAAGAACTGTTTGGTACCGTACGTTAATTAGCCTTAATAAAACGTAAACAAAGACTTGAAGATGTATTGTGCATGTTCCACAGTGTGGCATTAAGTGTTTCTATCTCCATGGAGGCAAAAATGTGATGCCAGAAAGCGAAGTTATATATAAACATGTAAAATCTGAGGAGGTTTTTCAAGTGTTTTGGAGAAATAAAATCACCTGTAATTGAATAAATGCCAGATGAATATGCTTAATGCCATACTGTGGAATATTCCAAAGCACACCTATGTAGTTTCAATGAAGGTTGGCAGGTAGCAGACCCTCCATTTGAAAGTTACACAATACAAAATTTATCTCACCCCAGTATTATTAAGGTCAAAATATGTCTGCTGTGTACTGTCTGCCTCTAATTATAGTGGTTTTTAAGTGTTTTTTTGGAAGTGCACATAGCATGCTAGTTGTTGGCTTTACCATGTCGCCAAATCTCCGTCCTGGCCTCTGCAACTTCTGAAAAGCGCCTGTAATGGCATTTGGTCGACTGGCAAAAGTGCTTGTTCCACTGACTAACCCGAAGTTAAATCAACACTGCAGAACGTTCTGAAGGTGGCACAGACTTTAAAACCAAACTTCAGAACGTTCTCTTTGGCAATAGATCTGTTTTGTGCCTTAGTGCTGTTTGTAGCTCGCCTGATTTATCAACCAATTTCACTTTGTGGAAACTGTCTGACCTCGCAGCATTAGGATTCGTTCGCCCAATTAGACAAAGACAATTACTTTTTTAATTTAACCAATCGCTGCTATTTGGTCGTGATGTATGTAATGCAGCACTATCGGGACTAACTGATATATTAACCTTTTCCCAAATCCCGTAGGAAGAAGGGCAATAACGTCTTTCCCTTTGATAAAATTCACCAAACATTCTCTCTGTTTCGGCTTTAAATCCTCGATCTCGGGAATCGTTGCCAACACAGAATGTATGGCTCTTCGCTGATTGGCTTGTGCGTGGTCTACAACTTCCAGGGTTTTTGCAAACCATCTTGTCTATTCCGATTCCTGACATGGTCGCTGGAGAGAAATGAAATTGAGGCATTAGGTGGCACCAGCCTGGCTAACATTTAATCATACTGTGGAACATTCCAAAGCAAAATCCTTTAATTTTCTCGACATTGCGCCTTATGTATTAATTCTGGTTGTGCTTACTGACACAGCGCTCAAAAATCTGTCAGAATATTTTAATACAACTTTGGTAAGCTACGAAGCCGCACCGCTTGATGGATTGTAGGAGCATTATGGCCATTATGAGCATTACCGCAGTCAGAAGCCTCGTGGAGTCCGACAGAAACTGGCCGCATCAAGGCACAAGGAGCGAGCTGTTTTTTTTCAGTGCTTATAGTTTATGCAAATTAGCCATGTGGTTTTAAGTTTCGTTTCTGTAAAACATAAACAAATGTGTGCAAACCCGCTTTAAACACATTATTACTCAATGTATATTTGAGTCGTCCTCGTAGGAAATGAAAAAACAAACTTAAATGATCCACCCACATTCACATTCATAACACACATTCACCAAGACAGGGAGGCAACGGCGGGCGAATTACACCACGATCTGTCAATGGATCGAGGACGCCTGGGCTAAAGGATCAGTCTCAGGTGTCGTCCGTTTGTTTCGCTTAATGCGCCTTATAATCCGGTGCAACTTATGTATGAAAACAGACGAGAGAATTCAACATTATTGATATTGCGCCTTGTAATCCAAAAAATACGGTAGGTGAGGAATAATCTGCATATCTAATAACTGTTTAAAATGAACTATTTCTGATTTTCACGTTTCTAAGACTGTAAAAATCAGGTAGTTACTGCGCCAAAATCATTCTTCATAAAAAGATTTGTCCATTATGAATCAAGCCTTGGTTCTCTCTTTAGGCGTGACATAAAAAGGTAATAAAAAGCTTCATGAAATATATGAACGGCTCCAATGAGAAGAATATATTGGAAACAGACACAAGTACATGCAAAATCAAATCATATTGTATCAAATTAACTTGTCAAAACATCTTAAATCAAGCTTAACACTATCAGTTCAAGTAATTTCCCCTCCTTTTAACAGTGCACGCGCATCAGTGGTCCAGAATAGATTAGTGTCGTAAAAATAGCGGATGAGATGAAGTGACATTTGGGCTCTGGTAGTAAAACCTCTGCAGCTTTCACACTGTAAATCCAAAGCCAGTGGGCACATGCAGCACTGAGTCAGCCGTGTGGGGGCTAATGGCATGCTAACTGTGCATATGCTGCGCGCGTAATGGGCATAGACTGCATATATAAATGGGCAGAGAGTTCAAATAGGAAGTGTTCACGGGGGTTTCCACTCGATTTTATATTGAAAAATGCTCATCCCCTTCTTTGTAACTACTGCAGTGAGCCTCGTCTTAAAATCTACTCGTGTCTTTCTCGTGTTTTTATTTTGTTATTGTCGGAGTAGCAGCGTTAATAGTATTTTTCCAAGCATCCCACTACTTCGACATTATTATTATTTTTGGATTGTCGGAGTAGCGGCGCTTTACTATTTTCCAAACATTAAGCTTTTCTGTTATGAATAATATTAATGTGATAGCCTATTATACTTTGCGTTCCCATAAATCATAAGATGTTTGGGTCAGATCAGAGAAAACTTCAGCCACATAGGGTATCAGACCGTGGGAAAATATCCTAACTGAGCCGTGGGAAACAGTCGTGCGTTTTTTAAAAAGAGCATAGGCAGCCTTCGGGAAAATATCTAATCTAAAACGGAGGCTGCATGGGCCTTTTGTGCTTCGTTTATTTCGTCATGTAGGTGATCTATGGAGAACAACATATATGACATGTCGGAATAGAGATACTAAAAAGTGTTGGAAAACCGGCACATCTAAAGAGAGACATGTCGTAATGATGGGATGTCGGTATTAGGGGTGTGCAAAAACATTGGAATATTGATATACCGTATTGTTTAATGTGATGATACAGTTTCATTGTGGGTTGCTGTATCGATATATCACCAAGAGTATTTTTTGGTATATTTGATTATTTATTTCAGAGGAAGGAAACTAGTTTACACAACACATTTGACATTTTCACTGTTTTGATGATTAAAATGTTTGTGTTTCATATGAATTTTGCACAAGAAGTGGTTTAACAAAGACTTTTAGTATCACAGCCATGATTTAGCCTTTATTTTTATTGAACCATATTTAATCAATTAGAAATATATTTTATTGAAACGGTATCAAACTGAAAGCTCAGTGAATGTATCGTACTATATCGAGGTATGTATGTTATTGGCAACTTCTTAATGATACTCGGCTCTAGTCGGAATCGGCGGTGGACCCTACCTGGAGTTGTGTTTTGTTTCATTCACACATGTTTAACACAAAAACCCTGCCTATTTCGGCTGAGTGCTTCTATCAAACCGAAAACACTCTGTTCCACCTTGTGATGTCATATGGTAATGCTGAAAGTGCTCCACAATGTTTTTAAACTCCATGCACCTCCACTAGAATCATTTGGATGACTTTAGCCCTGGAATTGCCGATCTTTACTGAACTAAAAGCAAACGGTAAAATTAAAGGTTTTAAATGTATTATAATTATGTATATATTTTTGTATTATTTATCCATTATTATAACTGTGTATATAGCATGTTTCATATATTTGTATTATTTATTGTATATTTTTTTATTATTTATTTGTATTATTTATTTATTTATTTATTTTTTTCTTTGATTAAAAATGTGGTTAATTAATACTTAATATTATCATTATCATTACTATTTATTTTTCTTTTTATTTACCATTACATTGATATTAATTTTATGTGGAAGAAAAAAAAATTATGTACTATGTTATGTGGAGAAAAAAAACATTGAATAAATAGCAAATTTAAAAAAAAAAAAAAAAGGTACCTGTTAATTTGAAAACTACCACTTCATCACTGGGTGGAACAGAGCGTTTTACACTTTGGAGATGCAGACAGACTAATAAACCAGGATTACTCAGACATGTGTGAATGAAACAAAACACAACTCCAGGTTTGTTTTTGATGAGGAAACAACATTCTAACCTGACTTAAAGCTCACGAAAGTTCATTTTGTGTAACATAGGACCTTTAAAATGAAACTTGGCTTCAAACCCGGTCCTATCCTAGCCTCGAGAGATTCTTTTTACTGGAGCCGAACGTTGCGGGTGACGTCAGAATCCCTTAGTCCACTTCTTTATACAGTCTATGGCGATGGTGCGTTCTCGCTGTGTGTATATGCTGCATCAATGTGCGCACATGGAGCTTATGGCTGTTTGCAGAGGCGTTTAAGATGTCTTCCCCATAGCCGTGTCATTCTCTGTAAGTTACTCCACCGTGAATCAATACATGTGTACACAAAGAGGCGTGCATGTTGGAGTGGGTAGAAATTGCTGTAGGTGACTCTATGCTACAGTATGTGCTGTGTATTGTTGCATTATTAAAGTGAAAGGAGCGCAGTTTGCAGAGGCGTTTGTTCTGCTGTCTAACCCAGAGTAAAAGCAACACAACCAGGCCAAACAAGAGTCAGGTTTGTGGAGTAAGGACACATGTTTTTCTGTGCAAATACATAAATTGACTTAAAGGTTGTATAGAGGATTTTCCAAGGAACGAGAAATCCAGCGACTGTTTGTCCTTTTTCAAATGTTGCGCATGCGTGAAACCACCACCCCCCCTACAGCTCCTACGTAGAAACGCCTCCTCCCTCCTCCTCCTTACGCCAGAAACAGGTTTTGTTTACAGCCGGTGTGCTGCAATGACTTGTAAAACAACTAACTACAGTGTTGGTTAGGCAAGACGGAGAAGTGAGGAGCGGGGGGAGCGGGTGCGCGGACAAGAAGTGAGGAGCAGGGAGAAGAGCGGAGCAGGGAGAGAGGAGAGAGGAGAGAGGAGCGGTGCACGGAGATTCCGTGCCCGGAGAAGTGAGGAGCAGGGGGAAGAGCGGATCGGGCAGCGGGGACAGGAGCAGGAAAGGGGTGCAGAGAAGGTTGCGCGGAGATTCAGTGCGAATGAACTAGCTACAACACGCAGCAGCAAGCGGACTCTTTCTTTGCCTTGAAAATTACGTTTTCAGACATAGGATATCGCTTTCGTGTCCTGAAAAACGTTTGTCTAGCTCTTGGAAATAAAGTACGTTTTCATAAGCAGAAGTGACCTGTCCAGGAGTAATTTGGCGAGCAGTGTGTCAGTCTTTAGACCCTGCGTCTGCTTCAGTCGCGCCATCGCTGGAATGAATCTTCAAGAATCACCTTAGTTTGGCTTCGCTGCTTTTCCCCTTGTCTTCTTCTTCTTTCAGCGACCTCAAAAACGGACTTTCTTTTGCGGCTAACTGCTCGTAGATTCTTGTTGCCATTGCAACAAACTTTGTGCTAACTGCGAGGAAGATATAGCTAAGAACTGTTGCGTTAGTAAACAGCGTCTGTGCGTCTTGCGTCTGTGGACTGCATGACAGACGTACGTAAACCACGTACCGGCGGCGCGCAGGCAAAGTCTAGATACGTAGGGAGTTTGATTGACAGCCTGTCAGCTCACAGATAACGAGGCAGTGTCGTTATCTATTGGCAAATGTTTAGCCCCACCACGTCTAGGGTTGAAAATTTTTATTCTCTTTTTTTTTTTGGTCATCATAATTACAAGGCTACTGCACCTCTATAATGCTATCATTGACAACTTGAAACAAAAAAAATCCTCCATACAACCTTTAAAAAACATGCTTTTACTTTAGTAGTGTTTGTCTTAAAAGATACACTACTGGTCAAATGTTTTATAATATCCAAATTTTTCCAGTTATTTATTGCAATTCAATTCGTGCAAGTCCAATGAAGAGCTTGAAATGGTGTTAAAAAAGATAAAAGATACAAAACTCAAGTCCAAGCTCTGCCAAAACTACCTAAGGAAAAAAGAACAAGATGGTAAAACTTGAAAACAGGGAGTGTCCAGCAGCACAGTGTCCAGACTTAAACCCCATCGAGTTGGTTTGGGATGAACTGGACAGAAGAGTGAAAGCCAAGAAACCTACAAGTGCCACACATTTATGGGAACTTCTGCAACAGACTTGGGAAGAACTTTCTGAACAATATTTGATTTCTGCTGTAAAAAGACGAGTGTGTTCAGCTGTTATATCTGCCAAAGGTGGACACTTTCATGAATCAAAAGTTTAGAATACGTTTTGGTCAACAATAAACAGTAAAAAACAGTAAAAAGTGTTGTGTTCTAAAACTTTTTTCACCAGTAGTGTTTATGGTGGAGCTTTAAAGGTGAACTGTGTAACTTTTCTGATGGAGGATCTGTCAACTGCTTTTCTAAAAGGATATGTCTTTGCCCTGGTTGAAATGTTTCACAGTATGACATTAAACAGCTTTACCTTACATTTATTAAATTACAAATACCTAGAAAATAGACACGTCAAACTCAGGCCCGGGGACTAAATTTGGCCCACGATATAATTATATTTGGCCCGCGAGATCATATCAAATCTGTATTATAGAGCTGCCCGCCGGCTACAGATAGGCTATAGAGACATTATTTATTTAAAATTTTGTTATTATTTTATATTTTGCTTGTTCTGGATTCAATGTTTAAGCAAAACTATTATTAGACATTTCTTTTAATAAGAAAAGGTTTAACATTACATATCTCAAAAGAAGAGAAAACATGCAGATCTTGTTGAAATTTTTCAATAAATATTTTGTTTGGCCACGACTTGGTTCCAGTTTTTAATTTTGGCATCTGTGAATTTTAGTTTGACATGCCTAACTTTGAAAAACAAATATTCTGACTGTGAGGGGGTTGCCTCTCCACAGATCTGACCTGTAACTTGGTCTGGTTTGGTCTCCACAAAGATAGAAAGGTTTAATACCAAACTGTGAAACATTTGAATACTGCATTGTAACTTTTCTGGCAGAGGGTTTGTCAAATGTGAATTTTCTCCATGGAGATGTTACTGTTTTGTCTGAAATGTTTCACGGTATGGCATTAATGAACCTTTCCATGTTCAAGGAGACAAAACCAAACCACGTTACAGGTCAGATCTGTCAGAATGTCTGTTTTTCTTGGTATTTTTGAGCTATAAAACCACCTGTAATTGAATAAATGTCACATAGAGCTGTTTAATGTCATACTGTGGAACATTCCAGACAGAGGAATGACATCTGCGTAGAAACAAGCAACCAAAAAGTACATAGTATGCCTTTACATTATGGCTGTTGTCTCTATATATCACTGCTAATGTTTGTTTTTTTTTAGTATTAGGAAGCAGACAAAGTGGCAGCACAGGCGGTCTTTCCCATTACACTATTGTGCTATATTGTACGCTGGGCCTATACGTCCCCACAGCTTAGCGTCCCAATGGGAGCTCCATCCTCTGAATTGAGCCGGTCCTGTTTTACTGCGGTCGCTCCATTAGGAACATTGTGGAGCCGGTGAGCAGCGCCTGGGGACCTTTCATCGCTTTAGCCTCACCTTAGCGGCCAACACACAAGAGACTGTAGCTTAAGGTACATTCTGTTCTGTTTTATCTTGGGGGGGGCACAACTGCAAACCACCTGGGCCGCCTTGCAAACAAACAAACACGCACAAGATTTCGTAGACTGCTAACCGTCGCACATCCGACTTGAATAGTGTATTACAAGTTCGCATGGTGAGTAAGAGTACAGTTGGCCTCTCTTATCATGTTTATGCAAATGATTGAAAGATTTACTTACCCAATGGCAAAAAGGATCACTGCCCCCTGACAGCCCTGCTCGATTGTCTATCTGACATCAAGGCTTGGTTGGCACAAAACTTTTTAAAACCTGAATGAAGATAAGACTGAGGTGATACTGTTTGGGGCCAGCAGAACCCTCAGTGATGTGGGACACTTCAAAAATTATGTTCATCCCACAGTCACCAACCTTGGCGTCACCTTAGACAGTGATTTTAAATATGACAAACAGATCAACAATGTTTTAAAATCAAGTTTTTATCATTTGCGGCTTTTATCTAAAGTTAAACCTTTTTATCTTTTAAACTTTGAGTACAGCTGTTTTAGTCCTAGTTCAGTCCTGGTTTAGTCCTCCTCTTCAGTCCTGGATTCGGTCCTAGGTTAGTCCTGGGTTAGTCACCTCTGAGCCCATGCTGACAGTGAGTCCTGGTTCAGTTCTGGTTTAGTCCTGGTTTACTCCTGTTTTAGTCCTAGTTCAATCCTGGTTTAGTCCTCCACTTCAGTCCTGGAATCAGTAATAGGTTAGTCCTGGGTTAGTCCTGGTTTAGTCTTGGTTCAGTCCTTGGCGTAGGCAGCGCAAAAGTTTGACATAATCTCGGATTAACGGGCGAATGCAGTACTGTGCGGGTGCGAGTATCCAAAAACGGACCCGTGCAGGTCTCTGCGCTGTAGGCTCCATTACGGAATAAATTAATCTTTGGTTCCTTACATAAAGAAGAAAATAACAAAAGGACGACAGCAGAAATAAGTTTTAAGAAGGATGCAAAAAGGATTGTAACTGTCCAATCTGAGAAAAGTGTATAAAGTGTGTGATGATGGGTTTTACACCCTTTAAACAGATATAATAATTGTAAAATATAACGTTGACTACTTCGCGGATTTCACCTATTGCTGGTTATTTTAGAACGTAACCCCCCCGATAAACAAGGGACCACTGTAATACTAAAAACTTGTACTTTTGTACTTTATTACCTTCCACTGCTATGTACTACCCACTTTTGCACATCTTAGAAAAACTCACACCATTTCATACACTACTAACCGTTGCACTGCCAACCTGAATAATAGCACATTACGAGATCGTGCGGTATCCATCGCTTAAACCAGGCGAGTTAGCCAAAAGCGTTGAGGGACCTCTGAAAACTACTTCAGTGCGACCATAATGTTACTCATGAAGATATATCCTCAAATAATTCTAACTATGTACTACCCACCTCAGCTAAACTCTCACCATTTCCCCGTTAACCGTCGCCCGACCTGAATCACAACACATTACAAGACCGCGCTGTATCCCTCATGTATGCCACGCCAGCTCGCCAAACGCGATGAGGGCCCCCGCCAATTTATGGGAATGATATGTCTGAGACCTAATTCTGAACGTGAGCCTATTTGAATAATCTGCGACGCAAAAGGCACCGAGGGGCCAGGGGACATTTAACATGATGAATAAGGCGGAGCGGGGTGAGCTGGCGAGATGGGCTCGGGTCTTAAATCTTAAAGGGGAAGGCAGAGACAGAGCCATCGCCTAAAGCAGAGCTGGCTGTGGGGACAAACGGCCCATTCATAATGCATGGATATCACACGGTATGGTACTATAACGGATGATGAGGGGGATACGGCGGTTATTAAAGGGTATATGTCTGTGGTGGTGCCGGATATTGGATGCACATGGTTAGATTTCGTGGTTTTGCATTTTATTGTTATGCAGTGCTGAACAGGAGTGTCGCTCATGTGTTGAAGTACTCTGCGTTGGATGTGGTAATGGGGAATTCTGGCTTTACCCTTGCCTGTAGTACACCGTAGAGTTACACAAACATGGCACCAAATTCAGTCATTGTAAGATCTTTATTTTATTTTTCTTCTTACTTTTATTTATTTATTTATTTTATGCATTCGATTATCGCTCGACCAACTTGAGAAAGATAATTTAGTCTCTAAGCTAAGCAGGACTAAGATTGGTTAATAGTTCGATGGGAGAACACAGGGAATACCTGGTGCTATCCACTTTATTCCGCCTCCACCTCTCCTAAACCTCGCTTTTTTGTTGCGGCACTTCCGAAATCCCAATCATCTCAATACCAGAACACGTTGCTTTTGTTTACATTCGGCTTTTCTGCACGTGCGCAGTGGCTGATTGCGTTTGTCATGAGATAACTCGTCATTTTGAAGTAGGTTTTGCTTTAATTGTTTTGATCTTACTTAAGTCGCTGAATGTTGAGGATCTAAAACATTGAAAAGTTAAAAAGTCAACGATGTCTGTTGATGTTGAATGTTGTATGACGATTGTTGATGTTGTACTTAGTTGTAATGATGATGCTGTTTGTAATCGGTTAATAACTGTAGACGATTTTGATGTTGTACTGTTGATGTTGACTTGTTGACACTTTTGCCTACAAAATGGATGCCTCCCTGGATGTGACGTCATCTTGTTTTCTCGTATTGAAAGAAAGAACTTGGGAAACGTTTTCTACATCTTAAATATGACACAAAGTACAAGTCACACTGCACTGATTCTCTGGGAGCTTTAAAACAGCTTTATCGTCTGTATTGAACTTATTTGCTGTCAAGATCAGCAGCTCCATACAAAACAACACAACCTGAATGATGATGGCGGAGCCCACGGCAACTTCTGAAACAAGGTGGATACTGTGACAGCAGTGGCTCTAGTGCACACGGTTGTAAGAGTACTTAAGTAATTTATCTTCCACTTACATCTCAGTTTAACATTGAACTCACAAAAGCTATATTGACACCGTGATCGTCCTTTGGCACACCATTGGCATACCATTATCTAAATTGTGGCATATTTCTGTCTAACTGGCACCTCCTGGCCTTCATAGTCTCACCACACTTGCTTTATAAACCTCCTCCTCTGGAAGCAAAGACAAGGGGCTTGAACACTCAAAGATCACACTATGTTCACTTTTGAAATCATACTATGTTCACTTCCCCTGGCTCGTATTATTGACGGTAAATAAACTTCTCCTGCTTAAGACACCCAGCTGGTCTCTAGCCTTTTACTTCCACCCTTTCTTGGACGAGCTGAAAACTTCTACAACAGTCATCACACACACTTAGTCCACTTCTTTATATAGTCTATGCGAAAAATACAACGTTTTAAATAATTTGGACTTGTTTGACTAAATGTTGACTATATTTCTTGGATTTGGAAAATTCTTAAAGTAAGATTTGCCATTAGAAGTTGTTTTTTTTTTCTTCTTCTTCCTCTTCTTCTTATTTCAGTCTGGGGAATATATCAAGTGGAGACAGAGGCATCCACCAATGGCCAGTTTAGTTAGCAAATATCGACTTATTGAGAACATATCAGGTCTGAGAAACTGGCCCGGAGCGCTGTCTCAGGGGAGCCATCTCTACAGCAGCAAGCCTATTTAATACAATCACAGCACAACGTTTACCAAGAGACAACAGCTCGGATACATATAGGGCTTAAATATGTTTATAGGAGCCTTAGCTGTGCCCACGGGCCATAGGATGAAACCAGAATGGTAAATAGAAATGTAGAAATGCATTGGTTTATAGGTTTAACTCTTTCCCCCATGAAGACGACATTTGACGACCCCCCTGAACCCTTAATGACGACTTTTGACACCTCCGCCGTATCACTAAAGACGAGATTTGACGACCTTTAGAAATGGCTCGGTTTTTCACATTTAAACAGAGACTGTGATCGGTGGGGGCCACTACAACCCACACTAGACTGACCAATAGGATTCAAGGATATGTTTTCGCCGATTTTTTCCGAAGTTAATCGAAATAGTGACGATTGTAGCTTCCGGAAAAAAACACAACACGAAACACGTGCAATGGAAAGATCGCGGCGCTGCGGCGCACAGTTTTAGAAATAATGAGGAGCGGACGTATTTTATGGATAAGTTTAGAGAAAGTGACTTTTATAGATTTCAAAGTGATGATGTTGAAGTTGATTATAAAGTGGAAAACAGCGACAGCGACGGACTTTCGGGGAGAAGGTGAGAACGCCGCTGATGCGTCTGTGTGGAGTCCTGCGATGTCCAAACAAACTATCTGAGCTTTATACTCGATTATGAACCAAAATTGCCCTGAAATCTGGATGTTGCCCAGGCCAGTCCTTTAAAATGCTGAATGTAGTTTTTTGTTTTCGAGTTTGCACCTGACCAGGTAAACTCTCATTTTCAGTGAGCTGTTATACACCTCTAAATGAGTTGAATCACATTTAAACATCCATAAATGAATAGTTCAGAGTCTAAGGTTTCCAGAGATACAAATATGTCTGTGTTACAATTAAGTTCATGAGTGTAAAAATCATTTATAATCACTCGTGGAAGTCTGTTTTCTTTTATGCAATTATGCTCTATGGGTAGAACTAGTAACATATGTATGGGTTGTTCCTAGTAGGCGTCCAGGGGGGAAAGAGTTAATGTATTTTGTTTATGTGGAGGCAGCTTCCTTTCTGTAAACTCAAGGTCATCTAATCGTACAGCAATACAGCATACCCTATGGTGATGAGCGTTTACGCCAGCAAGTTAAAGATACAGGTCAGATCCATGAAGATGCGAGTCAACCCTGAGTATGAATCATAGACTGTATATACCATATTTTTCAGACTATAAGTCGCTCAGGAGTATAAGTCACACCAGCCAAAAAATACATAATTAAGAAGAAAAAAACATATACGTTGCACTTTTTAGGGGTCATATATTTTATAAAATCAGAAACCAGGAACTGACATTCCATCTGGAAAGACAAGTTCTAGTAATAACAATAGAACAGAACAAGAGGCTGTTAACGTCACATATGAACAGTTCTTCAGATAACATAACATAAACAACAGAACAGAACAAATTTACCAAACTCTCCATCTCACTCCAACTCACTAAATCCACTGAATTCTTCATCCTTCATTCATAAGTCGCAGGAAAAACCACCCAAACCATGAAAAAAAGTGTTATTAGGTTCTTTTTTCAGACCAAGAGTTTGTTTTCATACCTGACAGTTTCGACTGCTCACTAGCGCTCTTCATCAGAGTGGTCACGTGATGTTGCTGTGACGTGTCCGGTCAGCTGATTTAAACAGGTTTTGGTTCTGTCTTCCTACCAGTGGAGGCAGGACGACAGCGCCATCTGCAGTCCGACTTCCTCAGGACAGTATCCCAGGTGTGTGAGAGTAAAAAAGCCCACCTTGTCCCGGTTGGATTAAAGAGGCAATCGAAATACGGAAACGTGCCCACGGGACTATAAACCGGGACGAGGGGGCTTTTTTACTCTCACACACCTGGGATACTGTCCTGAGGAAGTCAGACTGCAGATGGCGCTGTCGTCCTGCCTCCACTGGTAGGAAGACAGAACCAAAACCTGTTTAAATCAGCTGGACACGTCACAGCAACATCACGTGACTCTGAGGAAGAGCGCTAGTGAGCAGTCGAAACTGTCAGGTATGAAAACAAACTCTTGGTCTGAAAAAAGAACCTAATAACATAAATTATCGGAAGACCAAATGAACCTCATCGGACCATGAAAAAAATTGTGACGTTTAGTCTGAAAAACCACGTTGCAAATAGGCAGTGATCATGGTTTTGCTTCCGGCTCCAGCGACTCTCTTTCTGATTGACTTTACATTAGAAAATACATGATTCTGGTGTTTTAATTTTCTTTATTTTGTACATAAAAAAATTCTAAAACGGACCTTGCGCCACATTCGCTCCTATAACTTCCAGCCTCAGTGAGCTTCATTTGACTGAAGCTGAATGCTATGGGTGAAGTCACACTCCCTTAGTCCACTTCTTTATACCGTAAAGGGTATTAATTGCTAACTTATGAAATATTTAGATTACTATATTACTTTTTATCGTTTTGAAAATGCTATAATCGTCCTCCTACCTTTGCTCACTCCCCTTTCAGAACGCCGTCACATTACACACTGCAAATTTCTCTGATCTGGCCAAGATTTTAAAACTTATATCAGGTTATTCCCTTTGTTTTCAGATTTATTATCTACTTACTAGTTCTGAGACTGCGTAATTCTAGTCTAGAGGTAGTTTATAACTTGTCAAGCAAAATGATCTGTTCATGCAGCAAGATAATTTCACTATTTTTAAGTCATTTTCTGGTAGATTTAAGTGTTTATATCTTAAGCTTTTTGCCGTGTGCACTTTTGCTAATGAACTACAGCACATCGCGTCAGGTTTGTGAAGTTGTAGTGTGCAGTTTTGTATCATGTTTTTGTATATTTATAGAGGATTGTCGTGTGGGAGCATGGGTGATTCAAGTTTGTAGGCGGAGCACTGCACAGAATCTTGCATCTAACCGTAAAAATGGTTAAAATAGTGCCCGGGAGAGATCGCTAGATTACTCAAACATGCTAAAACTTCTTCAGACATGTTTGCGATGAGGGAACAATGTTAGAACACTCTCTAAAAACTCTAAAAAGTTGATTTAAATTGAAAAAATATCATCATGGAGACAAACAAGTGGTGTACCCTCTTTCAGAAATTTTACACAGTGCAGCTTTAAACATGAATAAAACCAGAAACTACCCCAGATTTTTTTGGGGGAAGAATAAATATTATAACATGATTTCGGGCTCAACAGAGTCAGTTTCGCTTTCAATATCTGTCTGTGACCTTTGCACGCGGCTGCATAATTGAAATCATACAGAGACGAGCGGGTTCGGTTGTGATTCAAAGCACAGCCCGTCCTTCCTCTGTGGGTAAACGCGAGCGGGAGGACGTGGATGCCCTTGGACGAGTCGTGCGTCGAATCAAACCGCACATCACACAGAAAGAAAGTCCAGCGAGCAGAGGGCGGAGGCCAGAGAAAAACCTCTACATGAGTTTGTGGAAATGTGGCCTGCGCTCTCCCTGATCTGAAAAAGATATCATGATCCGAACTGAACCTGTGTTTCCGTTGGCTTAAAAGCGCATTGTGTAACTTTTCTGATGCTGGGTTTGTCACCTGCTTGTTTCTGTGGAGATGTCATTGCTCCACAGTGTGACATTAAACAGCTCTGCCTAACATTTATTCAAGTACAGGTGGTTTTAAAGCTCAAAAATACCTAGAAAAATAACATTCTGACTGTGAGAGGGGTCGCCAATCTACAGATCTGACCTGTAACTTGATCCGGTTTGGTTTCCATGAAGATAGAAAGGTTTAATGCCACACTGTGAAACATTCCAGACAAAGCAATAACATCTCCATGAAGAAATCTGAAGCGTGTGATGGACCTTCCACCCGAAAAGTTACACAAAACACTTTTAAGACGTCCAAGTTTGTCTCATTCTCAGTGTATGTAGAGGCGTCATGTGAAAACTCACAACCTCCAGAATTCCCTCCCTGAGCTGCAGAGGCTGCACTAGCACTGATTCATGACTGGCTGCAGGCGCTGGGGTTTAGTGGAAGTATAACACGATCTGGAAGAGGAACCAAACACAGCATTTTATTTTCGCTTTGACTATTTAAACATTTATAAAAGTTCATATTGTAAAAATACAACAAGAATACCTCAAATCAATCAATCAAAATCACCTTTGTGAAAGTTGAGTACAGGGAAATCTTGGAAAAGTCATGGAAGTTGAAAATGTATTTTTCCAGGTCTTGAAAAGTCACAGAATTTTGTAAATTCAATGAAAGTGTTTGGAAAAGTCATGGAATTTTAGTATCTCTTTCACTCAACTACAGCATTCAGTTAATGGCAAAGAAGAAATTCAATTTGTCAGCTGGACAAAGTTTATTTAGTTGAATATGTTTCGCAGCTTGCATGAGCTACCTGGACGACCCAGCGTTTTCTTTAATTGTCATGAGGCTATTATGATTATTTCTGAACGTATGCGCCTTTTGTTTTAAAGAGACGACACTAAATGCACTGACAGTATTTTGAATGTTAAAAAAAACTGCAATCCCAAACCATAAGGTGAGTGGAAAAGGTTAACATTTCATATTTAGCTCTAAAACTCTGATCAATTCTACACATGCATTGTGCCGTAAAGTCATGGAAAATTCACTTTAGGTCATGAAAAAGTCAAGTTTTGAATTTCTGTCAATGAAAAAGAGTAGGAACCCTGAAAAATTCATTACTTCTTTCATTATTTCTTTCTTCCTGTAGTACCTGGAGCGGTCACAATAGTCGATCTCGCATAGGGACAGAAGGGGGACTGTCTCATCCAGTTGTTATTATAGTTCTCTGGGTTTAGGTAGTGACCATTCAGACCAAAGAAAATCCTTTTAGGTTTAAAACAAGTGGATTTCAGCATTGAAACTGGCAACGGAATGCTCATATGAGGCTCATTCTGCTTTCTGATTGGATAACTGTATATAAAATGAAACAGAAAATGCACTCCAAGGTTCTTGTAGAGATGCAAATGCAAGGAACAGTAAAATAACAGTGAAAAAATCCGTAAGCTTTTTTTTTTTTTTAAATACTGTTTCGGCAAAAAAGCCTTCGTCAGATCATTTTTGCAGTAGCTCAATTTCATTTCTCTCCAGCGACTAGGTCAGGAATCAAAATATACTAAATGGTTCGCAAAAAACCCCGGAAGTGCGAGTTTGGGCACCAGCCAATCAGCGAAGAGAGATATATTCAGTGTTGTCAACGATTCCCGAGATCGAGGATTTAAAACCGGAATAAAGAGAATGTTTGGTGAATTTCATCAAGGGGAAAGACGTTATTGCCCTTCTTCCTACGGGATTTGCGAAAAGCTTAATATACCAGTTAGCCCCGTTTGCGACGCATTACATACATCACGACCAAATAGCTGCGATTGGATAAATGATAAAAAGTCACGCGAACCTCTAAGGCTGCGAGGTCCAGACTTGTCCAAACTTGTCCATCATGTCCAATGTTTTTGTAAATAAGAATAAATCTGCATTACAGTTGTTATTAGTAAAAGCTATGTTTGACTTGAATCCATTTACCTGCATATCTGAGGAGCCCCTTTCTTCATTTCATCACAGAGTTCGTCGACACTGGGGGCAAGGCAGGTGAAGCGAAGGCTACAACAACTCTTTGACAGATTCATATTTAACAAGATGACTTTGTTCGATAAAATGGAACTTTCGGAATATTAAAACAGCCACAAACGGGTCGCAGGCGTCTCCGTTAGCCCAGCCTGGCGTGTCAGCGGGATATTAGGGGGAAATGGGACAGATACCGGAGCCGAGGGGGAGAGAGGAGCGAGAGGCAGGAGCAGGAGCAAGGCCATCACAGGTTTACTCGCACAGAGCGCTGCAGGAGACGAGCTGTTTCCCTGGTGGACACTCAGCCCTTAGAAGAACAGAGAGAATGAATGAGAATGAGAATAAAGCGACGGGGAGAGAGACGGAGAGATGGGAGACTAGTGCGCAGGTGAAGGGATACGGTGACATCCCTTCAGATAAACTACAAGGGTTTTTATTTCAAAGATATTAATACGAAAAGAAATTGCATTAATATTAAAAGTATTCTGAAAGGAAGAGCTTAAAGTAGAGCTGTAAAAGCAACTCAATTTAATTAAATATCATCATGAGATTTTTTATATTCACAGCTTCCACAATTCCCGTGACATGGTTCTGGTGAGTCCCTTTAAGTCCTTTAGTCCTGGTCTTGGTTTGGTCCTGGTGCGTGTCTACGTGAGCAGATATTCAAGTAGTTATCAGGGGCGGAGTGGGGATTTATTGAAGTGGGGGTACGGGATTCGTGACTGAACCAGGAGAAGTAAACCAGGATTAAACCAGGACTAAACCAGGACTAAACCAGGTCTAAACCAGGACTAAACCAGGACTGAACCACAACTAAACCAGGTCTAAACCAGGTCTAAACCAGGACTGAACCACGACTAAACCAGGACTAAACCAGGAGTAAACCAGGACTAAACCATGTCTAAACCAGGACTGAACCAGGAGGACTAAACCAGGACTAAACCAGGTCTAAACCAGGACTGAACCAGGAGGACTAAACCAGGACTAAACCAGGTCTAAACCAGGACTAAACCAGGCCTGAACCAGGTCTAAACCAGAACTAAACCAGGACTAAACCAGGATTGATCCAGGACTAAACCAGGACTAAACCAGGTCTAAACAAGGTCTAAATCAAGACAAAACCAGGACTAAACCAGGTCTAAACCAGGACTGAACCAGGAGGACTAAACCAGGTCTAAATCAGGACTAAACAGGATTAATCTTGGTCTTGAGAGAGAGACAAAGAACCTCGAGCCCGAGAGTGTGTGTGTGTTTGATGTTGTTTGGTGGGAGCCTCACTTCCGTCTGCTCCGGGTTAACTGTGGCTGCGGTACACAACAGTATCTGTGGAGTGAATGAATAATGCAAGTGTAAAGTGTTTGGGTGTTCAAATATCCACATTTTGAGCTCAGTCAGGAGTAGCCAGGCTGATGTCACCTAGTGCCTCCACGACTAGGTCAGGAATCAGAATACACTAGACGGTTTGCAAGAACCCCAGAAGTTGTAGACCGCGCACCGACCAATCAGTGAAGAGCTGTGAAACCATGACGTCAAACTCAAGCGTCTGTCTGGGTCCCTATTGTGGAACAGCACAACAGTAAACAAAGTCATACATTCTGTGTTGGTAACAATTCCCGAGATCGAGGATTTAAAACCGGAACAAAGAGAATGTTTGGTGAATTTTGTCAAGGGGAAAGACGTTATTGCCCTTCTTCCTACGAGATTTGGTGCATTGCATACGGGTCCGGTCAAGCAGAAATGGAGGGATTTTTTACATTCAAATGTCTCTTATTCAGAAACTAGAGGGACTATTGAAATAAGTAAAGTATCAGAATGTGGGAAAGAGTTACACTCCAACAGGGTAAAGTTAAACCTGTGATATTCTTTCAAGTTGTTGACAAAAAATTTAAAAACTCATGTCGGTAACGGAGGGAATGAAATATGCAGCACTTTTTGGGCAATAAATACAAACAGTGATAACTCTTGGTTCTTACTTCCATATCCTTAACAAACTGGTTTGAATATTTGCTTCATATAGTTTTCTACCATATGGTACAAGATTAGATTGAAAACCCTCTTACTTTTTGAGTAATGAGATTTTTTATGAAGAAATGTCATGGTAACGGAGGGAAAAGTAACGGAGGGAAAATTGTGCAAACAAGTAGAAGGTGCATGATTTTACAAAATTTGTTGCTTTTTTCTTCCGAATACTTTAATATTACTTCAAAATGAAAGAAACTATTTCTATAAAATATGTCAGTCCTTCCAAACTAATTTTTATCATTTTAAATACTTTTTTTTTTTTTTTAATCATGTACCTTCTTCAACAGTCCAGAGATCGAATAACACAAGATATGATGAAATACATCCATTTATATTGTATGTATCTTTAAAAAAAAAATGGTACAGAAAAAAGGTCAACAGTTTCATAAACTAGAGTACATATGTATCTGTTGAATACATTTTTAAATCAGATGCACTAACTTGAATTTTTGATCTTGCTGTTTACTTCTGCTTGACCGAGCCCATACATCAGGACCAAATAGCAGCGACTGGTCAAATTAAAAAAGTACCTGCCTACAGTCGAGCGAATGAACCCTAATGCTGCGAGGTCAGACAGTTTCCACGGAGTGAAACCAGCCGATGAATCAGGCTAAGTCAGGAGGGCCTGGCTAGAGGATTAGTCAAAAGTGCATGTGAATTCTTACTGCTGTTGATAACTACTGCAGGATAAAGCAGCTCTTACCTATGATGTATGAAGCGGCTCTTGCCTCTCATCCTGCAGCAGTCCACTGGCTTGTATTGGCACAGCGTACGCGTCGGTGCAGTGGAGGGCCTCTCGCTGTGTTCGACTGCGCTCTGAAAATAGCAGGGCCTGGTTTCCTCGTTCTAATTAGAGAGTGTGGATGTTCCAAAACCCACACTTCTTTTATTCTGTCCCTGCACTCATCTGTCAGGAAACACTGGTACTGATCCATCCGAGCGTGTTTGTGTCCGCGCCAATCACTCTCTAACTGTTCACACCGAGTACCTCTACACAGAAAGTACTGGATTTATGATGAGTCAGGCTTTTAAAGAAACTACTTTTGCTTATGTTTGTGACTTTTCTGGAGGAGAGATCACACACACACAGTATATTTCTACACATACAGTCGTGACCAGTGTTGGGGAGTAACAGATTACATGTACTGGAGTTATGTAATCAGAGTACAAATTATGAGTAACTGTATTCAGTTACAGTTACTGTTTCAGTGAGTGGTAATTGGATTACAGTTACTTTGTTGAAATAAATGGATTACACGGTGGTATTTTCCTGTTTTCACATTTTGGGCTATTTCCCTTTTTTTTTTTTTTTTTGTTTGTTGGTAATGCCACTCATTGCCAGACACTAACCCAGGTCCAAGCCAGGTCTAAACCTAGTCTAAACCAGGTCTAAAACCAGGTCTTAACTACGTCTAAACCAGGACTAAACCAGAATTAAACCAGGACAAAAACCAGGTCTAAACCAGGTCTAAACCAAGTCTAAACCAGGTCTAAAACCAGGTCCAAGCCAGGTCCAAACCAGGTCTAAACCAAGTCTAAACCATGACTAAAACCAGGTCTAAATCAGGTCTAAAACCAGGTCTAAACTAGGTCTAAACTAAGTCTAAACCATGACTAAAACCATGACTAAAACCATGACTAAAACCAGGACTAAAACCAGGTCTAAACCAGGTCTAAACCAGGTCTAAACCAGGTCTAAACCAGGACTAAACCAGGTCTAAACCAGGATTTAACAGGACTAAACCATGCTGCGTGGACCGTGTCTCCTCCTCTTCTATCAATAATATTTTTAATTTGGTTCAGTAAAGTCTGGGCTTTTCATTATCTTTTATCAGACAAAACTTCTTATGTGAAGATTTCCTCGTCTTTGCTTCTCTACAGCAAATCAAATAATCCAAAGTATTCAGATTACGTTACTCACTTTAAGTAATTTAATGGATTACATTACAAACTACATTTTGGTGTATGTAATCTGTAATCTGTAGGGGAATACATTTGAAAAGTCACCTTCCCAACACTGGTCGTGACGAGTTAAAAGTCAAAAGCATTACGTCTTTATTTGATGTAAAAACATAAAATAAGCGTCCTGCATTTCTGTATTTAAGAAGACGTACTGTGCTTGTGTGTTATATAGTTATACTTTTTGACACCGGTGGATCATTAAGTTAGAATTTTGCACATTTTAAATCACAATATTGATCTAAAACGACTTAATCAAAGAAGCAAGTCCGCTGAAGTCCGTTAGAAAACTGTGGTGCAACAAAGAGCTGTGAAATTGCACCAGAATGACTACACAACGCTGCAAAATCCTACACGTGTCACTGATTAAGAAAATAAAACTGAAGAACGAGGCACAGAGCAGTGGGCGTGTATCAGTGGTGGTGAAAATAAGTAATTAAAGATTGCTCAAACATGCACGAATCACTCCAAATACAACTTCGAGAGGGTCAATGAGAAGGAAACGACTATAATATGGTTCAAAGCTCTAAAAAGTCCATTTCGCAGATTAGGTTTGCTTTAAGACCGTTAAGAATTGCAAAAAAAACGCATTTTCCTGTTGAATGCATTTTTAAGAATTGTTAAAAAGTTTCTTTTCTTTGTGCATCAGATGGACTGTACCATTTCACAGTGCAGTGTTGTTTTTAGCAATAACTCCTGAAAAATGAAAATAAGTCTGTTATGTCCCCTTTGCTAGGGGAGAAAGGGAAGTAACAATAAAACCAAGATCTTTAAAGTTTAACTAAAAATTGTGCATTTATTATTTACAGTGTAGGACAAGGAAAAGAAAAAAACACAGACATTTGGGGAGAAAATAAAAAGGATTTAAACAAAAAAATCTACTAAACTAAAGTACAACGTAACAAAATCTAACTAAAGTTGTACTGCGAACCAAAGGCGTCTCAACGAACTAACACAGAGGCAACAGCCGGTCAAAACAACCAAAAACAACCAAAAAATCAAACAAAAGGGCGAGCTGGCCGCAGGGATCCAGCCGCGCAGAGCATGCAGAAGACTGTCCTTTTAAACTCCCGCTACCACAGGTGGCATCTGCGGATTGGTGGGGGCGGAAGGGTGACCGGCCAGGCCTTGACCCGATGTGACGCCAGCCTCTGTCCGGCATCTGGTGTTCCCGCACAACAGCAAGAAGAGAAGAACGGGAGCACACGAACAAATATCAAAGGGCCGGGGCCTGTAACAACGCCCGTCCCTTTCAGATAAATATAAAGTTGTGTTTTTTTGTCTTAATACAAACATTTCTAGACTATTTCTAGTGGAAATAAACCAGGACTAGTCTATTACTAGACTAATTTCTAGCGCACTTGAATATTTGCTGCATCAATTAAATTTGAACAAAATTTTTAAACTGTACATGCATATAGGTCGCACCTGAATATAAGCCGCAGAAGTCCAAGTCTTCAAGAACGTTTTCAAGTTCGGACCGTCTGCTTTTATCGCCTCTGAAAGCTTTTGTCGTCTTTTTGTGTTGAGTCAGTTCATCACGCTGCTGTCGCCAAAGTCTCACCATCGGCTCATTGATGTCGAGTTCACGTGCAGCAGCTCTGTTTCCTTCTTCCACATCAACTTAAAAGCTTCATCATGCGCATTTCTTCGTGTGTTTTCCATGAGGACGGTGTGTGTACGAAGCGCAAAATAACTGTTCAAAACACAATCAAACGAGCACCTTCCTCGGCGCAATCACCCTCGTCTTTCCCCGAGCTCTACTGCGCATGTCTCCTGCAGAAAGAGCATCTGTTTTGTCTGTATCATGTCAGTGTCTTGGGAGGATTTCAGCAGATTTCAGACTCTCTCGGGGGCGAGGCTAGACTAGTTCTATCGATCAGGTATGAGTGGATGTCCGGCTACTGAAGTTTGAGACGTTTCTTCTCGTCATTTACGCACACGGGTAAGACGTATCCCCCTCACTAATGTTCATTTAGCATCAGAACTTATTTTAACACACGGCGATAAACTATTTGAGTGCGCTGACAATATCGCGAGCTCGTGTAGTAACTTCATGTGAACCCTAGATCCATGTCTAAACCGCACAGACAGCGGCGTTTTCTGCACTCAGGGAGTATCCACTGTGTTGCCAAACCATAGACCGTTTATATGAATGGACAATGTGCCAAACAAAGAATCCGTCCATATCTGTGCCGCATAGTTTTATTAGCCGCAGGGTTCAAAGTGTGAGAAAAAAGTAACGGCTTATAGTCCAGAATTTACAGTATTGCTGAGATAAGAGGTGTTGTAAATGTCACTGAAAACAGCAGATGGTCTAAGCCAGGCATGTCCAAACTGCGGCCCGTGGGCCAAATGCGGCCCTCCAACAAGTTTTTCTTGGCCCTCAGGCTTCCAGGTGATTTGGCCCAAATTACCTTGCATCAATTGAAAATGAACTTTTTACAGCAAGTTTTTTTTGAAAATCTACTTTGATAAAGCAAATATTGAAGATTTAATGTCTGGCTTTGGGGATTTTAGAGTGAATAAAGACTGATGGCTCATAACAAAGTGTTAAACATGCACATATTTCAATTTTTCACTGTATTGAGCTCCAGTCTATGGCCCTCGATCGGCCCTCTGCTTCGTCTGTGTTTAGAAATGTGGCCCTTGATGAAAAAAGTTTGGACACCCCTGGTCTAAGCTATTAACAGACTGTTTTTACATCAAATAAAAACGTAATATTGCCAAAAAAATTAACATTTAACAAGTCAAGACTTTTGAGAAGCCATTCACATTCTCATATCATCCAGAGGAGGAATATTTTAGAACTGTTCATGAAGGAGGAGCACATTTTGGTAGTGTTGATGTTATTGCTTTGTACGGGACACCGCTGGGACGTCCGGGGGCCACAGCGGGACGCCGGGGGCCAAACTGTCTTTGTCTCTTTAGGAAAAGCACTTCACCAGCGTCTAGTCTTGTGTGAACGTCAAGTGGGGTCAGAGGAGCTGATGTCACAGACTGGCAGCCTCGCTCTGTCCCGGGGCAGCTGTGGCCTCAAGTACTGCCACCGTCAAGTGAATGAGTACTGTAAATTCCAGACTATAGGCGAGTTTCATTGTTGACAAAAGCGCGCGTTGCATGCTGGGAATTATTTTGGTCGGTGGCAATAAACACTAATTCACCATGACGGACGGAGGGAGAAAGCACGTAAAGGGTATTGATCCTGGTTATTTATCCACTCTAACGGCAGAGGACCCAAGAAATTGGTCATAAGCATCGATGGAGCCAAATCACCCTTTTCAACCCCGACAAAAGGTGGAGCAAACCAAATTTCTGGTCGGAATCGCCAACTACCTGGACAAATATTCACTTCGGCGATATCCACAATGACTTGGTGGAAACTCCTGGGCCATTCACAGCAGAAAAGATGAAAACCTCCAAGAGTCTGGATGTGTTGTTGAACTTGTTGGAGTCCACGGTTTGTTAGGATCTTCTACGTTTGCTCTGAGAATGTTTGAAAGCCGTTCAATTCGCCGTTAGCGGTTCTCTTCACTTAGAATACGAAAAAGACATTTTCCTTCTTCCGTGCTTCTATTTGTGCATCCGATAATGGAGCAGGAATTTACCATTATCAGGGATAAATACGCGAGGTTTGACGCTATCCTGTTTCTTGCCTCCGACCAAAATATTTCCCAGCAGCAACGCGGGCTTTTAATAACAATGACGTCAGCTGAAACTCGCCTATAAGGTGCTACTTTTTTCCTCACACTTTGAACTCTGCGGCGAATAAAACGATTCAGCAAATATATGGACGGATTCTTTTTTGGCACATTGTCCATTCATAAATACAGTCTATGGTTTGGCAACACAGCGGATATGTGCAGAAAACTCTGCTGTCTGTGCGGTTTAGACATGGATCTAGGGTTCACGTGAAGCTGATACACGAGCTCACGATATTGTCAGCGCACTCAAACAGTTTATCGCCGTGTGATTAAATACGTTTTGATGCTAAATGAACATTAGTGAGGTGGATATGTCTTACCCGTATGTGTAAATGACAAGAAGAAACGTCTCAAACTTCAGTAGCCGAACATCCACTCAGACCTGATCGATAGAACTATTTCCACTCCCAAGAGAGTCTGAAATCTGCTGAAATTCTCCAAAACACTGACATGATACAGACAGAACAGTGGCTCTTTCTGCAGGAGACATGTGCAGGAAGAGACGGCGGTGATGTGCCGAGGAAGATGCTCATTTGATTGTGTTTTGAACAGTTATTTTGCGCTTCATACACACACTCTCCTAAAGGAAAACACACGAAAAAATGCAGATGATGCAGCTTTTAAGTTAATGACGACTAATGTGACTGTAGAAGAAGGAAACAGAGCTGCTGCACGTGAGCTCGGTATCAATGAGTCGATGGTGAGATTTTGGCGACGACAGCGTGACGAACTGACTCAACGCAAAAAGACGACAGAACCTTTCAGAGGCGATAAAAGCAGACGGCCCGAACTTGAAAACGCTCTTGAAGACGTGGACACCTGCAGCTTATATTCAGGTGCGACCTATGCATGTACAGTTTTAAAATTTTGTTGATGATGTTGACGCTCAATAGTCCAGAAAATATGGTATTAAAACAAAAAAACACAACTTTATATTTATCCGACAAGGACAGGCTTATTTTCATTTTTCATGAGTTATTGCTACTTATGCTTATTGCTACTTAACTCAGGTGCGCGCAGTAGTCCGGATTTTACGGTACTGCACACTATGACGTGACCCTGTTGACACTGACTGTATGTGTTTCAGGGAAAATTGCAATTAAATTAATGCATGATATACGTTACCATAGAAACAAGACGTACGCGGCACTATAAAAGGTTTAATGTTAATTTGCACCCTCTTGGTTTTAATTAAAAGTGTTACTTCATTTAAAAGTGATTAAATGTAGTTGAGCTCTAAGAGTCCATTCAGTGATTATAGAACCAATCATTTCCTGTCATCTGTGCACCACTTTATACAAAACAAACCACAAATGTTGAAAACTGGGACTTTCCAAGATGACTGAGGGTGAACACTTGTTGCCATATCTGTGGCGGGGCTCTATTAAAAACTCAGGCAAGATCGAAGTTCCAAGTGCAGGTGGTTTTATTGTGCCAGTGTCCAAAGTGCAAAAGATCCAAAACAGTGCAAAAATATTTACAGTGAGCAAAAATGTCCAGTGTCTATTTACAACAAAGAAACTGGGTCGAGTTCAACATTAACTGTCCCCTTTAAGATCCTGGTACAGCACACCAACATTACCTGCTCTGTAACCGGTGGCAGAGTGACTGACAGCCAGAAACGGCTCCCCTTTATACCCCCCTGGCTCCTCCCACTGAGCAATATATGAAAATCACTACAGAGACAAACAATTCCTCAATAAACCTACCTGGTCTATTCTACATTGAGCAAACAGTAATAATGTACATTAAAGGTTGTATGGAGGATTTTTTTTTTTGTTTCAAGTTGTCAATGATAGCATTATAGAGGTGCAGTAGCCTTGTAATTATGATGACCAAAAAAAAGAGAATAAAAATTCATCAACTCTGGACGTGGTGGGGCTAAACATTTGCCAATAGATAACGACACTGCCTCGTTATCTGTTAGCTGACAGGCTGTCAATCAAACTCCCTACGTTTCTAGCGTAACTGACTTGCCTGCGCCGCCGGTACGTGGTTTACGTACGACTGTCACGCAGTCCACAGACGCAAGACGCACAGACGCTGTTTACTCCACCAACGCAACAGTTCTTAGCGGCTTTTTTTGACCTATATCTTCCTCGCAGTTCGCACAAAGTTTGTTGCAATGGCGACAAGAATCCAGGAGCAGTTCGCCGCAAAAGAAAGTCCGTTTTTGAGGTCGCTGAAAGAAGAAGACAAGGGGAAAAGCAGCGAAGCCAAACTAAGGTGATTCTTGTAGATTCATTCCAGCGATGGCGCGACTGAAGCAGACGCAGGGTCTAAAGACTGACGCACTGGTCCACAAATTACTCCTGGACAGGAAACTTCTGCTTATTATGAAAACGTACTTTATTTCCAAGAGTTATGTTATGTTGGTGGTGTAGAAGAAAACGAAGGCTAGATGAATCTTCAATAACGTTTAATGCAGCAATCCGTTTTTCCACATGGCTACATTACACTGGTATTAACTTTCTTATCTGTTCCGTCGCCCTCTACAGGTGAGGTGTACATCTCAGTAATATTACACTAACCACTATAGTAATCACATTTACATATCTGTCAACACAACAAGTTACACAAACGTTTTTCAGGACACGAATGCGATATCCTATGTCTGAAAACGTAATTTTCAAGGCAAAGAAAGAGTCCGCTTGCTGCTGCGTGTTGTAGCTAGTTCATTCGCACAGAATCTCCGCGCAACCTTCTCTGCACCCCTTTCCTGCTCCTCTCCCCGCTGCCCGATCCGCTCTTCCCCCCGCTCCTCACTTCTCCGTCTTGCCTAACCAACACTGTAGTTAGTTGTTTACAAGTCATGTGCAGCCGGCTGTAAACAAACCTGTTTCTGGCGTAAGGAGGAGGAGGGAGGAGGCGTTTCTACGTAGGAGCTGTAGGGGAGGGGGGGTGGTTTCACGCATGCGCAACATTTGAAAAAGGACAAACAGTCGCTGGATTTCTCGTTCCTTGGAAAATCCTCTATACAACCTTTAAATGTGAAAAATAATAGCTGAATAACATGTCATCGGACAGGTAGGAGCTGGAGTGTATGAAATCAAGTATTCTAACGCGCTCAAGTGTGCACCTTTGGCGAATTAGTAACGAAGGAAAGAGGGGAAAAGGCGTTAATAGTGAATACAGCACGGATGAATGAAACAGTGGGGAAACGGGGAGTGAACTTGTGTGTGCGCGGACACATCAGCGCAGGCCTCGGTTACCTGGAGGGTTAAAACGCCACCTAAAATCATAGACGGACGTCACAATATCACTTTTACATTTAGAATAAAAATATATAACACCAGATTGACCTGTGCAGCCGACTGCCTTCTACACATTTATCATCAGAACGTCTCTCGCTGAAAGTGACAGTGATAAAGGCAGAACGTCATATGGGAGAATTGACAAACGTGATGTGACAAGAATCACATTTCAAAACATGTTTACAGATCTAAACTATGAGATTAGCTGTTTTTATGCAGAATACGGCAGGATATTTTGATGTTTGTGGAAGAAATTACGGCACTTTAAAAACGCCAGCCTTTCTGATTCGCTCACTGGGTCCATTCAAATCGCAGTTTCTATTCAGTTGCGGTTAATCGTCGAGCTGTCGAGCTGCTCCTGAGCGCAGAGCCAGAGCCTCGGCAGATGGGTCATTTTTCTGCGAGTGTAGTTGTTCGTACGTTTGTGTGTGTGTGTGTTTGTGAGAATAATTTACGAGCCCGGCGCACTATAATTAGCCAAAAGTAAATAGTGCGTCCGTGTTGGAGGCCGTTAAAGCCTGTGCTTCTGTCAGAGACACTAAACAGAATTACACTGAGACTGTCTCACACAATGCAGCAAATATGACAAATGATTCTGGAGACAAGACGAGTGATTCTGGAGACAAGATGACGGACGAGTTTCAAGATGATGACAAAGGAATAAAGGGCAGGCATAATAAGATCAAGCTTCAACCTACACCTTTTCGGTCTTATTTGTGGAATAATGTCAGAATATACCTGTGACCAGTGTTGGGGAGTAACAGATTACATGTACCGGAGTTACGTAATCAGAGTACAAATTATGAGTAACTGTATTCGGTTACAGTTACTGTTTCAGTGAGTGGTAATTGGATTACAGTTACTTTTGTTGAAATAAATGGATTACATGGTGGTATTTTCCTGTTTTCACATTTTGGGCTAAAACAGGACTAAAACTAGAACTAAACCAGGGACTAAAACTAGGACTAAACCAGGACTAAAACTAGGATTAAATCAGGACTAAACCAAAACTAAACTAGGACTAAAACCAGGACTAAACTAGGACTAAACCTAGGACTAAACCAGGACTAAACCAGAACTAAACCAGGACTAAAACTAGGATTAAATCAGGACTAAAGCAAAACTAAACTAGGACTAAACTAGGACTAAAACCAGGACTAAAACTAGGACTAAACCAGGACTAAAACTAGGACTAAACTAAACCAGGACTAAAACTAATTAAATCAGGACTAAACCAAAACTAAAACAGGACTAAACTAGGACTAAAACCAGGACTAAACCAAGACTAAACCAGAACTAAACCAGGACTAAAACTAGGACTAAACCAGGACTAAACCAGGACTAAAACTAGGATTAAATCAGGACTAAACCAAAACTAAACTAGGACTAAAACAGGACTAAACTAGGACTAAAACCAGGACTAAACCAAGACTAAACCAGAACTAAACCAGGACTAAAACTAGGATTAAATCAGGACTAAACCAAAACTAAACTAGGACTAAAACCAGGACTAAACTAGGACTAAAACCAGGACTAAACCAAGACTAAACCAGAACTAAACCAGGACTAAAACTAGGACTAAAACCAGGACTAAACCAGAACTAAACAGGACTAAACTAGGACAAATAAAAGGACTAAACCAGGACTAAACCAGGACTAAACCAGACTAAACCAGGACTAAAACTAAAGGACTAAACCAAAACTAAAGACTAAACTAAACTAGGACTAAACTAAACAGACTAAAGACTAAAACCAGGACTAAACTAAGGACTAAAACTAGGACTAAACCAGGACTAAACAGGACTAAACCAGGACTAAACCAAGACTAAACCAGAACTAAACCAGGACTAAAACTAGGACTAAACCAGGACTAAACCAGGACTAAAACTAATTAAATCAGGACTAAACCAAAACTAAACTAGGACTAAAACCAGGACTAAACTAGGACTAAAACCAGGACTAAACCAAGACTAAACCAGAACTAAACCAGGACTAAAACTAGGATTAAATCAGGACTAAACCAAAACTAAACTAGGACTAAAACCAGGACTAAACTAGAACTAAAACCAGGACTAAACCAAGACTAAACCAGAACTAAACCAGGACTAAACTAGGACTAAACTAAACCAGAACTAATCTAGGACTAAACTAGGACAAATACTAGGATTAAACCAGGACTAAACTAGAACTAATACCAGGACTAAACCAGAAATAAACCAGGACTAAACCAGGTCTAAACAATATGACACTAACAGTAGGATGGACATAATTTAATGCAGCAGTGATCTCATATAAAAATCATTTCTCTGTTAATGGCAGCAGACAAAACGTCTCATCTTAAAACATCTTCGTCTTTGCTTCTCTACAGAAAACAAAAGCCTCTTCATGGAGACTTGGGCTCAACAGACAATTTGAAGAGAACAAACAAGAATTTTCAGGATGGTGTTGTTACATTCGTGTAGTTTTAAAAAGCAATGACAATATCAAGTAATCCAAAGTATTCAGATTACGTTACTCACTAAGTAATTTAATGGATTACATTACAAACTACATTTTGGGGTATGTAATCTGTAATGTGTAGGGGAATACATTTTAAAAGTCACCTTCCCTACACTGCCTGTGACCCAAATAAATGAATCAATAAATCACAATGGCCCCATAATAATAATAGTTTCTTATTGTCACATTTTGTAGAGCACACCTAAACAAAATCGAAATCTAAATTATTTTTCAGCACCATTTAGATTCCAAACAACCAACAAACAACTCTCATTTTATTTTATTGTGGCTATGATTTTGTTTTGTTTCACAGTTTCACAATTTAACTTCATTTTAAAGCAAATTGCACTTGTTTCTTTTTTTTAAAAGGGACAGTCCGAAATAAAAAATAAATAAATAAATAAAAATCAGCAGAATTATGTTTCAACCATAAGGAAACTAATAGAATAAATACATAAAATAATAATGATAAAATCAATGAACAAAAATAATAAAATCAATACATAAAAGCAGTGCTTAAAAAATAAAATAGATAAAAACAATAAATGCCGGGGTGTAAATTTGGATGAGGTCCGAGACGCATTGCGGGGCCAGTCCATTCAAAGCTTTAAAAACAAATTATAAAATCTTAAAATCAAGTCTAAAATTAACAGGAAGCCAGTGCAACGACGCAAGAATTGGGGTAATGTGATCGCGCTTTTTTCTCCCCGTTAAAAGACGCAGCAGCAGAGTTCTGGACTAACTGCTTTATGCATCTATAATTTCAAAAGGGCCAATTACACTATTTTAAGATAAAATAAGATAATCCTTTATTGTTTCCCATGGGAGAAAATTGTCTTGGGACGGGGGATCACACGCTTTATTAAAAAAGACAGAACAACACAACAACAAAAGAACCACACAAACATCCACCATAAAACCTAAATAATTAAGACACCAAGTATGACCACGAGCGATGCACCAACACAATCTTTAAGACACTCTTTTACAGGCTTTGCAATCTTGTACTCTAAATCTTAATAATAATAATAATAATAATAATAATAATAATAATAATAATAATAATCTTAATAAATGCACACTTCCTAAGCCTATGTGCAGTTTTGATTGCACATTCCCTAAGCCACATCCAGCCCGCCAAGCCATTTTATGTGGCCCACGAGGGGTTAAAAGGTATAATTTATTATTATGTTGTGACTCTGTGCATCATCTACATCTCCCACAATGCACCGCAGTTGTTTCCAGTGAAGCGACTGCATCTCGCCACTAGAGAGGCCAAGAAAACTCATCAAATTCCCCAAAAATGTCCCCAAGAAAAGAAAAAAATTGATGCAGAAGGACGACTAATTCATGAATGTCACTGAAGGAGTGAATGTTTTAACTTAAACCTTTAAATCAAATCAAATCCACAAAACAAAACAGTTTCCCAAGAGCTGCACAATACAGATAAAACATAAATAGAAATATAAAGTAAAGCTTGACTTAACCCTACTAGTCCTCATTAAAAAAAATTATAAAACTAGTAAAATCAAATAAGAGCAAGAATACCAGTAAATAATAAAAAGGTAAAAAAAAAAACAACAAACAAAATGAATAAATTTGAAATGAAAAATCAAATACAGACTTTTACAGATTTGTAATTACAGTTACAGTCTTAACTTTACAACCGGCCCTTTGATGACAAACATGATCCAAATGTGGCCCTTGGTGAAAATGAGTTTGGCTACGTTCACACTGCAGCCTGAAGTGACCCAAATCCGATTTTTTTGCCCCTATGTGACCTGTATCTGATCTTTTAATGACAGTCTGAACGACACAGATCCGATTTTTCAAATGCGACCCCAGACCACTTCGAAATGTGGTCCTGAAATCGATACATATCTGATCTTTTGACATGTGACTTCAGTCTGAACTTCCAAAGCGCATTCATCCGACCTACACGTTACCAACAAGCCACAAACGTCACTATTCTGCGCTGAAGTAGGTGAAAATTGTTAATGAACTCCATGTCACTGAAGCGAAGCACATCTCCACTCACCACTCTTGGCTCCGTCTCCACATCCACACGTTCCTTTCAACGGACGTCGCTGCCGCTGCCCCACAAAACACCACGACCAAAAACCTCGTCCTTCTCCTTCTCAATCTCCTCCTTAAAACAAGTAAGTTGTTCATGTTCTGGCTCCGGTACGAGAGGAACTTTAAAATCTCCAGGTGATCAATGCTCGAGTCACGCTCGCTGCGGTTGACGTTGTCGTATGCACATGCGGGACACTTTTGGGCACCAAAGTCCATCTGTGACATGTTAGTGTCATATGAACATCTCACACTCTGAGGACCTCAGGGACCGGCCTCCTGCTGGTGCCCAGAGTCACGACTAAACAAGGGGAGTCAGAGTTTCAGGTTCATGCAGCTAAAACCTGGAACAGTCTGAACATGTGAGACAGACTCTTCTGTGACGCTGTTTAAATCCAGACTCAAAACATTTCTGTTTGACTGTGCAAATAACTGAAAGGTTTTCATTCCACACTCTTCTCTCCAATTTATGTCTCTCTTTTTTAATTTTAATCTTCATGATTATTTATGTTTTGATTATGATTTTAATGTATTTCTTATTCTGTAAAGCACTTTGAATTACTTTGTGTACGAATTGTGCTATACAAATAAACTTGCCTTGCCTAAGTTGTTCATGTTCTGGCTCCGGTACGAGAGGAACTTTAAAATCTCCAGGTGCTCGATGCTGCGTCCATGTTTGGACAACTTCCGTAAACACAGAGCACGCTCGCTGCGGTTGACGTCGTCGTGTCTCCAGTTTCACATGCGGGACACTTTTGGGCCGTTTAGCGTTCACACTGGAGTCACATACAAGTCACATTTAATTGGAAATGTGAAAAAACATCGGATTTCACAAAAAAATTAGAATTGAGCTTTAAGCCCTGCAGTCTGAACGTAGCCTTTGACACCCCTGCTCTAAGTCTATGTAAAGTTCTGATTGCACAGTCCCTTGACCTATTTTCTGATCTTTGTTCTAATGTTGTTTCCTCATCAAAAACTAGTGTTGAATTAAGTTGAAAAAAGAAAGAAAGAAAGAAAGAAATAGAAGTTTTCATTTCCCATTAAATCTTTCAAATTTCCAAATCATCATGTCATCATAACACGTTTCCTGATTTGATTTGAATTGCACAAATAAATAGCTTTAACCTTGTATTTCGCCGTGGTTGAAGTGAGTCCATTTTGGCTAATAACTGCCCAAAGGAATCCACACATCCCACTGAATAAACAGCAAATAGCCAATCTCACTCCTCCTTTTTCTCTCTCTTTCTCTGTACGATAGCGTAGCCCGCCCCAGGTCTATCTGTCTCTCCCTCGTTTTTTTCCTATGCGCTGTGAATCGGCTTACTGCCCGTCCCATTTGGAAGCTCGCGTCTGATTGGCCGATTGATTAAATTGACTTTTTAAGCTCACGACGACAGCCCCGAGCCACAGCCACGCGGAAAAGAGAAACCTTGAAATGAGATGGGCCAATATCTTTCACTATTGTTCAAATCAATTTGCATCCACGGCGACGGTATCAATAAAAATAATAATATGAGCGGAGTACAGACTATCACACAGTATGCGGCTTTGGGTCGGTATTGGATTTGAGAGTATTAAAGGGGTTGTCTTCAATGAGAAAGGCAGACTCTGGTGGATTTTTCTTGCTGTTTTGTCCTGTATATTCCAAACACCAATATTCCAAATACTGTATTGTATTTTTCGGACTATAAGTTGCACTTTTTTTCATGGTTTGGGTGTTTCCTGCGACTTATCCTCCGGTGCGACTTATATATTAAAATTTTCACACTGACAGCCGTGAGAGGCTCTAGGCCAGAGTCCTGCACCGGGACGTGTACGGGCTGATAGTTGCTGCATGGACAGGTCAGTACTAAAGCAGGACTACACCAGGACTAATCTTAAGAGAGGGAGAGAGAGAACCCCGAGTCCATGGAGCACAGTGTCTGCAAAGCGCAGCACTTACCTCCGTGCGGCGCTTAGCTCTGCTCCGGTTCTTTTGTCTGCGTTCACTTGACGGATTATGTGGGAGAACCTCCAGACCTGTCCCGACAGTGAGTCCTGGTTCAGCCCTGGTTCTGTCCTGGTTTAGTCCTGGTTTAGTCCTGGTTTATTCCTGGTTCAGCCCTGGTTCAGTCCTGGTTTATTCCTGGTTCAGTCCTGGTTCAGCCCTGGTTCAGCCCTGGTTTAGTCCTGGTTTAGTCCTGGTTCAGTCCTGGTTCAGCCCTGGGTTAGTCCTGGTTGAGTCCTGGTTTAGTCCTGGTTTATTCCTGGTTCAGCCCTGGTTTAGACCTGGTTTAGTCCTGGTTTATTCCTGGTTTATTCCTGGTTCAGCCCTGGTTTAGACCTGGTTTAGACCTGGTTTAGTCCTGGTTTATTCCTGGTTTATTCCTGGTTCAGCCCTGGTTCAGTCCTGGTTCATCCCTGGTTTAGTCCTGGTTTAGTCCTGGTTTAGTCCTGGTTCAGCCCTGGTTTAGACCTGGTTCAGCCCTGGTTCAGCCCTGGTTTAGTCCTGGTTTAGTCCTGGTTCAGTCCTGGTTCAGCCCTGGTTCAGCCCTGGTTTAGTCCTGGTTTAGTCCTGGTTGAGTCCTGGTTTAGTCCTGGTTTAGTCCTGGTTTAGTCCTGGTTTAGTCCTGGTTTAGTCCTGGTTTATTCCTGGTTCAGCCCTGGTTTAGACCTGGTTCAGCCCTGGTTTAGTCCTGGTTTAGTCCTGGTTTATTCCTGGTTCAGCCCTGGTTTAGTCCTGGTTTAGTCCTGGTTCAGTCCTGGTTCAGCCCTGGTTCAGCCCTGGTTTAGTCCTGGTTTAGTCCTGGTTCAGCCCTGGTTTATTCCTGGTTCAGCCCTGGTTTATTCCTGGTTCAGCCCTGGTTCAGCCCTGGTTCAGCCCTGGTTCAGTCCTGGTTTAGTCCTGGTTCAGCCCTGGTTCAGTCCTGGTTTAGTCCTGGTTCAGTCCTGGTTCAGCCCTGGTTTATTCCTGGTTCAGCCCTGGTTTATTCCTGGTTCAGCCCTGGTTCAGCCCTGGTTCAGCCCTGGTTCAGTCCTGGTTCAGTCCTGGTTTAGTCCTGGTTTAGTCCTGGTTCAGTCCTGGTTCAGTCCTGGTTCAGTCCTGGTTTAGTCCTGGTTCAGTCCTGGTTTAGTCCTGGTTCAGTCCTGGTTAGTCCTGGTTTAGTCCTGGTTTAGTCCTGGTTCAGTCCTGGTTTAGTCCTGGTTCAGTCCTGGTTCAGTCCTGGTTCAGTCCTGGTTCAGTCCTGGTTCAGTCCTGGTTCAGTCCTGGTTCAGTCCGTGGCGTGTGCGGTGCAAAAGTCCAGCATCTCTGTCGACGTTTCTTCTACTCAGTAAATAAAGCCTGTGCAGTGATGACAGTCGAGTCGCGTCTGTGAATTCGTATTCGTACGGAAGAAAGCGAACCGTTTCATTTCATTTCATAATTGTAATTCTTCAAGTCAAAACATTTCAATTCATATTCTCATGGATGCTTCAATTAGAACGCTTTTAATTTGTGTGTGATTTAGGGTAACGGGAGGGATGTTCACGGGTCCGGGCGGGTGCGGGTTTAACTTGAATAAAATCACGGGTTAACGGGCGGGTGCGGTGCTGAACTGCGCGGGCGCGAGTCTCCAAAAATGGACCCGTGCAGGACTCTGTTCTAGTCTTGTGTGTCAGTATCGGCTCCTGTTCCTCCTGTACCACTGTCACTTCACTTTACTGCGCATGTCTCCTGCAGAAAGAGCCTCTGTCCTGCTACAAGTAGTGAAATAATGCACCAAATTGTACACTGCCAAAAAGCAATAAGTAGTTAAACTAAAATGACTTAAATTAAGAACATTTACTTTATCGCAGTAGATTCAACTTGACAAGTAAAATTATCTACTAGTGATGTACCAATGGAATAATTTCTCACTTCAAGAAACATTAGATTTTGTTTCTTATTTAAAGTGTAAAGAGTTGTTGTTTTTCTTATCTTAAGCGTAGCAAGATGTATTTCCATATTTTTGGTACAAAAGGTCTTGTTCCTTTGGTGAAATCGTGATAAAACTTTCTGAGTTCAGGTCATTTTAACTTTGCTGTATTCAACTTTTTGCAGAGAAAAGCGTCTGGAAATGCGATACATGAGACTAATATTTTTATTAATATTAGAAACAAGCACACAGTTTAATAATTCAACCTTCAACCATTCTCTTCTCATTCTTTTTTTCTCCATCTCCTTTTTTCAGTCTGAAGATCACAGTTCATCCTGACTCATTTGCGTTCTAAAACATATTTTCTCGCAAATTCCACCGTACACAAGATTACACACCCTGGATATGTTTTTTTTTTTTTCCTCACAATCCTGAATCACTCCAATTATACAAAATAATAATTAGCCCATTGTGGGTGTGTTTACAAGCACAGAGAATACCTTTTGTTCGAGTGGCCCGTTGTAATGAATGTAATCACCACAATGAAGCAAAGAAACACGCCTAATTACAGTGCGGGCTCTCCAGGCTTTGAGATGTACTTCAATGAGCTCGCTTTCACCGCACGCTTTTGTCTTCTCCCCTGCTCCACCGAGGTCTGTTCACGAGAGAGCTCCTCGGGGCCATCACAGCAGCTGGTGGAGCTTTGCACAAGTCAAATGTTTTGTTTTTGCGCGTTACACAAGCACGGTGAACGACAGAGTTTGATTGTGAAAGATTCTGGAGAGCCCACGCTTTAACTCTTTCCCCCATGAAGACGACATTTGACGACCCCCCTGAACCCTTAATGACGACTTTTGACACCTCCGCCGTATCACTAAAGACGAGATTTGACGACCTTTAGAAATGGCTCGGTTTTTCACATTTAAACAGAGACTGTGATCGGTGGGGGCCACTACAACCCACACTAGACTGACCAATAGGATTCAAGGATATGTTTTCGCCGATTTTTTCCGAAGTTAATCGAAATAGTGACGATGGTAGCTTCCGGAAAAAACACAACACGAAACACGTGCAATGGAAAGATCGCGGCGCTGCGGCGCACAGTTTTAGAAATAATGAGGAGCGGACGTATTTTATGGATAAGTTTAGAGAAAGTGACTTTTATAGATTTCAAAGTGATGATGTTGAAGTCGATTATAAAGTGGAAAACACAGAGACGGACTTTCGGGGAGAAGGTGAGAATGTCGCTGATGCGTCTGTGTGGAGTCCTGCGATATCCCAACAAACTATCTGAGCTTTATACTCGATTATGAACCAAAACTGCCCTGAAATCTGGATGTTGCCCAGGCCAGTCCTTTAAAATATTTCAGTCTTTTTTTCCAAGATGCGATGTATAACAGAATCTTTACAGAAAAAAACGCTTATGTGGAGCTCTGCACACGAGAAAATAACCAAGATGACAAATACTGGACACACACTGACGGGGAAGAGTTTTATTATTATATTATTATATTATAATAAGCTAAATTAGTTGAATAAGATAAATGAGTTGAATAAGTTAAATGGAAAAAAAATGAATTGGGTGCACACAGGTGAACAACAGGTAAAAACAGGTGAACACTTGGCTATACTGTATCTGGTGATATGAAATCTGTTTAAATACTTTGACAAAGTATATTTTTTATTTTTTTATGAATATAGTACTCAGAACATGCAGATATCAGATGCTGAATGTAGTTTTTTGTTTTCGAGTTTGCACCTGACCAGGTAAACTCTCATTTTCAGTGAGCTGTTATACACCTATAAATGAGTTGAATCACATTTAAACATCCATAAATGAATAGTTCAGAGTCTAAGGTTTCCAGAGATACTAAATATGTCTGTGTTACAATTAAGTTCATGAGTGTAAAAATCATTTATAATCACTCGTGGAAGTCTGTTTTCTTTTATGCAATTATGCTCTATGGGTAGAACTAGTAACATATGTATGGGTTGTTCCTAGCGTCCAGGGGGGAAAGAGTTAAAGAAGACATTTTGTGCTTCTCTCTGCTATGTAGTTTTCACCTATAACACCTTGGACAATTTGGACATTTTAAATCGCAATGTTTATCTAAAAGCCTCTATTTTTAGGTCTTGAGACTTAATAAAATAGAAATTGAAGACTTTGGACTCGACTTGGACTTGAAGGTCAGTAACTTGGGACTTGATTTGGACTTGAGACTTTCTATTCTGACCTGAATGATTCGCACAAGATCTTGGCATTTAAAAAGGAAAAATGAACATTTCTACAACTCTTATTTAAATACTCAAACATACTTGACTTGATTTAAATACGCAAATATACCTGACATGACTTTTTAATAACAGTTTAGTTTAAAATTCATATAAATCGCAAAAATCTAAGCTATATTTGGTACTTAGATTTAAAGACTTGAAGCTCAAAGCAGACTTGACTTGGACTTGCCTGTCTTTGACTTGGGACTTGACTCGTACTTGGGGTCAAAGACTTGAGACTTACAAAACAACGACTTGGTCCCACCTCTGGTCACAATAACCAAAATATTGTGATACTGTATCGTCGAAAGTCTCACAGTAATATCGTGGGTCATCACAATATATCGAATTACAAATCGTGTTGCTTAAATTAATAGTTATGGTGCATAAATAGCCCAAAAAACCACAAGGAACTACATAGACCATGATCCTTTGCTCTGTTTCAGTGCAGACTACATAAAGAAATAACCGTATTTAGTTCTTTGGATTATGACAGAACCAAAGGCTTATCAAGGTATTTCAAGAGGAAAACGTAGTACATTCATAATTTCATCTCGCCTCAACTAAATATCGTAATATATATTGTTCCGTGAAATGCATATCGTGAAAATCAGATAGATTTGGATATCTTTACATTCTTGCTGACTTCCTCGTTAGAAAACTGTGGTGTCCAGTGGGAGCAGACATCGCCATAAACATCATCACAACTAAGGCTACGTTCAGACTGCAGGGCTTAATGCTCAATTCCGATTTTTTTGTGAAATCCGATGTTTTTGCGAGGTCGTTCACATTTCCAATTAAATGCTACTTGTATGTGACTCCAGTGTGAACGGTAAACGGGCCGAAAGTGTCCCGCATGCGCACTGGAGGACACGATGACGTCAACCCCATGCGTCAACCGCAGCGAGCGTGCTCTGTGTTTACGGAAGTTGTCCAAACATGGAGGCGAGCATTGAGCACCTGGCGATTTTACAGTTCCGGTTTCCGCCTGCTTCAGCGCAGAATAGTGACGTTTGTGGCTTGTTGATGACGTGTAGGTCAGATGGATGCGCTTGGGCCGTTCAGACTGAAGTCGCATGTCAGAAGATCAGATATGTATCGGTTTCAGGACCACATATCCAAGTGGCCTGGGTCGCATTTGAAAAAAATCGGATCTGTGCCGTTCAGACTGTCATTAAAAGATCGGATACAGGTCACATAGGAGCCAAAAAATCGGATTTGGGTCACTTCAGGCTGCAGTCTGTACGCAGCCAAAGAGTCACACAGCTATGGGCAACTCCGATGAATAGTTGCTAGGGGTGTAACAGTACATGTATTTTTGTCGAACCGTTTTGATACGGGATGTTCAGTTTGGTGCAGGGCTGTGTACCAGTGAATTTGCGCAATTCGTGTGTGTTTAGATTCCGCCACTACATGCGCAGCTACAAGGAAGACTCGGCTCTTTAATATTCACAAGGGAATTCGTTCGTGATTGGGGCAGTGTTTCCCACAGTGCTTTATAGTTAGGGTGGCCTTACTGACAACAATTGCCCCCCACCTTGACTACATCCCTCCGAACTACGTGAATCATTTCAAAACTATGGTCATCACGCCGTGGTCCTCACTTTCGCCTTTCGCCAACACGGAATTTCCTTCCCAACCCCGACATTGACACTGTAAATGTAGCAGATCTGCACTCACTGCAGACAATGTGGACAAGTTGTTTTTTCTGGCCAGAAATATAAAGATTGAGTAAAACTTCATGCTGGAACTGTCAGTGCTGCGCTTTACTTTTTGAAAAGTTTTGTTTACTCTTTACAAGGAATTTATGTTTTATAATATTTCATACACTTGTTGCTTGAGAATATTTAATTTATCTTATTAGTATTACCAAGCAGCACTTTGCATTTATTTTATTTTCCCATTTGTATGTTAAAACAAATTGTTGGTTTAATTAAAACACAAACAACAAGCAAATGGTTTTCCATTTAGTTCACATACTGTACTGAAAATGAACTGAACCGTGACCTCAAAAACCGAAGTACGTAACAAACCAAGATTTTTGTGTACCATTACTCCCCTAATAGCTACACATCACACAAGCGAACAGCAGTTTTTTTTTGTTGGTGGTTGTTTTTTTGTTTTTTTTTCAAATCCTATGTGTATCGCAAGTTCAGAAAATAAAATCAGAGAACGAAGTAAGTACGTCAATGTGGTATCAGTAGCGGTGAAAATGGGAGTTGATCTGATTTATGTCAAATTCAACTTCAGGAGGAAGGATAATGAGAAGAAAACAACTATAACATGGATAAAAACTTAATTTCCTTCTTTAAAGATTCACTATGCGTCTTTTCTCTGAAGGTGTCCATGTAGATGATTCATTTTATTTTGATTTACGTGAGTTAATTTCGAGCGCAGAACTCCAAGATGTGTTTTTGAGGAGGTAACGACATTATAACACGTCTTCAAATTTCAGAAGAATCCATTTTCTCTAATATACCTTAAGACGCAAAGCTGTGATTGTCTGACAGCAAACAGACAGGTCCCATTAAGCACGAACGAGAACAAAAGTGCTACAATCCTGCTCGAAATTACGCTATACGGCTTCATAAACGCCGCCATTTTCTAACATAACGTGACTTGATTTTCGGCCAGATGGGTCTCTTCCTGATTGCGACTCGGCTCTTCCTCCTCGCTGCCAAATCCCATTTATATTTGATCAGTAGCGCACCGTACGCTCCTCTGATGACAGCTTTGACATAATGAATCGCTCCAGTTTTAATTACGCTTCTTAATTTCTCCTCGACGCCATGTTAAAGACTCGGTACCAAATGGCGTAGCATTGTTTGAAAAGCATGTGCTGGCTTAAGTTTATTAGCGCGCCCCATCTGTTTTTGGGGGTCTCCGTGGAGCCGCAAGGATCTGATACGGAAAAAGTATGTGCCATGACGGAGGTGGTTTAAAAGAAGGGCTTTTTTTTTTTTTTTTTATAGTCAAAGGGCCCATATTACGCTATTTTCTGATTTATGTTATAATGTAGTTTCCTCGTCTGTACTTTCTGCTCCACTACATTTGTGAACTGGACTGAAAAGTTTGTGAAAAGTCAAGTTTTATTATTGTCTTAGACCTGCTGAAAAGGCTGAGAGTATTTTTAACATATTCATAATTTTGGCAAACAAAAATATACTAATAAAAACAGAAAAAAAAAAACAAATTAAATTGTTTCTGTTGAATAAAATTGAACACAAATCTGTAATCAAAATCGATATTTGAAGCCTTATAAGACTTCAGAATAGTAGTACATTTTTAAACGGGTACTTTAATACTTTTAAGTCAATTTTTTCATGTTACTTTTACCGACTATAAAGGCACACCGGATTATAAGGCGCATTAAGTGAAACAAACGGACGACACTTGAGAGTGATCCCTTAGCCCAGGCATCAACGATCCATTGGCAGATCGTGGAGTAATTCGCCCGGTGTTGCCTCTCTGTCTTGGTGAATGTTTATTATGAATGTGAATATGGGTGGACAATTTAAGTTTGTTTTTTTTATTTCCTACAAGGAAGACTCAAAGGATTCAAATATACATACAGTAATAATGTGTTTAACGCAGCTTTGCACATATTTGTTTACATTTTACAGAAACGAAATTTAAAACCACATGGCTCATTTGTATAAACTATAAGCTCTGAAAAAAACAGCTCGCTTCTTGTGCACTGTTGTGGTCAGCTTCTATCAGACTTCGGTCGCCTTAATGCTCTGACAATCCATCAAGCAGTGAAGCTTCGTAGTTTACCAAAGTCAAACTAAAACATTCTGACAGCTTTTTGAGCGCTGTGTACCACATAAAATCAGTTCAAGGTCCGTAAGCAGAATTAATACATGAGGCGCACATTATTACAAAGCACACTGTCGATTTTAAGTGCGCCTTATAGTCCGAAAAATACGTCTTTTTTTGCAACACTCCTTGCCTTTAAAGGATTTATGCCTGAGCAGCAGCAGTGAGTTGTACTTCCTGATAGAAAGCTTGTCAGCGGCGGACTGATATCACCTAGCACCTATGTTACCGACAAAGTAAAATTCTGCTGCTGCTGAGAAAATAGTCCCTCGACATGCGACGATTCATGCGATACAAGGTTAGTTTTTATTTCAAACATTATTCTGTCAACACAGACATTTACATCGACAGTCTGGAGTAATAATAGATTTGCTTTGTGTGTTTTGTGGAGCGGGTAAGACTGTTTTTAGTGGCAGGATAACAACTTTTACCTAATCCAGTGATCTAAATGATTCTAGTGAAGGTGTATGGAGTTTAAAAACACACTGGAGCACTTCTTGGCATCATAAAGTGGAATATTGTTTTCTGTTTGAGGGAATTACATAACCTGAATATGCACCATTATTATTATTAACATAGATCAGAAATGAGCGTAATATTTGCCCTTTAAATGATGAGTGCAGTGGCAAAACGTCCAATCTAATCTAAGTGAGACCCAAAAGACCCACACTGCCAAATACTAAATAATACAAGCTAGTACCTGCAGAAGTATTCGCGTTTTGGCAGGTTCTCGAAAATGCATTTTAGATAAATTGTGATGATGACCGCTAAACTGCAAGCGTATTTGTCTGTTGCCAGGAAACGCACTGATATAACAAATACGGGCTCTGGGACGATTTTTACGGGGATAATTTTGGATCTAAATTTAAAATGAAACGCGTGTTTGCAAAGATTTATTAAACTGTCTTCGCAAAGATTGATGAGCGATAAGAGCCAGAAAATGAGCAGATATTTTTCTTCTAATCCAGTAAATGGAGCTCGGGGAAGTTAAAACCTCACCGTGGAACATTTGTGTGTGCAGATCTAAAGTCAGGTCTGTGGAGAGGCAAGTCTGGCTCATATTACGCTATTTTCTGATCTATGTTATAATGTTGTTTCCTCATCACAAACAGACCTGGAGTTTGTGTTTTAGGCAAAGTTCTTCTCTCAAATGAAAACACACTGTTCCACTTTGTGATGTCATGTGGTAGAAGTGCTCCACTGTGTTTTTAAACTCCATACACCTTCACTAGAATCATGTTGTTACTACTCAGCTTGCCAGGATGAGGGAAGCAACAAAAAACAAGGTGGAAAATGATATAAATTAAGTAATGTAAATGGATAAATTAACAAAACAGGTTAAAATATGTTCATAAAATAACTTGAACTAAGAAACAAAATAACAGGATTAACATAGTATAATGAGTCACGTAGGATTATACATAAAACGAGTGACTAAACTAAGGGACACACAAAAAAACTACCGTATTTTCCAGGCTATTGGGCGCGCTCTTAAACCTCTAACCCTATCAAAAAATGACCGCGCGCCCCGCAATCCAGCGAACACGAATCCATTTGGGTGTCCCAGCACGACTTCAGTAAACTACGAAGCCGCACCACCCACAGCGCACGCAAACACACACAGAGCAGACAGCGACCGCACAGCGAAAAACACCCACAGACACACTCATCGCTCCACGCCGACGAGGAACGGAACGGAGGAACGAACCGAAAAAGCGAGTGCAATGTGCCACCTCTAGACACAACTGAACAACTGAGTCACTGCGAACACGCCGACAATCCAGTGGTCCCAGACAGCACCCTCCCTACACGCCACAACTGAACAAAGCCCAGAGTCACCGTGAACGACAAACAAACAAAGTCCCACTGACCCATCCAACTGTTGTGTTTCGTTTAAAGTCCGGTGCGGTTTATTTGTGAAAAAAGTTCGAAAATAGGCCATTTAATGACAGTGCGCCTTATAATCCAGAGCGCCTAAAAGCCCGGAAAATCACAAGTGTCCCAAAGTAAGACCACATAAACCCACAAACAGAATGGAGTGACAAAACTAAAAGACACTAAACTAAACTAAACTAACCAAGAGTCTCACACACAAAGTCAGACATAAACTAATACAAACAAAGTGCTGACACAAAATGGCAGATGGTCCACAAAGTCCAGCAGCCCTGAACAGGTGCTGGAAATCTCCTTAAATCGGGGGAAGTTGCTGCAGGTGAGGTGGGCGTAGACAAGCCCCACCAATCAGGGACCAAAATCCAACAGCCAACCAAGACCAGTCAGGAGAGCAGTCCACCAATCAGCTGCGACGACTCTCACAGCAGAAATTAACCCTGCGTTCAATTATCTTCCGACTCCCACTTACACCTCGGATTTGGCATCACGTCCAAACTTGAAGCATATTATTATTAGGGGTGTCAAATTATCGCGTTAATTGCGATTAATTAATTACAGTCATATTTAGCGCGTTATGTTTTTTAATTGCGTTAATCTCATTTTTAATCTCTAACTTTAGTGTTTCTGTATGTGAGTTGCTTTATTATAAAACCTGTTTTTATGTGTTGTTGGGACAACAACAACACACACACAAAAAAAACACATTTATACATTTTTTTTATTTTGGTAATTCCTCCCATTGCCGGAAACCCACACAAAACGCGCGCAGTAAGAGCGATGTAAACGTCATGTTAACATTGGCAGCGTCAGTCGCACAATGGACGAAGTCGAAGAGCCAGTAGAACAGAGGCAGCAGTGCACAGGTAAAAACACATTCGTGTCTTGGAAATTCTTCTCCCGACGTGAAATATAAAAGAAAATAACAAATATAATATCGCCTACAACTTAAATGTCACTGGTGAAAACAACCTGCATAGGCTCATGATGTCTGCACTACTGTCCTATACACAAACACACACACAAACACAAACACAAACACACACCTTCATCATCGTCATTAACCTGAGAACGCGCGGACCACGTTTCCTTCCGTAGTTACTGCGTGGACACCGACGTGCTCCCGTGAGCCGCGTGTGGATCGTGTTTTCTCGCGTACGCGGCGTAAACCGCGCTTCCTCCTGTGAGCCTCTAAACCAGAACTAACACCAAGACTAAAACCAGGACTAAACCAGGTCTAAACCAGGACTAAACCAGAACTAAAACCAGAACTAAAACCAGAACTAAACCAGGACTAAACCAGGATTAATCCATTCCAGGACTAAACTAGGACTAAAGCAGGTCTAAACCAGGACTAAAACAAGGACTAAAACCAGTGATCTCATATATAAAGCATTTCTCTATCAATAATATTTTTAATATGGTTAAGGAAAGACTGGACTTTTTATTGTCTTTAAGTAGACAAAAGTTATTATGTTCAGATTTCCTCGTTTTTGCTACTTTACAGCAAACAGTTTCTTATTCATGGAGACTTGGGCTCAACAGCCAATTTGGAGAGATTTGTTAAACAATAAATGACTTTATAAAGTCACTTTTTTTAATCTATTTCAGTCTTTTGATCTGCCACAATAATGTAATAATGAATTTAAATGAAAATACCTCAAATTGAAGCTTTTCTCAGCAATTTTTAGGTGAGATTAAAATGAGATTAATTAGATTAATTAATTACAGATCATAATTAATTAATCTCTCAATTTTTTTAATCGCATGACAGCACTAATTATTATGTTTTGCATGTCAGACGCCCGTTAAATTAAGTGTTTGTTCAATATTGGACTCACCACAACACTGACTACCAAACCCACAGGCAGTGATACAGACGCGGTAAAGTTCTGCAATGATACGAGTGACTGAAACTGTAATTTAAACCACCATAGTGTCCAAACACAATGAAAACACTTCATATTTACACGTCACAGTGGGCTTAGCTGTCTTGGATTCTGACTCAGAATCCTTACTCGGTCAACTTTTTCCACCACCGTAGTCCGAGCCGCGCCATCCCAGGAAAAGGGGTGTGTCATGCGTGTACTTCCTTCCTCAGAAAACCAATTTGGATGGATAATGTGGATGATTTCAGACCTGGAATTACCAATCTCTACTGAACTAAAAGTAAAAGGTCGCTGTTAACCTGAAAACTCCCACTTCATGACATCACAAAGTGGAACAGAGCGTTTTGAGCTTTGGAGATGCAGACACATAAAGGATAACTCGAGTGAATGAAACAAAACACAACTCCAGGTCTGTTTGTGATGAGAAAACAACATTATAACATGGCTAAATTACTCGATTTTGATGAATGTAGGACCTTAAAAAGTGCTGTATCTGACTTTTCCTCTCTTAAAAATGTAAAAAATAAAACTGTTTGCAGTGGTCCAAAGTTATTCCTCACACTCTGAGCATCCTAATTATTCACCACTTTGAGTTTATAAGCACTTTTCTCAACTTTCAAAGACCAGAGTGGAGTTATTCAACATTTAGGATGCAAACAGCACACTTTTGTTTTCTCTGACATTAAAATATTATATTATGTTATTGCTACTTGCGAGTGATGTTATCAATATTCCCAAGAGATGTGATTCTAACTGTAGGCACTGCTCTGTCTGAGGCTTTGTGAGACTTTAATCTGAGCTTTCTTTAAACAGAATCTGACCATAAAGAAATTACTTATGTAACACAATTTTTATGGTTCTGGAATACGACTGCATACAAGGATACGAAAAATGTTATTATGAACAGAAGAGTGGTTCTTTGAAGGAGCCCGAGGTGTGAATGAAAACCAAACAACAGTATTGTAATTATTATATATTAGAATGAGAAACAAATTCAATTATAAACAAGCAAAAAAAACCAAAACACAAAAGTTCATAAATAAATTAGCGTCTGTTAAACAAAAATAAACTGCTTCTTTCCACAAGAGCTTTGTTATCATCCACAGTTTGGGAGTCACAATTTATGGCTCACAGTTCGAGAAGGTTCGAGAAGCGGCAGAGAAAAACAAAAGGAAACAGTTAATCCTACTGCACAGTTGTTTATCTCGCCATCTGGTGGTTTGTTGAGTTGGGATTCGTCATAGTCTGTTCAAAGTGGTTTCCATCCATAAAAAATCCTGACCTAGAAGACCAAAAACATAAATAAGCATCTCATTTATAAAATTACAGTCACAAGTTAGGCAGCAGTTTTCTCACCTTTTTGTTGAAAATCAAACTCCTAAACAGGATCGTGACACTTGTGTTGATCCCATGCTGCTGTTTAATCCGTTTTGGTTTCCAGATGATCTAGACCAGGGATCGTCGACCTTTTGCAGCCAGTGAGCTACCTTTAGAAAATGAAAATGCCAGACAGCTACTCATTTTTAGCGATCGCAAGAAATTGAGTCGATATAAGAGGGCAAGCCTTAGATGTTGTACAGTTAGATTCCTTTAAAACAGGCTTGTCCAAACCATGGCCCGTGAGCCAGATGCGTCCCTCAGACAAGTTTTTCTTGGCCCTCAGAATTCCAGGAAAATTGGCCCAAATTACCTACCGTATTTTCCAGGCTATTAGATGCACTCTTAAGCCTCTAACCCCATCACAAAACGACTGCGCGCCCCGCAAGCCAGTGCGCCCTATACACGAATCCACTCTGGTGTCCCAGTACGACTTCAGTAAACTACAAAGCCGCACCCCCCGCAGCGCACGCAAACACAAACGGAGCAGAAGCGACCGCACAGCGAAAAACACCCGCAGACACACTCATCACTCCACGCCGACAAGCAACGGAACGGAGAAATGAACCGAAAAAGCGAGTCTAATGTGCCACTTCTAGACACGACTGAACAACTGAGTCACTGCGAACACGCCGACAATCCGTTGGTCCCAGACAGCACCCTCCCTACACGCCACAACTGAACAAAGCCCAGAGTCACCGTGAACGCCACAAACAAAGTCCCACTGACCCATCACACTGTTGTGTTTCGTTTAAAGTCCGGTGCGGTTTATTGGTGAAAAAAGTTCGAAAATAGACCATTTAATGAGAGTGCGCCTTATAATCCAGAGCGCCTAATAGCCCTGAAAATACAGTAATTAATATTTGATATTTAATTTGTGGTTTTGAGGATCTTAGCATGAATAGAGACTGATGGCTCATTCTAACATGTTAAACATGCACATATTACAATTATTCACTGTACTGAGCACCAGTCTATGACCCTCGATCGACCCTCTGCTTCGTCTGTGTTTAGATATGTGGCCCTCGATGAAAAAAGTTTGGACACTCCTGCTTTAAAACATAAAATGATCCATTTATTAGTGCACAAAGTTCAAAATAACACATTAACAATGGTAATTAATCAAATGCGAGTTATTCAGTATAATAGATAATTTAGAAATCCTTTGGTGAACTACTTGTAACAGGATGGAGAGCTTCTGGTAACTCCCGAGCTACAGGTTGGAGACCCCTGATCTAGACCATGGTAACATTCCACCATCCACATGCACGCAGAACCCCCCGGCGCGATGTCACCATAAACTATCAATAATTACACCAGTGAAATATCTTTTGTCTTGTGTTTGTGAAAACGTGTCAAACTGGTGATTAGCCAAAGCAAACAGACCAGAGCAGAGAGGAGGAGGAGGAGAAGAAGAAGCTATTTCAGATGAGTCATTTATTTGGTGATTAAATAGACGACAATCTTTATGTCTTTGATGTGCTTCGTTCTAATAAAGTAACCTTTGGAAATGAGCTTTATCACCATAGTAACCTTTAACAACCCGCAAAGGCAACAAACGATCAAAAGTCTAATTAAATCATCTCTGCAAGTCGTGAGGGTCATGTGGGGCTCTGCAGATGGACCTGTTTTAGAGTCTGATCTCAACTCAAGACATCTGCTGCACTTTGGTACAAGGTTCTCCTGGTGTTTGCATTTGTTCTCATGGGCTCCTGCACCAGCTTGAACATGTTCTAGGCCAAGGGTCTCCATCCTGTAGCTCAAGAGCCTCTTAAAATGATGTTACAATTAAGACGGGCGTGCAAAAATACAGAAATATTGATATATCGTATTATTTAATGTGATGATACAGTATCGATATCATGGGCTGCTGTATTGATATATCACCAAGAGTATTTTTTGTATATTTTACTACAATTTTTTTGTTATAGCGCTACAGTTTTGTTGCTTGTTCATATGAAAAGAAACTCCGAAACTGACACATCTGATATTTTTATTGTTTTGATTTTTAAAATGTTTGTGTTTCATATGAACTTTGCACAAGAAATGGTTTAACCCTCACGCTCTCCTCGGGGTCACATTGACCCAAAGAATTTTTTTTCCCCTTCCCGCTCTCTTGGGGCGGGTCAATCAGACCCAAAAATTTATTTTCAAATAAATTCTCGCCAGGTGAGAAAATACATTTTTGGGTCTGATTGACCCGCCCCAAGAGAGCGGGAAGGGGAAAAAAAATTCTTCGGGTCAATGTGACCCCGAGGAGAGCGTTTAACAAAGACTTTTAGTATCACAGCCATGATTTAGCTTTTATTATTTACTGAATTGTATTGAATTGATTTGAAAAATATTGTATTGAATTGTATCGAATCGTATTCTCACTGTATCGAGATATGTATTGTATTGCGGTATGTATCATATTGGCAACTTCTGAATGAGACTAAACCACGACTAAACCTGGACTACACCAGGAGTCCAGGACTAGAATAAAGCAAAAAACAGCCTAATACAGCTTTATATTTTTGACAGTGTTCAGTCTTGGTACTAAACTCGAGACTAAACTTGTACTACAAGTGGACTAAACCAGAACTAAACCAGGACCAGTCACCCAGCCTGACCCTTCCACCCATCCTCACACTTCTCCACATATCCTCCACAATCTCTCGGCATCTATTAAAAGCAGAGCCAGCAGCTGTCCTTTGTAAATTGGGATGTTTTTCTTGAGTCATTTGTGCTGCCACTTTTGCTTTATACTGTAATAAAGTGGAGGAGATGGAGTGGTGGGTCCCTCTGCTCAGACAAACAGCCCCATAAAGACAGACGCGGAGACAGCTCGCAGCCCGCTCTTCACAAGTCATTAGATGCAGCGCTATAGGGCCCAGCTACAGGCTAAAGCGAGGGAAATATAAGGTCCACTGATGAATGAGATGAGAAAAGTTGAGATGGAGAAATATCAGTTCACTTCAAGGACACTGGTGATCGAACAAAATCGTCAAATTCTGCCAGTTCCGTCTGCGTGTACAACTTTTTGATGATAAAAAAGTTGTTTAATGGTTCACTATGTTCAGGGTTTCCACTCTTTTCCCACTCGACAAAATTTCAAAACATTTCCCTGACTTTTTCATGACCTAAAGTGAATTTTCCATGACTTTACAGCACCTACATGTGTAGAATTGATCAGACTTTAAGGACTAAATATGAAATGTTTCCACTCATCTTATGGTTTGGTTTTATAGTTTTTTAACATTCAAACATCCATACGCTCGGAAATAATCATAATAGCCGAGGTTTGGTCTCAGCTTTGGTTTATGTTCGATGAATTCTTTCCAAAAACACACAGAGTCTGAGCAGGTCCAAAATAAGTGAAAGGTGGGTTTATTTTTAAGTTTAAGGTGATGAGATATTTGTGAGGTCATGTCTGTACATTTTTCCATGGAATATTGTCAGTAGAGTCGAGGTCTCACAGTGCACGAGTAGGGCTTCGTTTGGGAGGTGCACTTGCGGTGATAGTTGCTCTTTTTCCGCAGCGACTCATTATAAGACAAGTTTAATTGAAGATGAAGCTGAGTAAGTTCCTTTAGAAAAGTTTTTTCAAAGTTTGGTGCAGCGTCTTCACTCACGCCTGCTCGAGCCGACGTCTTCAGGTGCTGGTCCTGTCCTGCCGCTTCACCAGTTTAGGCTCCTGGCTCCACTAATGACATCACTCTGTAACCCTGTCGTCATATCACTGAATACATCTCAGAACGTCTAATAAACAAAATGAGAACTAAAACCCCGTTAACCCTCTCCAGGCAGGCGTTGCAGATTTGCAAAGCTAAATGCCAATTACCTATTTACTCCAAATCCATATTTTATGAGCTTTTTTTTTACTCAGGAGCCTTTTTTCACATCCATGCTGATAAACGTGGACGATGCAGACTCGTGCTACACACAAATGGCCTGCCAGAAGTGCAAAGTACTTTTGTTGTTTACAAAGGATAAAAATTGTTTCTTGGAGCATCACATGAAAAAGTGATGTCGTTCTGCCACTGTAAAAGCACTGTTACACTGTGCTTTTTTTTTTTCATTGTTATGAAATAACGTTAATGTTCGTATCATTTTCAGTCTTCAGTATTAATTTACCACACCGAACCAATATTGCAATCTGCAACATCCCCAGAACGCACTGGATGTGAAGGTCTCTCTCAAAAAAAATCAGGATTGTATATTACTACCCCATATGATCTTTTTCCCCAAAATATTGATTTTTCCTGTTACTAAAATTTAATTTGAGCATTTTTGAAAGGGTTAAATTAATACTACTGAGTTTGGAAAAATATCAGAATAAATTTATATTTTTTGTTTATTAAAATAAAATGGAAAATATTGGTGGGGACTATTTTGTCTTCCCCAAATATTGGTTGTGACATGTCCCCACCGTCCTTACGCAAACCTACGCCCTTGTGAGCTTTGAGCCATTTTCGAATGTTATTACTCCCTTGTGTTTTGTTTCATTCACACATGTGTGAGTCCGTCTTCATCTCCAAAGCTCACAATGCTCGGATCCACCTTGTGATGTCATGAAGTGGTAGTTTTCAAGTGAGCGTAAACCTTTTTGTTTAGTGGAAATTGGCAATTCCAGGGCTGAAATCATTTAAATGATTGTAGTCAAGGTGTGTGGAGTTTAAAAACACAGTGGAGCACTTCCAGTATTACCACATGACATCACAAGTTAGAGTGTTTTCAGTTTGAGAGAAGAACTCAGCCTAAATATTCAGGGTTTGTGAGTTAAACATGTGTGAATGAAACAAAACACAACTCCAGGTCTGTTTGTGATGAGGAAATATTATGACATAAATCAGAAAATTGCGTAATAAAATATTGACTTTTGATGAAGACTGAAGTGAAACACAAGTCCAGGTACGAACGGAGACGCAAACAACATCATATTGTGGAGCAGATTGCAATTTAGCATAGCATTTCCGTCTTTAAATAAAACCCATTTTCCAAATTCCACTTTTGAACTTTCGTACAATCGCCTATTTGAAAACTCATTCTGCGACAAAAACTCCTCTCTCCTCCGCGCTATTGCTAACAGCTGTATAACACTCACACAATGCAGTTTGTCATCCCCATTTCCATACAAAGCAGGTAGTGCCTTCACTGAATAGGCTCCGAGTCCGAAATATGCATTCTCGCTCCTGTCTGCCGTAATAGACTATACAAACGCTTGACAAATCTCCTCATTTTGAAAGGTTACTTTGGGTAAAAAGCAGTGGTGGCAGAAATACTCGAGTTTCTTACTTCAGTAAAAGTATAGATACCGGAGCAAAATCAATATTCAAGTAAAAATATCACGTAAAAAATCTATTTAAGTAAAAGTATTAAAGTACCTGTTTAAAAATGCACTTAAAGAGTAAAACGCAAACGTATTTTGTGAAGATTTGAGCTCTAATAAAGCTTCAAATGTTGTGACTTTGATTCTGATTTGTGCTGAATCTTGTTCAACAGAAACAAATGAATCAATCTTGTTTTGTAGCTGTTTGTATTTTGCTCAAACTACGAGCTCCTCAGCCTTTTCAGCAGGTCTCAGAATCATAAACAATACTTTTACTTTTCAGTCTAGTTAAAAATGTAGTGGAGAAGAACGTACAGATACCTTCTCTCAAATGTAGTGAGATAAAAGTATTAATTATTCACTGTAAAATGTACTTAAAGGTGCACTGTGTCACTTTTCTGGAGAGGGTTCGCAACCTGTTTCCATGGAGACGTTAATGCTTTGCTTTAACTTGTCCACAATAAGGCAGTAAACTAATCTGTCTTTCATTCGTTCAACTACAGGGGTTATTTATTGCTCAAAAACATCTAAAAAGTTCTTACTGTGAGTGGGGTCGCCTCTCCACAGATCTCACCTGTAATTTGGCTCACAATTCTCCAAGGTGATTCTGAGGTTACATTTACACTGAAATGAATAGAAATCAGATGCTGCAACTTCAGACACGGTGCTCCACTTCCTTATTTTTACTGCCCACGTGACATCGTGAAACTGTATTCTAAACGATGTGTGTCCAGACACTTCGTTTTTGTGTCCACAATCAAAGCCTTCGCTATCCACACAGTAACACGAAACCACTTGAAACGCTCATCACATGACTAGGCCGGTGTGGGTGACCAAATGTCTGTTTTTCCCTGGACATGTCTGTTTTTTTTAAAGTGATGGAAATGTCCGGGTTTTCATTACCGTTCACTGGGGCCATTAAATTGAGCGTCTCTCGTAGCTCTCCGCACTCAGAAGGAGCGAGACACAAACAGTCGGTCAGTCTGCAACATGCCGAAGCACAAATGTATATTTAACAATGACTTGTACAAAAAATTCCCTGTTTTCCGTCCCGATCGGAGCAAGTGGGAGGCCATGTGCACAGGTTGCGAGGTGAGAGGAGCTCAGCGTCGAGGCCCCACTCCCCGCCCCCGGTAAGGTGTCTGGGTTTTCACAAACGGAAATATGGTCACCCTAAGTGTCACAATGTCACGACGTCATGTGGGCGGTAAAAACAAGGAAGTGGAGCACAGTGTCTGAAGTTGCTGCAGCCGATTTCGAGCCGAGGAAGATGGCAAGCGAGAGAGAGAGCAGAGACATCCAAGGTTGGGCCCACTAGCGAGTAATTCCTGCTACGCATTTTCCCGCTTGTCTGTGGTTTGTTTAAACTGTTTTCCACAATAGCGTCACATGATCGATGTCACAAATCCAGAGAATCAGGAAGGTGCAAGTCACGGTGACGTGGTCCAGTAAGGACACAACTAAAGCGTATCAGCGTTTTCAGGCGTCCACACAATGCCGGATCAGATCTGTACTCCGATGAATTCGTGGGAGCTGGCAGCACCAGATCGTTCCGTCTCTGGAGCCGTTTTCCATCGGATTAGTGTGAACAAACACTGCATCCACAACGAAAACGACTCGAATATGTACTAGTGTTGATGGGGCCTTTAGTTTATGGCCTTACTGTGGAACATTCTAGGCACATCTCTCTGGAGACTAACAGGCGACAAGTTACACAGTGCACCTTTTAAGTAAAGTACAGATACCTAAATTTTACTTTAATTTAATACTTTAACTTTGTTTCCTTCCACCATTATTATTTCCCTTACATCTTTTAAGTAAACGACAAAATGACTTTGTGGGGAAGCTGGCCAAAGTGGTCGAAGTAGGAGGCAGATGACACACACAAAAAAAGGTGTCTTACGCAGACAAAATTTATTTAAAAAACAGACTTCTGGGTTTAACCAACAAAAATACAAAAAGACAAAAAATAGGTAACTCAAAGCAAAACACCAAATACCTGCACAGAAGTCTCCCCCTAATTAGTGACACCTGCTTGCCTTTTATACTCCGCCCAGGAGGAAGTACCTCCCCCAGGTGAGTAACAATTCCAGGTAAAGCAAAGCAAAAGGTGTCTTTCCAAAATCAAAATGGTTAACATAAATTAAGGTGAGTTTAAAATAAGACAAAGGCCCACTTTGTCACAGACTTCTTGAAAGCTATTTTGTGCTTGCATCTTTTCTTTGTACTCTCAATATAAAAAAAAAAAAAAAAAAGAAAAAAAATCCAGCATGGCTAAAATTTTAATTCCCATTAAGATAACCCTTTCAACTGCTCATTAGCAACTCTTCACATGCTCCCGTACATCTTAGTATTCTGTTTTATTCAAGCACGTGCGCGAAATACTTGACATCCCTCTCCTCTTCTCTCCTCCTCCTTCTTTTTAATCTTTCGAGACGTTTTATCCATTTCTTCTTTTTTATATCTCGAAGGACGAAGCCAGCGTGAAGGTGACCCGTGTCTTTTTTGGTTACCTAGCGCGCCGCGTAATCGTCTTGGGAAATTTGAGCTTAATCAAGATGTATGGACTCAAATACAGGTCATTACCGTAGATGTAATTACGTGAAATGAAACCACCCACTCGCTTATGGGCACAGTGCAATTCTTCAAAGGAGATGTAAGACGTGTTTTATTAGGCGTGGTTCTGTTATGGTTTGCATTCAGTGTGTAAAAGGAGAGACGGCATGTTTTATCATTAAAGGTGATATATTACGCAAAATCGACTCTTGTGAGATTTTAATCGTGTTATAATGTTGTTACCTCGTCAAAAACATACCACACATGTTTGAGTAATACTTTATTATTAGTTTGTCTATGGGCCTGTCTACAGAAGAACGCTTGTTGGTAAAAATGACAAAATATTTTATCAGAAGTGCCCGGTTTTATGTCCAACAATATTTTGCGGACAGGACGGGGTGCGCGGTCTGCACAGCATGGTTAAGTCCTGGCTAAATCCTGTTTTAGACATAGTTTGAACCTGGTTTTGTCTTGGTTTAGTCCTGGTTCAGTTCTGGTTTAGCACTGGTTCAGTCATGGTTTAGTCCTGTTTAGACCTGGTTTAGTCCTGGTTAGTCCTTGGTTCAGTCCTAGTTTAGGCCCGGTTTAGTCTTGGTTCAGTTCTGGTTTACACCTGGTTTAGTATTGGTTCAGTTCTGGTTCAGTTCTAGTTTAGTCCTGGTTTAGACCTGGTTCAGTCCTCGGTTCAGTCCTCAGTTCAGTCCTGGTGTAGCCCTAGTTTAGTCCTGGTCCCGTCCTGGTTCAGTCCTGGTTAGTCCTTGGTCCCGTCCTGGTTCAATCCTAGGTTCAGTCCTGGTTAGTCCTTGGTTCAGTCCTGGTTCAGTCCTAGGTTTAGTCCCGGTTTAGTCCTGGTTCAGCTCTGGTTCAGTTTTGGTTTAGTCCTGGTTCAGTCCTCGGTTTAGTCCTGGTTTAGTCCTGATTCAGTCCTGGTTCAGTTCTGGTTTAGTCCTGGTTCAGTCCTCGGTTTAGTCCTGGTTTAGTCCTGATTCAGTCCTGGTTCAGTTTTGGTTTAGTCCTGGTTCAGTCCTCGGTTTAGTCCTGGTTTAGTCCTGATTCAGTCCTGGCTTCAGCTTTGGTTCAGTCCTGGATCAAACCTGGTTTACTCCTGGTTTAGACCTGATTTAGTCCTGGTTCAGTCCATATGTGGCGCAAAAATGCTGCAATAGTCGTGTAATATTTTACATTTTAAATACAGTCAAATTGTAATGTAACAAATCACTTTGAAATGACAGTAACAAGTCAATAATAATAAATAACTGAAGTAACTTGTCCAACAGTGTTTATGAAGCACTTTAAAACCTTTACATGTGGCCAAAGTGCTGCACACAAACACAAGACAGACAAGGACAATACACAGTCAAAAACACAATACAACATAGAAAACAATAAGACACTCAACAACAACAAATTTACATGTCACTTATTAAAAGCAAGTGAAAAAGGTGCATCTTGATTTAAAAACAGGTACTCCTCCGCCTAATGTCTAATCTCTAATGGTGACTCTTTCCACAGATATGGGGCAGCATCAGAAAACGTACGGTCCCCATGAAGCTCAAGTTTAGTCTTCGGGACGGCGAGCTGGAGCTGGACTGCTGACGTGACAGTGCGAGACGGAGCGTAAGGGTGGATCAAGTCATCGATCGAGGTAGGACGGCGCTAGGCCATGCAAAAGAAATTTAATAATAAAAACTGTTTAAAAAGACACTGGGAGACAATGGAGAGAGTATAAACCGTATATATGAGTGGACACACACAACCGGTCAAAAGTTTTAGAACACCACAGTTTTTCCATTATTTTACTGTTTACTGTTGACCAAAACATATTCTAAACTAAAATGCGTTGGGGGCGTCTAAACTCAGATGCAAAGCTCCAAGTAGAGGCGTCTAGGGCGTTTTTTGATCTGAACGGGCCTTAAGAATTCAAGTAAAAAACATATTTCTGCATATATTTCTGTCTGCATTGAAATGCATCATGGGATATGTAGTTCTTTATGTTGACTGGCTATTGCTACTATTAAAAAAAATGCATTTAAACAAAGGAACTTGTCACGGTATGTCAGTTATTGTTACATCCCTATAACAGATTTAAAATAGTGTAATATGGGCCTTTTAGTTTGGACAAAAAATGTGGTTTTAATTAGGGCCGGGCACGTTAACGCGTTAATTTTGCGTTAACTAAATAATTCATTATCGCCGACAATTATTTTAACACTGTTAACGCAGTTTTTATTAATTTATTTATTTTATTGCAAATGTCTGTTTCTCACTGGCTTTGATTTTGAAAAAGTCCACCGCAAGCGTTTCTTTAAGTTAGATGTCTTTTCTTTACACTTTTTTTTCTGACCATGTGAGAAACGTGTCCAAGCCTCCATGAGCCGCGGGCTCCGGCTCCGGCCAGACCAGCCGTGGGCTCTGAGCTTCCGCGGACTCTGGTTCAAGGGTCTTTCTCGTTCTTCTCCATCCAAATAGAGGTGTCCAGTGCGGTTTTCGTCGCTCCGGTCTTGCTTACATAATGCTATCACAGGGTATTCGCTTAGGCCCGGAAGATTTCATGATATGATCCCGCCCATAAATCAGTGAAATATAATTGGCTCAGACAACTGTCAATCTTAAACTTCCTTCCAACCACTGAAGGCCCTGCAGGTGTTTGTTTAGTTCAGCGCTGCAGGGGGAGTCACTGATTTACCCAGATACCACTGGAAGAAAACCTGTGATTGGTCCATTTTCATTCCATTATATTAACCCTTTTTTTCCCAAGAAATATCAGTCCAAGTTTATAACAATGATCTAGAAATTATTACTAGTGTAGTATTTATTTATTACTCACTGAATAAAAAATATTGGAAAAATATATTAGTAGTACAAAAATTCATTCAGTATTTTTTCTTGAGCCTTCAGAACACCCTGAAGACTCTGAGGGTTCAACTCTGAAAGAAATGCAGTTTGCATAATAAATGTTTGGCTCTTTCATTTACATTTCCAATAAAAGTGCGCTATACTCTACTTTTTAATTCATTAATTGGTTTTGCGTATAACATGTGATTAATCATGATTAATTGCACTCAAACTCATGTGATTAATACGATTAATATTTTTTATTTTTGCCCAGCCCTAGTTTTTAATTTTATTTTTTGTTACAGTCTTATTTTAGTTGATCTTGATCTTTTACTTGATGAAACAAACACAACTCCAGGTATGTTTTTGAGAAAATAACAACATTCTAACACGGCTTAAACCTCACAAGAGTCCATTTTGTGTCATATTGGACCTTTAACAGTGCACATAAAGAACTTGTACTTGTTTTCTTTTCGTTAATCGAATCATTGCTGCAACCTTGTGCGGACACGCTGCTTCTGTTGCTAACACGGGGGACTTAGCTCACTGAGACTTATACCTGGCCTGATCTCACGTCTCTGGGAATGCGTCGGCTCCCGGAGAGAGGGAAAGCAAACTGCACATCGCTACGTGACTAGAATACCGCTCGGATTTCAGGGAGGTCCGGATTAGCGATGTGAGTCGGCTCTTTTGAACGGTTCCTTAAAGAGCCCATATCACGCTATTTTCTGATCCGTGTCGTAATGTTGTTTCCTCGTCGCAAACAAACCTGGAGTTGTGTTTTGTTTGTTGGAGATGTGGACAGACTAATAATAAAGGGTTACTCAAAAGCTCACAAGAGTCATTTTGAGTAATACAGGACCTTAACAGAACTGAATCTTTTCTTCTTTCTTTCTAGTTTTTGTGCATTTTTACACTGATTAAAGATGAACCAACGCAAAGATCAGCACAGAAACAGAGAACGCAACATGAGTGAGAATATTTTTGAGAACATATTTGGCATTATAATAACCGTTTTAATTATTACTACTGTAGTGCAATGTTTTATTTAGATCATGCATAATTTCAAAAGGTAAACAAACCTACTCTCGGTTTGAACTATTTCTTAGCCTTGGTCATTTCTCTCTGTGATTATTTTGTAGTATTAACCAAAAATTGACTGTTGTGAGATTTAAGCCATGTTAGAATGTTTTTCCGGTAATTCCACTTATTGCCGGACACTAAACCAGGTCCAAACCAGGTCTAAAACCAAGTCTAAACCAGGCCTAAACCAGGGCTAAACCAGGACTAGACCTGGTTTAAACCTGGTTTTAAACCAGGATTAAAACCAGGTCTAAACCAGGACTAAAACCAGGTCTAAAGCGGGACTAAACCAGGACTAAAACCAGGTCTAAAACAAAGTCTAAACCAGGTCTAAACCAGGACTAAACCAAGACTAAAACCAGGTCTAAAGCGGGACTAAACCAGGACTAAAACCAGGTCTAAACCAGGACTTAAACCAAGTCTAAACTAGGTCTAAACCAGGACTAAAACCAGGTCTAAACTAGGTCTAAACCAAGACTAAACCAGGACTAAAACCAGGTCTAAACCAGGTCTAAACCAGGACTAAAACCAGGTCTAAACCAGGTCTAAAACAAAGTCTAAACCAGGTCTAAACCAGGACTAAACCAAGACTAAAACCAGGTCTAAACCAGGACTTAAACCAAGTCTAAACTAGGTCTAAACCAGGACTAAAACCAGGTCTAAACTAGGTCTAAACCAAGACTAAACCAGGACTAAAACCAGGTCTAAACCAGGACTAAAACCAAGTCTAAACTAGGTCTAAACCAGGACTAAAACCAAGTCTAAACTAGGTCTAAACCAGGACTAAAACCAGGTCTAAACTAGGTCTAAACCAAGACTAAACCAGGACTAAAACCAGGTCTAAACTAGGTCTAAACCATGACTAAACCAGGACTAAAACCAGGTCTAAACCAGGTCTAAACCAGGACTAAAACCAGGTCTAGGTCAACCATGTTATGATGTTGTTCCCTCCTCAAAACCAGACCTGGAGTTGTGTTTTGTTTCATTCACACATGTTTGAGTAACTCTGTATTATTAGTCTGTCTACATCTCTAAAGTTCAAAATGCGCTGTCCCAAACAGCTGCCGGATTTTTTGGACTATAAGGCTCACCGGATTATAAGGCGCAATATCAATAATATATCAATAATGATAAATTCTCTTGTCTATTTTCATACATAAGGTGCATTAAGCGAAACAAACGGACGACACTTGAGACTGATCCTTAGCCCAGGTGTCCATTGTTGCTGTTTCTTATGAGGAGGACTCAAATATACATTGAGTAATAATGTGTTTGAATGCAGCTTTGCGCACATTTGTTTACATTTTACAGAAACGAAACTAAAACCACATGGCTAATTTGCATAAACTATAAACTGAAAAAACAGTTCACTCCTTGTGCACCGATGTAGTTGGCTTCTGTCGGACTAAAAGACACAACTTACTCTGCGAGGCTTCTGACTACAGCGGCCGTAATGCTTCGACAATCCATCAAGCGGTGCGGCTTCGTAGCTTACCAAAGTCGTGCTAAAATATTTTGACAGAATTTTGAGCACCGTGTACCAACAAACAAAACATAAAACCACTAAGCGCTGAAAAAAACAGCTCGCTCCTTGTGTGCTGATGCAGTTTACCAAATTATACTAAAACATTTTGACAGATGAGCGCCATGTCCCACATAAAATCAGCTCGAGGTCAGTAAACACAACCAGAATTAATGCATAATTATAAAGCGCACTGTCAACTTTTGAGAAAATTTGAGTTTAAATGCGCCTTATAGTCTGAAAAATACGGTACTTTTTACGTTTTGCTCAGTGAAAAGTTCCAATTCCAGAGCTGAAATTATCCAAATGATTCTAGTGATGGTGTATGGAGTTTTAAAACACAATGGAGCACTTCCTGTTATTACCACATAACATCACAAGGTGGAATAGTGTTTTCACAACTCCACGTCTGTTTATAAAGAGGAAACATCATAAAATAGCGTAATATGAACCCTTCAAAATACATTCTCACATTTGCTTCTATCAAATAAATAAATAAATAAATAGTAAAAGAACCAGCTCTTCGATCAGCTCTTTGAAACGAAGATTCGGCTCCCTCATAAAAGAGCCGAAACCCCATCACTACTCTGGATTAGGAGCTGCGATTGTGTAGTAGTGAAGCTCTGTGTAAGTCATCGGGAGCCAGAATTGCAAAGACCGTCGAAAAAAAGGCTTAGGTTGGACGGTTGCGGGGGGAAGGGCACATGGCGGTTAGCGTATTGACACAAAGATTAAATAGGTCCTTGCCTGTAAAACCACCAGCTCGAAATTACCCCGGTCTCTCGGTGATGGAGCTCTTGAATTATCATTAGTGAAATTAATATGAGACGCAGTGGCTGGGAGAATCAATACTGGCTTGTTAAATCTTGCTTCGTACATGGAAGAATTAGAAGTTAAAAGTGTATGTAATAGCGTGTCGCAAAGGGGGAAAAATACTTTTTTTTTTTTTTTTTCATGTGCAGTTTTATAGAGCGCTCCATTAGATATTAAAGGGACACAGTGTAACAGCTGAACAGCGGAACAGTGGAACAGGGACAGTTCTGTTATGACGAGAGTCGTGAGGGCGTTAAAGTCTGGACTTAAAGAGCTACTGGAAGGATATGACAAAATAAAAAGTTTTATTCTACTACTACTACTACTACTACTACTACTACTACTACTACTACAATGGCAATTAGGCAACTACTACTACTACAATGATATTTAAGCAGCTACTACTACCACATGTAGGATACTACAACAACTACTAATACAGTATTACTACTACTACTAGGCTGCTACTACTACTACTACTACTACTACTACAACAATTAAGCTACTGCTACTACTACTATTACTACTACTACTTCTACTGCTACTACTATAACTACAACAATTAAGTTACTGATACTACTACTGCTACTACTACTACTATTACAATTAGGTTACTGTTACTACTACTACTACTACTACTACTACTACTACTACTACTACTATAACTACAACAATTAAGTTACTGATACTACTACTACAGTTCAGTTACTGATACTGCTACTACTACTACTACTACTATTACAATTAGGTTACTGTTACTACTACTACTACTACCACTACTACTACTACTACTACTACAATTAAGTTACTCATACTACTACTATAACTACAACAATTAAGTTACTGATACTACTACTACTACAGTTCAGTTACTGATACTACTACTACTACTACTACTACAATTAAGTTACTCATACTACTACTATTACTGCTACAATTAAGTTACTGATACTACTACTATTACTACTACAATTAAGTTACTGTTACTACTACTACTGCTACTACTTCTACTGCACTTAATCTACTACTACTACTACTACTACTACTATAATTAAGCTACTGATACTGCTACTACTACTACTAGTACTGCTAATATTACTACTACAATTAAGCTACTGCTACTACTACTATTACTACTACGACTACTATAATTAAGCTACTGATACTACTACTACTACTACTACTACTACTACTACTACTACTACTACTACTACTAGTGCTACTACTGCTACTACTACTACAATTAAGCTACTACTACTACTACTAATAACGTGTCGCAAAAAGGGACAAATATTTAATTTTTTTTCTCGTCTCGTTTCGTTTTATTGGACGCACCATTAGATATTAAAGGGAGGTGTAACGGAGTCTTTAAAGGGACGGTTCTGTTATGATGAGAGTCGTGCAGGCTGTAAAATGTGTAGTTAAAGGTGCTGGAAGTATATGGCAAATAAAAACTGTTTTGACATTTTCAAGTTTAAGTGCCGAAGTGTAAAAGTAAAGGTCGAGGATTATTGACGGCAGTATAGGATTAATTGGTGGCAGTCAAAATGGTCGTCAAGGTCTCTGTTGGACATGAGCAGACTTTTCAGGTACGGCTTCCAACATCTGCTTGTCTTGGGAATATGTTTTTATTTTGCCCATTTTGGTTTTAAAAGGCCGATATTGCGCTATTTTCTGATGGTAACTGATAAATCACAACATTTTTATAAAGTACTTTTCCAACTTCAAGGCACTCAAAGCGTTTTACAACATACACTCCTGATCTCGGTTATAATGTTGTTTCCTCATCACAAACAGACCTGGAGTTGTGTTTTGTTTCATTCACACATGTTTAACGCACAAATCCTGCATATTTAGGCCGAGTTTTTCTCTCAAACTAAAACCACTCTGTTCCACCTTGTGATGTCATGTAGTAATTTGGATATTTGAGACTTTGGGATACCTTTTCCAACTGAAATATCGTCAAAGTTCTCACAATAATATTGTGGACCATCACAATAAATCGAATTACAAGTTTCTTTGCTTAAATTAAGAGTTATGGTGCAGCAATAGCTAAAAAAAAGACAAAGGGAACTACATAGACCATGATCCTTTGCTCCATTTCAATGCAGACTACAAGAAGAAATAACAGTTCTAAGCACTTTTAAGTTTTAGTTCTTTGGATGAAGTCTTGCCAAAGCATTTAAAGAGGAAAAAGCTGCATATTTACATTTATATTTGTTAGCCTCCACAAAATATCACAATAAATATCGTATCGTGAGATGTATATCCTGAAAATATCATACCGAGAGATTTGGATATTGTTTTCCTAATCGTGAGCTTTCCCACGATATCGCAATAAATATCGTACTGTGAGGTTCATACCATGTCGATATCGTATCGTGAGACTTGGATATCGTTACACTCCTACCTTTTCACATTTGCATCTAACATAAAATATTGTCTACATTGGAAAACATGTCCAAAATATGTCAAAATAGTCATCTTATGGATCCTTTTATTGCTGGTTCAATTACTGATTGTTCAGAGAGACACGATCACTCAGTCAACAATAAAATATCCTCATTAATGTTCAATAATGGTCAAATCCACCTTTATTTTGTGATTTATGAATAATAAGATCTATTGACTTGGGTCGCGAACGTCTGTGATTTTTAAAATATGGGTCCCCAGAAAAAAAGTTTGGGAAACACTACCTTATAAACTTTCCACTGAGGTATTTAGACGCTGGGGCTTCCTCTACTGTCAGCATTGGGAATGGACAAACAAATGAAGTCCTTACTATACTCTGACGATTCATGGTTTATTAAACATTTTGTAAGAGATTTTTACCTATGATGCAACAATTTGGGCAAAACACAAACATTTGCATTTTTGAGAGCTCAGAGAAGATGGTTTTCGGATTCATGGATTAATGAAGCAAGTGTGAATGAAGCAAAATACAACTCCAGATATGTTTTTTGATGAGGGGATGACAATATAACATGGTTAAAACAAAGTCAAACAAGTCACTTTTGTGTTATATTGTGTGAAATATTGTCTAGTATTTTTTTTTATTATCTGGTCCCTGAAGGGTTGACCAGGTTTTGCATTCACCCTGTGTGTCTGTGTATGTGTGTCTGTCCACCCACGATAATTCCGCCATTTATGGATTGATTGTCACCAAATTTGGTACGTGGGTCAATTCCCCGTGCCCGATGCCGAAAAAAAAAAGTTTGGTGACAATCCGAGGTCACTTGAGGTCACACGGGTCAAATAAATGGTCATGCCATTATAAAGGATCGTCAATTTCAGCAATTTCTGAACCATCTGCGGGCTAAAATATTCACCCAGTCATCACACAAGCTGACACACACATAACCGGGGTACACTGGATGTTACAGGTTGAAACCGGTCAAGGTCACTTGAAGGTGAAGGTAACCAAGGTCAAATATGCGTTTTTGGTCATAACTCTGCGAAGGATTGAGCTACAGCAACGGGAGTGTCTCAGAATCTCAGAAAAATTATGAACTATTTATAATTCTATGCATTTGTATAGTATAATATTAATAGTTTTCCAGATAATCACTAATTATAACAGTTCCTTTCTTTTTCAGTGTAGCCGTTAAAATTCTAATTGAAACAGAAACTATTTCCATTTCTTCTTTTTCTGGTGATACAAAACACACTGATCTACAGTCACACAACTAACGTATATGGAACTCATGAAAAATTACATTTTCGTTACATGGTAGTAAACAAAGACATTCTCATGTGTGACCAATATCACACAAATGTTCATGGGCCTGTACAGATACACACATCACATTGTGGATATAAAGATCATGTAATATGGGCTGGGCTCCTCATAAGCTGCTTCTGTGGTGATGAACTGACCCACCAGTGCCTCATGAGGGACCAGGTTGATATATCTGATTGCGCTTGTTTTTTTATTTGTTTAATGTGTTCTGAACTGCAACTTAGTCTGGTGGTGTCACAGCTTTAATGCCATACTTTGGAACATTATAGGCAAAGCTATAACATCTCCATGGAGACAAGCAGGTATATTTCTGTCTACAATTACGCTACTACTACTACAACTACAATTCGGCTACTATTACTACTGCTTCTACTAATACGACTACTACTACTATCTTCCGTTGTCTTTTCTGAGTCTAGTCTGTCACATCTGCTCTGTGATGTTGACGTTTCTCTTATTTTAGTGAACACAGGAGTTGATTGATGTTGGGCACTTTCGAGCTGAATTTGAGGAGAAAAGCGTCCATCAGCGTGAGCAGCTCCTGTCGGTGGAGTTTAGCAGTCAGAGGACTTAATGCATGCCTCCCTCTTTTCAAAATGAGCTCCTTTGAAAGTGGGTTTTGTCCTGCGTGTAACGTGTCAGATTAAAGCCTCTTTTGATCACCACCCACGCGTGTTTAGGCTTTTTAGATACGCTTTCACTTATGTCGAGAAATTAAAAGGTAGAAAAGGTTACAGCCAGGGGAGAGTTCAACAGAGGCATTTACTGAATGGAAAAACCTTGGTTATGTACAGACTCTGGGTTAATTTATATGTCCCGTAAAACTCAGATAAGTAGAAAAATTAGACAACTGAATGATTAGACATAAGCTCATATATCTAATCATTCAGTTGTCTAATTATTCTAGTTTTGCCGAAGTACAGATATATTTTCTAAGAAGCTCTTGGGGTCAAAATAAGTCTGCTGTCTGTGTCTTGTCTTGTCCAAGTATCAGGAAGTGTGAGTTAACATGCCAGTTGTTGTTAACATTACCGTGGCTGCAAAACCTTTATAATCTAAGGGCCTGTTTACATGAGAATGCTTGTAGGTAAAAACAACAAAATATTTGATCGGAAGTGGCTTTCGTTTAAACGGTGACGGTGTTTTTGGGGCTTAAAAACACAAAAATCTGAAGCCACCCTGTAGCATTTCCGTCTACACTGCCCAAGATGCAAAACTCTGGTCAGATCTCTTCAGGTCACGTACGCGTTTGTACACAGAAACCCGGCATGCATACTCAATCAAATTCCACACACTTTTGCGTCAACATATGCACGAAGATTTCCTCCTGAAACTGCTCGTCTAAACCCGGAATAAAAAGTGAAGACGCAATCTTCTGGTCAGACTGTTATCATATAAACATATCCTAAATACAAAAACAACTTACATTATATTGTATTTCATTAATTGTTTATATTTAACATTTTCATTCAAGTTAAGCATTAACTTCTGAGACACAAATACCTACCAGTGTCCTCTGGTGCTTTAAATCTGTGATCTCGCGAATCTTTGACAACATAGAATGTACGACTCTTCGCTGATGGGCTGGTGCCCAAACTCGCAGTTCCAGGGTTTTTGCGAACTGTCTAGTGTATTCCGATTCCTGACCTAGTTGCTGGAGAGAAATTAAACTGAGCGGAGGCACTAGTTGGCACCAGCCTTTCAAGTAATCAGGAACCTTGAGGAGTAAGTCTGATAGAAGCTGACTGCATCAGCCCACAAGGATCTAGCTAGTTTGTTTTTTTTTTTTCAGTGCTTATAGTTTATGCAAATTAGTCATGTGGTTTTAACTTTTGTTTCTGTAAAACGTAAACAAATGTGTGTTAAGCTGCATTAAACACATTATTACTCAATGTATATTTGAGTCGTCCTCGTAGGAAATAAAAAAACAAATTTAAATGATCCACCCACATTCACATTCATAATCCACATTCACCAAGACAGGGACGCAACGCGGGGCAAATTACGCCACAATCTGCCAATGGATCATGGACGCCTGGACTAAGGATCAGTCTCAAGTGTCGTCCGTTTGTTTCACTTAATGCACCTTATAATCCAGTGCACCTTATGTATGAAAATAGACAAGAGAATTCAACATTATTGACATTGCGCCTTATAGTCCGTAAAATACTGTAATTCTTCATGTTTTTTTACCACTGTTTGTTAAACATTTCCTATCACTATTTGGAGAAACTAAAATCACACATTGCATTCATAACAAGAGCGGCGTTTTGTGTTTTACTCACGAATTTTGTGCAGTTTGAATCCTAAATTGTGCCTAAATTGTGTGATGAAATCCAAACACACAAAGTATTCCTCTGATTTTATAAAAGTAACTGTACTCTGAATACCACTAAATGAAGAGTAACTGTATCAGAATACTATTACTGCATTGACTTGTCTGTAATATCTAGCAGTTATTCATACATAAAGATATTATATGAGCAAAACGTGACTGAAAGGAGCTAGTGGCTACTATTCTCATCTTCATAAAGTAACTGCTAATCAAACATGATACAAGCACTGCTACTTTCTTCAGTTCACTCTCTGTATCAATCAGATAGATATTATGCATGGATAACTAGAAAACAAGGGAGCAAGAGTCTAGGAGCCCCGCGCTACATACAAATCCAGCGTACTGTTTTTCGCTAAATGATGTTTGCTATTTGGGTCGCTGTAAGTCGATGGAGAGATTGGGAAAATTAATGACAGAAAATGTAGACGCGACGTGCCCGGCATCTGAACGCGAACCATTGGATACGCCGCTCATGCACACACACAAATGTTGCAGAGGAGCTCGCCCCGCGGGGTTAGCCAAGGTTGCTTGTTTTAAAGGAAACGTACTGAGCAATGCCATTCGTATTTGTCTCAGTATCCAGGGGAACGGCACAGATGGATAAGGAGAGGCGCTGCGGCGATTGATCCCGGCAGGGGGCAGTAGAAACATGACGCCGCATGTATTCAGGGCGTTAATGGGTTGGACAACATTTGTGGAGATGTCAGAAAAAAAACATAGATTAGCTTTATCTCAGTCTGGGGCATTTGAATAGGTCTTTAAAGGGCCGGAAACAGTCTTTTTTTTCTTTGTATTTGAGCAAAAATATATTGTATAAGCAGCTCTTGAGGTTAAAATATTGTATGTCTGCTGCATGGTGTCTAATCAGGAAGTATGTGTTAGCATGCTAGTTGCTGTCAGCTTTACTGCCGTGGCCAAACATTTTGCTGGGCTTTACTTGTCTCCTCACACATGTTAACAAACGATACTTTGCACACTGGAAAAAAAAAAACAATATACCGTATTTTTCAAACTATAAGTCACTCCGGAGTATAAGTCGCACCAGCCAAAAAATGCACCATGAAGAAGAAAAAATATATATAAGTCGTGCCGGAGTATAAGTCGTACTTTTTGGGGGAAATTTATTTTAGAAAATCAAAGCTCAGGAACCGACATTTCATCTTAAAAGGCAAGTTCTAGTAACAACAATAGAACAGAGAAAAACAGACTGTTAACGTCACATATGAACAGTTCTTCAGATAAACTATAACATAAACAACAGAACAGAACAAGTTTAACAAACTCTCCATCTCACTCCAAATCACTAAATCCATTCAATTCTTCATCCTCGGTGTCACTTCTGAGCAACTCCACGACCTCCGGAGTTAAACAGAGCGCCGCTTCCTCTTCTGTGTCGCTGTCGTCAGACTCAGTGTCAGTTCCAGTTAGAATTATTCGGGCCTTTCTGAATCCTGACAGGATGGTTTCATTTGTCCCTGAAGTCCAGGCTTTATCGATCCATCCAGTGACTTCCAGGAAAGTTTCATGGTGCATCCTCCCGGTGTCACAAGTTTCTCGCTCTGTCCAAACTTTCTTTCTGCTGCTTGATTACCATTTTCAGCTGCAAATTTCACTACTTGCAGTTTGTAATCTGCAAAATATGATTTTCTTTTTGGGGGAATTTGTGTTCAGTCTTATCAGTCGTCTTTATAAGTTTGTTTAAATTAGTACAGAAGTAATGGTGCGATCGACTGACATGATACAAACAGAACAGAGGCTCTTTCTGCAGGAGACATGCGCAGTAGAGTGAAGTGACAGTGATACAGGAGGAACAGGAGCAGCAGATACTGACACACAAGACTAGAGCCTCTTGTGGCTGTCAGTGTGAAAATTTTAATATATAAGTTGCACCGGAGTATAAGTCACAGGACCATCCAAACCATGAAAAAAAAAAGTGCAATTTATAATCCGAAAAATATGGTCCATACAAATACACAACCAGCATGACGTCTCTTCAAAGTATCAACGAGTGGCAATTCACTTTAACATCAATATTCTTGGAGCTATTTAAATTCACCAACTGAGTAAGTCCTTCATATTGGGCCGAGGAATCAAACCGACCACCTCCATGTTTACAGGCAGAAGCACCAACTGCTCTTTAGCCTCCTGTTATTATCCGAAATGTGAGAAAGGCAAAACGATCAGAAGTATAATACCAATGGCATTTGAGCTTTAAAAACATGAAGGAGCATTACCTGGATTACCCAATGACATCGAAAGGTGGAACTGAGCTTTTTTGAAATCTGGATAAAAAAGACTAAATGTGCAAGATTAATGAAACTTTTTTGATAAGAATACACTATTTCCGCTCGGGTACTACAAGCTCAAACAGAGTCCATTTAGAAAAATATAGGCACTTTATAGAAGATATATGATGCTTTTTGTCTGGTACTTATTAAACTACTGCATTTCACATTTTGTTCATTGTAAAGCGGAACATTTAACTTAAGCATCTTAGTAAAATAAATGGGACCATTGACTTCCTCCTGTTACAACTCTTTCGGAGAGTTCATTTTTCAGATAATCGCAATTTAGTACAAAGATGTGGAAAGAGGATTTTATGAGCACCAAGATCTAAAATACAGGACAGTAAGTTTACTCAAATGAACAGATCAAAATAAATGTTTAACAAAGCAAACGATGAGGGAACAGCATTACAATATTTGTCTAGGATCAAGAATACTCACTTCTCCAGTACTTTAGGAAGATGTGAGTCTGATCACTGGTGAATCTGCCCATTTTCTGATGGCAGTGATTGACAGGTGGATTAGTCAATCAGGGAAAGGATGGTCTGTCTGTATCTGTCTGTATGTGGTTTTAAGTTTCATTTCTGTAAAACGTAAACAAATATGCTCAAAGCTGTGTGGATAGGGAAAGCCTGTGGTCACAGAAACGACGTGTCTGGACGCAGATCGTTTCGGATACAGTGATACGCGGATTCGTTTCAGTATAAACGTCGTCTTTGTTATTGATCCGTGTGTGTAATCTGCGGTGCATGTTGTTAGTAACAGCATGTCTCGGTTGCTGGGTGATGAGAGTGACTCCGTAGGCTACACCTGTTTCATTTTGGCAACGCTCTTGTGGTCTGCGGAGGATAGTTCGAGGGCTGCATGCTTCGCTGCATCGGAGGACCCTGGCCCTGTTTTCCAAAAGCTGCAGTTTGCTCGTCCACATGAAAACGCGATGCCGGCGTTCTCAGATTTCTCCACTCTGGAACCCATTCTCAAAAAACTCAGTTTTCGCCCAACTGAAACACCGGCTCCATGTGGACCGAAGGCCAAAACGAATACAAACTTCTCCGTTTTGACCCAAAAACGTTGTCGTATGGATGACCCCTGAGTCCAAGTGTTCTTTGGGGAGCTCTGTTCTTGGGGAGAGGCAGATTTCTAGCTTTAAGGCAGTCTGGTGGGTAAAGAGGAGAGAGTTCAGCATCCTAACAGCCTGGTGGAAGAAACTGTTGGTGTATCTGAGTTAGTGAGGTGAGGAAGGAGCAGAGTGCCGCCCAAACTGTCAAGATATGAAACAAATAGAAGTCTGTACATAAGAATCTAAAGCATAATGGTAAAAAGCTTATAAACTTTGGACGTGTTCTACTTCTATATCTATGGTGCGATACAATAAATCACATCAAATGTAAACAGAAATCTTCACTATTATGCACAACAACTTAGTTTCCTTTTCCACGCATTGCAGTGGATTGTATGTGTTTTTTAAATGCCATCTTTGTACTTGATTCTTTTATATCTTTGTCAAGACTATTCCGTAAATTAACTCCTTTCACAGCGACGCTTCGCTCCATAACCTTGGTTCTGAATCTGTGTTTTTTGAACATGTAGGTTCCTTTGAAATTATAGTGGCTCTTTCTTGTCTCAAACAGTCTTTGAATATTTACAGGTAATACATTGCACTTTGCTTTATACATACATAAGTCAACAATATCATGCATTTTCAACACTTTAAGTTGAACAAATAATGGGTTGAATGTCTCGCTATAAGGAATGTTGGTGATAATTCTCAACTCTCTTTTTCTGTAACATAAATAATGGCCCGTATTTCCACACAGTACATCAGATATGGTTCTTTATGGTCAGATTGTGTTAAAACAAAGCTCAAATTAAAGTCCAACTTGAGTAACAGACCTTCAGACAGAGCTGGGCCTACATTAGTACTGAGGGTGACCATATTTCCATTTGTGAAAACCCGGACACCTTACAGGAGGTGGGAGGTGGGGCCTCGACATTGAGCTACACTTGTCCCTTGCTATATCGCGGTTCACCTTTCGCGGTCTCGCTGTTTCGCAGATTTTCTTTTTGTTTTCCTGGGGTTTTTTTTGTTTGTTTTTTTACACACGGGTGGGTCAGGACTAAACCAGGTCTAAACCAGGACTAATCTTGGACTTTAGAGAGAGAACGCCGAGCAGTTTGTCCGCAAAGCGCGATCAGGCAATTGCCGCATTTATCTCCGTGAGGTAGGGAGCTGAGTCGGCCCTTTCTCCTGCGGTCACATCCGAGCCCGCCCCGACAGTGAGTCCTGTTTCAGTTCTGGTTTAGTCCTAGTTCAGTCCATGGTGTAGGCAGCGCAAAAGTTTGATATAATCTCGGGTTAACGGGTAGGTGCGATGTTATACTGCGCAGGTGCGGCATTGTACCGTGCAAGTGCGGTGCTGTACTGGGGGTCTCCAAAAATGGACCCGTGCAGGACTCTGCGCTGTAGGCTCCATTACGGAATAAAATAATCTTTAGTTCATTACATAAAAAAAGGAGTAAAATAACTAAAGGACGACAGTAGGAATAAGTTTTAAGAAGGATGCAAAAAGAGTTGTAACTGTCCTGTCTGAAAAAAGTGTATAAAGTGTGTGGTGAGGGGTTTTACAGACCTTAAAACAGATATAATAATTGTAAAATATCAAGTTGACGATGCGCATTTCACCTATTGTGGGTTATTTGTAGAACGTAACCACCGGAATAAACGAGGGACCACTGTACAGTACAACCTGTTCATATGGTCTCTCACTTGTCCCGACCGGGCAGGAAAACTGAGAATTTCTTGTACAAGTCATTGTTAAATGTGCATTTGCATTTCGGCATGTTGCAGACTGACCGACTGTTTGTGTTTGCTCGCGTCGTGCTCTTGTTTGTGTAGAGCTACGAGAGACGCTCAGTTTAATGCCCCCAATGAACGGTAATGAAAACCCGGACATTTGCATCACTTAAAAAAAAAAAAAAAACGCAGACAGGACGCAAAATACGGACAAAAACGGACGTTTGGTCACCCTGTTAGTACCACACACCCAGAGAAAGTTGACAACATTAGGTACAAAGTATCATCTGTCCTCTACAAACCTTTTCTTACTTATTACTTCTTACAACAGCCTATTTTTCGAAACAAACACTGCAAAACGTCCAACACCATCTCACACTCTTGGCCCCCAAAGACCTCACTATTTTCAGACCGGCAGCACAACAAATACAGAGTTGGCCGAGGAGTGGAAAAAGCAGTAATTCCTTTCCTACTCCGACTCCCAACCTCTGACACTGCTGTACGCGGAGTCGTGCCGGCAGTCCGCGAGGCTAACCGCTAATGGTACGGGAGAAACTAGTGCCGTTTAGCGCCCCGTAATAGTCTCCACCACGCGAGATAATGGAGACGCGCTGCTGTGGGCACTCCCCCTAGTCTGTTTACGCTGGAACATAATTAATACCGTGTAATTGGCGCGCATCGGAAGAAGTGGGCACCGGGGATGGGAGTCGAGGAGCGAAATGGTGGTTGTTAGTGGTTCGAGATACGGCAGGTCAAGTGGTGGCAGACGTGGCGATAATATGGAGGAGATAAGAAGAAGAAGAAGAAGAAGAAGAGGGCTGCTGTTTCTATAGGTGGGCCAGGTGCGAGATTGAACCAGTGGGGATGTCTGTAGATAAGATATAAAGCCGCTTTCAGATCTGGAATATAGCTTCCTGCGATTTCAGTGTAATAAATTGGAATGCATGTAGTTTTTCTCGTTTATGGGATTCGAGGCTTTAGGATGTGCTCGTTTCAAAGAGACGTTCAAAAGTCTGGCTCTTTTAGGGTTTATTTATATGACGACAGCTGAGGCGAGAACTCATTTTGTCTACCAAAGAATTGAAAAGAGAACTGACTGAGATTAAGAATGGTTTCAAATGGTTCAAACTGAAACTGGGGTTTGTTTGCCCATTGAAATTACACATCTAAATAAAACTTTGCACTACAATAAGACACACATTTAATAATAAAATTTTATAATACAAATTTAAAAGTAGCTGTAACTGTAATTCTAAATGTGTTTTTTTTTGTTGTTGTTGTTTTGGTTTTTTGTGTGTGTTCTGTTTCTGTGCTGATTCTTGTGTTGGTTCATGACGAAAAATTGGGGAAAAAAAAAAAAAAAAAGCTTTGTTTCTTTCAAATACATAATATATAAGAAAACACCTTAATTTGCTGAAAAAACATGTTTAAAATTTGAAAACATTGTAGGGAGTATTATCTGTTATCTAAGGGTGAATAGTTGTATGGTTGTAGGGAGTATTTTCTGTTACATAAGGGTGAGTTGTACAGTTGTAGGGAGTATTATCTGTTACATAAGGGTGAGTTGTTGTACAGTTGTAGGGAGTATTATCGGTTACATAAGGGTGAGTTGTTGTACAGTTGTAGGGAGTATTATCTGTTACATAAGGCTGAGTTGTACAGTTGTAGGGAGTATTATCTGTTACATAAGGGTGAATTGTTGTACAGTTGTAGGGAGTATTATCTGTTACATAAGGCTGAGTTGTTGTAGAGTTGTAGGGAGTATTATCTGTTACATAAGGCTGAGTTGTTGTAGAGTTGTAGGGAGTATTATCTGTTACATAAGGCTGAGTTGTTGTACAGTTGTAGGGAGTATTATCTGTTACATAAGGGTGAGTTGTTGTACAGTTGTAGGGAGTATTATCTGTTACATAAGGCTGAGTTGTACAGTTGTAGGGAGTATTATCTGTTACATAAGGGTGAATTGTTGTACAGCTGTAGGGAGTATTATCTGTTACATAAGGGTGAGTTGTTGTACAGTTGTAGGGAGTATTATCTGTTACATAAGGCTGAGTTGTTGTAGAGTTGTAGGGAGTATTATCTGTTACATATGGGTGAGTTGTTGTAGGGAATATTATCTGTTGTATACAGTTGTACAGGTGTTCTGTTTGCTAAATAAAAAAAAAAAATGCTGTATCTGATTTTTACCAATTTTTAAAAAGTGAAAAACAGTTACAGTGATCCCAAAGTTATTCCTCACTCACCTTATGTATTCCAAACATCCTAATTAATGAATGGTAACAGCAGAAACATTCCATACAGAAATACATGTAGAACACCCCCAGCACGATGTGACTGCAAAGTATCAATACAATATTCTGTATATGTACTGGGAAAAGACAATTTTTTGCTTAAACACATGAAAAAACGGGCACTTTAACTTGAAAAACATCTATTCTTACTGTGAGCCAGGTCGCCTCACACATAGAGCTGACCCGTAACTTGTCCTGGCGTGGGTCACCTATTTGTCTCCGTGAAGATAAGATAAGTTGAATGCCATACAGTGTAACATTTTCGGCAAAGAAATCACATCTTTCTGGAGACGAGCAGGTAGCACGGTGTCCCTCCAAAGTGTCACAGTGTGCTTTTTAATTAGAGTGATTTTCTGTTTTTTTCTACAACCAAAAATAGTCATCATAATGGAACAATACGTGTTATAAATAATAGAAATGTGGGGTGATTTTTGTGTGTGCTGCTTGTATTGTGTTCTTGAAAAATAAGATGTTTATTATTATTATTATTTTATTTTATTTTAATTTTTTTTGACGGTGACATTGCACAATAAATGTATTGCACCGATCAGATTTAGATACATGCTAATTTTCATCTGTAGTCTCTGGGTAGAAAATAATAAAATACAACTACAAAAAAGAAAAAAAAAAAACAAAAAGTTGTACGGTTGTTGCACAATTGTAGGGAGTATTATGTGTTACATAAGGGTGAGTTGTACAGTTGTAGGGAGTATTATCTGTTACAGAAGAGTGAGTTGTACAGTCGTAGGGAGTATTATCTGTTACATAAGGGTGAGTTGTACAGTTGTAGGGAGTATTATCTGTTACATAAGGGTGAGTTGTACAGTTGTAGGGAGTATTATCTGTTACAGAAGAGTGAGTTGTACAGTCGTAGGGAGTATTATCTGTTACATAAGGGTGAGTTGTACAGTTGTAGGGAGTATTATCTGTTACAGAAGAGTGAGTTGTACAGTCGTAGGGAGTATTATCTGTTACATAAGGGTGAGTTGTACAGTTGTAGGGAGTATTATCTGTTACAGAAGAGTGAGTTGTACAGTCGTAGGGAGTATTATCTGTTACATAAGGATGAGTTGTACAGTTGTAGGGAGTATTACCTGTTACATAAGGGTGAGTTGTTGTACAGTCGTAGGGAGTATTATCTGTTACATAAGGGTGAGTTGTTGTACACTTGTCGGGAGTATTATCTGTTACAGAAGAGTGAGTTGTACAGTCGTAGGGAGTATTATCTGTTACATAAGGGTGAGTTGTACTGTTGTAGGGAGTATTATCTGTTACATAAGGCTGAGTTGTACAGTTGTAGGGAGTATTACCTGTTACATAAGGGTGAGTTGTTGTACAGTCGTAGGGAGTATTATCTGTTAAAAAAGGATGAGTTGTTGCACAGTTGTAGGGAGTATTGTCTGTTGCATAAAGCTGAGCTGTCCAGTTGTAGGGAGTATTATCTGTTACATAAGGATAAGTTGTTGTAGGGTTGTAGGGAGTATTATCTGTTACATAAGGATAAGTTGTTGTAGGGTTGTAGGGAGTATTATCTGTTACATAAGGGTGAGTTGTTGTAGTTGTAGGGAGTATTATCTGTTACATAAGGGTGAGTTGTTGTACAGTTGTAGGGAGTATTATCTGTTACATAAGTTTGAGCTGTTGTTCAGATGTACTCTGTAACAGAGTATTATCTCTTACATAAGGGTAAGTTGTACAGTTGTAGGGAGTATTATCTGCTACATAAGGGTGAGTTGTTGCACAGTCGTAGGGAGTATTATACTGCTGGCCGCTGTTTGTATGTGTAAAAGTGCTCTGTTTTATTGGCTCCTCGTTACACCTGAATCCTCTGACAGCACAGGTTTAGATTTGGCACAGTTTTCTTGGAACCAGAGGAAAGCAGTAAGTTCAAAGTGAGAAGTGTGGAAGCTACGAGGAGATGAGAAGGTCTGAGGAGGTAGTTGTGGAAAGTTGTTGTTTTTTTCCGTCGTAAACTGTTCTCTCTGATGGTTACTTTAAAGGTGCGGTGTAACTTTTCTGCTGGAGATTCTGCCACCTGCTTGTCTCTGTACATATTAATTACTTTGCCCAGAGTGTTCCACAGTATGATGTAAACTTCAGTCTTGCATATATTTATTGCTATGAGATCCATAACCTGGTTGCCTTAACTGTTTGTGCCATACTTTGGAATAGAGCCCTGCACTCCTGTGGGCCTCCTGTGGGACCCGAGGCAAAACAGTGTGGCGTGGGACACATTTTGAAAGCTCACTGCGAGCGGGACTACACAATGTGGGAGCAGGCGGGTGGGATTATACATTGTAGTCCCGCAAACTAAATATGAGTGTGAAGTAAAATAAAAAAATAAACAACTTTTTTGACATAAAAAATGTTTAATTTAGGGCCTTAGCTACTAAAGTGCAAAATATCAAGTCTGTAAGTAAACTAAAAATATCACTAAACAGCCACATCACTTCCTGCATTTCCTTGGTGTTTATTACATTTGGATTTGTACATTTTGAGTGAAATAAACCTTTCAAATAAAAACAGAAAAGGATGCATAATTACATAGACCAAGATGTGTAATTTACCATTTATTTGAGAAATAACTGCATTTAAAGCGGCTTTTTCAATTGTTACAAATACAGACACTCAGAGCATCGACCATTTTGACTCACTACACTCTTTGGCAAAGTTTAGGCCAATCAGAATGGATGGAGCGAATGAGTTTGGCGGAAAACAAAGTTACTATTGGACACTCTTTTTCCCTATGTCATCATGCCGCATGCATGTGATGTAGGATAATGCTGGAAATATGCTCAGAAAGCTGCAATTGCAACTTGATTTCATTTCTCTCCAGCGACTAGGTCAGGAATCGGAATACACTAGACTAGGGATTTCCAACCTTTTGCATCCGGTGAGCTACCTACAAAATTCATTTTAGCGGTTGCAAGAAATTGATTCGATATAAGAGGGCAAGCCTTAGACGTAAAGTTAGATGCCTATAAAACATTAAACCATGATCCATTTATTAGTATACAAAGTTCAAAATAACACATTTACAGTGGTAATTAATCAAATTTGAGTTATTCAGTAAAATACGTATTAATCAGAAATCCTTTGGCGAGCTACTTGGAAGGGGATGGAGAACTACTGATAGCTCCCGATCGATAGGTTGGAGACCCCTGCATTAGATGGTTTGCAAGAACTCCGGAAGTGCAAGTCCAGGCACCAGCCAATCAGCGAAGAGCCGTACATTCTGTGTTGGCAACGATTCCCGAGATCGAGGATTTAAATCCTGAATAAAGAGAATGTTTGGTGAATTTTATCAAGGGAAAAGACGTTATTGTCCTTCTTCCTACGGGATTTGGCGCATTACATACGTCACGACCAAACAGCAGTGATTGGTTAAATTAACAAAAGTACCCTCCTACTGCCGAGCGAACAAATCCTAATGCTGCGAGGTCAGACGGTTTCTACGAAGTGAAACCGGTTGATGAAATCAGGCTATCAAATGTCAGCTTTTCAAGGGGGAAAAAAAGTAAGTTTCTGTCTTTTATGGTCTCTCTGTCTCTTCTGTCGGCCTGGAAAGGTTAAAACGCAGCAACATATCACAGAGTATGACGCGCAATATATAGATTATCTCAAGTACCGCAGTATCGTGATAATCGTGAGCCATCAGGGAGCCTGTGATTCCAGCTCTAGCGGCCATTGTGTTACGCCTCACTTACAACATACAGAACGGGCCACGCTCCCATCCATCTGCCTCGGGGTAACTATTTCTACAGAAGGACCTTACAAGCATCAACCATTACCCCACTGAGCGCCTGCAAGAGTCCCCAAAGCAATATTAAAGGTTGGTGAGCGAAATAACTGCTTTCTGCTCTTTTGCTTTGTTTGTTGTGCCAATCGACTGAAGACGCAGCAGACAGCCCCAGCCAAAACAACAACTCTAAAAGATGCTTTTTTAGCCGTGATGGATCTATTGTCTACCACATACGAAAGATGCATCAAAAGCATATAGATGAGTTGACAAGTGCTATTTTTGAGACAGTTTTTTCTTTTTTTCAAATCATCCCGTCTGCTTGTCTGTTCCAGTTCTAGCCCGTGTGTCTTCTAAGCGTGAAAATAACATGTAGTGATGTTGACACGGGCTTGCGACATACAGGCTGTCACATTTGTTTACAGCAGTACAGCCATCTTGTCCTGTCATGATAATGTGCGTCGCCCATACGTTCAAAGCTCTCAGACGCTGTGGGGATGTTTTATGGATGTATGGATAGGCCGTTCTGAATGACTACGAACAGATGAAGTGATTAGAAGGGCTTCTTGTGGGCGGTTCTTCGTCAACAGAGGACGGCATTTAGTAGACCTTTTTCACAACGAACGAAAGTGCAGCGATGTTGGGTAAACGTCACTTATGTTAATGCTTTTCTATGGCGAAATATCTGTGGAAATTGCAACATTAGTTTTCTGTATACCGGTCCCTGCCCTAGTGGCGCGACGGAGTGGGGGAGGACAGTCCGCCCCGGTCGACAGTCGTGCTGGGAGCATGGGGGGGGCCCGTTCCCACCAGGGCAGAGAGGGCTCAGCGGGAACCCACAGCCTCGGGAAGCAGCAGACTCTGCGGGCTCCACCTCTTAACGGCTTCACGTCCTCTTGAACTCTCTCTTCAAAGTTCTTTTCAGCTTTCCCTTACAGTGCTTGTCGACTATCGGTCTTGTGCCATATTTAACCTTAGATGGAGTTTACCGCCAAAAAGCTACTTGCCATAGAGCAGGGGTGTCAAACTCATTTTGGTCTGGGGGCCGTATCCAACCGACTTTGATCCCAAAGGGGCCGGATCAGAAAACTCATGGCATATAAACCCCAAAAATAACAATAAGTTCAAATATTTGTGCAGAGAAATACAAATCTATTACAAAAAACTTTTTTTTAATTGATGAACTCTTTCTTTTACAAAATATTATAATATTATGAACAACCTGAAACTTTAAGAAAAATACAATTTCAACACAATGTTTTAACATGAACTTGTATGCAAATAGGAATAAGTAAATTTTTCTTGGAAAATCCTGCACTCTGCTTCACTTTTCTCATTTTTGACATTTTTCTGATGAGGGTGTCACGATCAACAGTCAAAACGATCGTCCTTTAAGAGCGTTTGGAAAGAGACAAGTCTTCATTTGTGCTGCTCTGGTGGGAGGGGCCACGTACAGAGACACTGGAGACGCTGCTATGATAAGCACCACAGAAAATTAACAATATTTTAATAAAAAATAGAATTAAAATATTTAGTAGAAAATCAGCCGAGGGCCAGATTAAAGGTCTTGGAGGGCCGGATCTGGCCCCCGGGCCGCATGTTTGATACCTGTGCCATAGAGGGTAACTAAGTAACTAAGAACAGTATATCCCCAGGTTTGACTACCCCAAATTTAAAACTTTTTAAAGACCACTTTAATGAAAATTAAGACCAACATCTCACCCATTATGTGGGCGAAAAACACTTGATCCAGTTTTAATAATGACCAACCAAATACTGTCTAGAACAGGTTTGCCCACACTTTTTCAGCATGTGAGCTACTTATAAAATGACCAAGTTAAAATAATCTACCGATTACAAAGACAAGCAAACTGTTCTGCACTGAAACACTCTGCGCCTCTTTTTTGGACCCTCACCCACAGTTTGAGAACCTCTTCTTTAAGAGAACTTCCCCTGGCACTTTACACAAAACTGTGAAAAAAGTGTGTGGCAGTTTTTTTGTTTTTTTTTTCCAAATTCCAAACTGGAGTTACATTCTCTTACTGGTTTTGCCGTGGGATTTAGCCTTTGCACATTTACCAAACACACATCGTGACAAATACAGATGCATTTTTGCACTTTTATTAGGCAAACTTCATGTTGATGTTGTTGTTGTTTTTTTTCCTCCCTCTGTTTAACATTGCACTGCAGCCTGGTTGAGTATACAAAAAAACAGGTTAATGAAATTTAAGACCTTTATGAAAAAATTAAGACTTGGAAAACATAATTTAAGACTTTTTAAGGCCTTAATTTTGGAACATAAAATCTAAGACCTTTTTAAGACTTTGAAGACCCCTTTTAAGACTCCCTGAAGAAGTTACAAGCAAACATTACTTTTTAAAAATAACTTTCCCAGCACTAGCATTAGATAAATATAGATCTTATCTATCTTAATCTATCTTAATCTATCTTATGTATCTGTGCTTTACTTCAGTATATTTTAGCAGATAGTTTACTGAGAGCAGGTATCTGTACTTTCTACTCTACTACTAAAGGCTGAGGGTTTGTTTTTAACACGTTCATAGTTTGAGCAAATGCAAATATACAAATAAAAACTGCTAGGAAAAAAAAAAAAATTATTCAACTGGACAAAATTCAGCTCAAATCTTCATCAAAATCACTACATTTGAAGCTTTATTAGATCTCAAAAACTGCATGAAATACTTTTACTCTTTATTCTTTATTACTTTTAAGTAGATTTTTTCATGTGATTTTTTTACTTTTACTTATTATTTTAGTATTAGTATTTTTTTTTACTTTTACTTATTATTTTAGTATTAGTATTTTTTTTTACTTTTACTTATTATTTTAGTATTAGTATTTTTTAAAACTTTTACTTATTATTTTAGTATTAGTTTTTTTTTTTTTACTTATTATTTTAGTTTTAGTAATTTTTTTTTACTTTTACTTATTATTTTAGTATTAGTATTTTTTCTTACTTTTACTTATTATTTTAGTATTAGTATTTTTTTTTACTTATTATTTTAGTTTTAGTATTTTTTTAACTTATTATTTTAGTATTAGTATGTTTTTTTTTTACTTTTATTTATTATTTTAGTTTTTTTTTTTAACTTTTACTTATTATTTTAGTTTTAGTATTTTTTTTACATTTACTTATTATTTTAGTTTTAGTATTTTTTTTTAAATTTTACATATTTTAGTTTTTTTTTTTACTTTTACTTATTATTTTAGTATTAGTATTTTTTTTTTTTTACTTTTATTTAAAATTTAGCTTTTTTTTTTTTACTTTTACTTATTATTTTAGTTTTAGTTTTTTTTTTTTTACATTTACTTATTATTTTAGTTTTAGTATTTTTTTACATTTATTTATTATTTTAGTTTTTTTTTTTTTTTTTTTTACATTTACTTATTATTTTAGTTTTAGTATTTTTTTTACATTTACTTATTATTTTGGTTTTTTTGTTTTTTTTTTTACTTTTACTTATTATTTTAGTATTAGTATTTTTTCACTCCAGTATCTGTACTTTTACTTCAATAACAAAACTGTGTACTTGTTCCATCCCAGCTCTCTCCGCCTGCCTTCTCTTTGCTATTCCCACGCGGCTCGCCCTGCTCCAACACATGTTTACATCTCCTCTGCAGTGTGGGACAGCCCAGACCTCCGGAGCGCCACTTTCCGCTGATATTTATGTCAGCTTGTCATCATTAGGCCCACAATGAGAGCCATATGTTGTGCTGGAGCGGCGCCATCTTCATCACCGCGGCAACAGCAGGTGTCATGGCGTCCTTTGTAGTACACCGGTGATCGTGTACTTTGGAGAGAGCGGGTGATGGCTTTGATTTATCCTCTACGCGCAGTACTCACAGCCAGAAGTTTGATCAAAATCCTCCGCGTGGATGTTTGCGGAGAAGATTACTTAACATGGATTTGGTTTAATTAGCTTCTTGTGAGCTGTGAAATGTGAAAATGTGTTCTGTGTGTTATCTGTAAACTTAATCTTCTATATTACACAAAACTGACTCTTGTGAACTTTTAGCCGTGCTAGAATGTTGTTACCTCCTCAAAAACATATCGGGAGTTGTGTTTTGTTTCATTCACGCATGTTTGAGTAACCTTGCATTATTAGTCTGTCTCAAAATACTTTCTTCCAACTTTTGATGTCATGTAGTGGTGGTTACAGCCTTGAGTTCAGTAGAGACGGGCAATTATGCAAATGATTCTAGTGAAGATGTATGGAGCTTAAAACCAGGGAGCTATTGAAATAAATGGATAGGGTGTTGCCGCTTGTGGCTACCTCCAGTGGACGTAGTGTAGGGTGACCATATTTCCGTTTGTGAAAAGCTGGACATCTTACCAGGGGGCGGGGGGTGGGGCCTCGACATTGAGCTACACTCACCTCGTAAACTGTGCACATGGCCTCCCCCTTGTCTCAACCGGGACGGAAAATGGAGAATTTCATGTCCAAGTCATCATTAAATGCACTTTTGCGCTTCGGCATGTTGCAGGTTGACCGATTGTTTGTGTCTGCTCGCTCCTTCTGAGTGCAGAGAGCTACGAGAGCCGCTCAATTTAATGGCTCAATGAAAGATCACGAAAACCCGGACATTTGCATCACCTGGACGCCCACGAGAGGACGCAAAAAACAGACATGTCTGGGGAAAAAGTGACATTTGGTCACCCTAACGTAGTGGCCACTCACTGGTACTACAGTGGAAAAAATCTCCTCACAGAGCGCAATGTAATCACAAACTGCCCGTGTTCATCTGACAGAGCACCTACAACTTTCAAAAATGTTGAATTTTGCGGCGATTTTTACCTGTTTTTTGATCATATACTTTTTCTCAAATCAAAATCCTTCAGTTGTCTTAAAAAAAAAAACACTTTTTAATTGTTTGCTCCAGCTCCGCTCTGGCTCCTCTCACTCTGATTGGTCAAAGTGATCACATGATACACAAGACCGCGCTTCATGCATGAGCACTACTGCACATGCTCAATTGGCGCGGAGTCCCCGGAAGTACCTCGCCGGGCTAAAGGCGAATCTGGAGTCATGCGCCAGCTCAAATATGCAGGGTTTGTGAGATAAACGTGAATGAAATAAAACTCCAGGTCTGTTTGTGATGAGGAAAGTAGCGTAATATTGGCTTTTTAAAGGTGCATCATTTCTAGTGGGGGGTGCACTACCTGCTTGTCTCCATGGACATATTACTGTAACAATTCACCTGTTCTTGAAGTATGAAAAGCTACAACGCAAATTTCTCTACTCACATCTGTGGGGTGAAACAATGGCATTCAAAATAAATGCTTTCGGCCTATCCAGCTTTTATTGGCATTGCCAGATACATATTTATATTCAAGTATTGCCAAGTAACCACCACCCCACGCTCGAGCGCACCCAGTTCCCAAAACCCAAACCCAAATATCAGTCACAGTGCAAAAAAACAAAGAGCAGTTCACATAAGTCCACCACATTCACCACAGCTGTAACCCCGACTTTATTTTACCCAAAGTTTTCCCACGCCGTGCGGCAAGTGTTAAGTGAGTATGTAAAGTCTGTAGCACAAGAGTCTCCAATCTTTTTCCTCCTGTGAGCTGCTTTGTATAAAACAAAAGTGCCAGAGAGCTACTAATTTTAGCAACCGCCAGAAATTTTGTAAATATAAGAGCCATGGTAAGCTGAAGATGAGGTACCGTTAGATGTCGAGAAAACATAAAAACACATTATCCAGTTATCAGTGCACAAAATTAGGCATCAAAAGTATACATTTACAAAGGAAATAGGCATTCAATCAGATTTAAGTTATTCAACACAATATGTATATTTTAGAAATCTCTTGGCGAGCTACTTGGAAGGATGTGGAGAGCTACAGGTTGGAGACCACTGCTGTAGCTCTACTCACGATACTCGCGTTCTAGTACTTTCTCACAGCCCAGCAGCTCCAAGTTCAATCCAACACGTATGGAAAACGCGATAATCCAACAATACAGCTATATAATCCACGGCGTTCGCTCCACGGCCTTGACAGCTCCTGGCATGTGTCCAAGTCGACGTGTGACGCGTCCCCTCTTCACTTAAAGGTTGTATGGAGGATTTTTTTTTGTTTCAAGTTGTCAATGATAGCATTATAGAGATGCAGTAGCCTTGTAATTATGATGACCAAAAAAAGAGAATAAAAATTCATCAACTCTGGACGTGGTGTTGCCAGCTAAACATTTGCCAATAGATAACGACACTGCCTCGTTATCTGTTAGCTGACAGGCTGTCAATCAATCTCCCTACGTTTCTAGCGTAACTGACTTGCCTTCGCGCCGCCGTTACGTGGTTTACATACGCCTGTCACGCAGTCCACAGACGCAAGCCGCACAGACGCTGTTTACTCCACCAACGCAACAGTTCTTAGCGGCTTTTTTTTACCTATATCTTCCTCGCAGTTCGCACAAAGTTTGTTGCAATGGTGACAAGAATCCAGGAGCAGTTAGCCACAAAAGAAAGTCAGTTTTTGAGGTCGCTGAAAGAAGAAGACAAGGGGAAAAGCAGCGAAGCCAAACTAAGGTGATTCTTGTAGATTCATTCCAGCCAAATTACTCCTGGACAGGTCACTTCTGCTTATTATGAAAACGTACTTTATTTCCAAGAGCTGGACAAACGTTTTTCAGGACATGAAAGCGATATCCTATGTCTGAAAATGTAATTTTCAAGGCAAAGAAAGAGTCCGCTTGCTGCTGCGTGTTGTAGCTAGTTCATTCGCATGGAATCTCCGCGCAACCTTCTCTGCACCCCTTTCCTGCTCATGTCCCCCCTGCTCCTCACTTCTCCGGGCACGGAATCTCCGTGCACCGCTCCCCTCTCCTCTCTCCTCTCTCTTCTCCCTGCTCCCTGCTCCGCTCTTCTCGCTGCTCCTCACTTCTCGTCCGCGAACGAAATGTCCGCACACCCTCCTCACTTCTCCGTCTTGCCTAACCAACACTGTAGTTAGTTGTTTACAAGTCATGTGCAGCACCGGCTGTAAACAAACCTGTTTCTGGCGTAAAGAGGAGGCGGGAGAAGGCGTTTCTACGTAGGAGCTGTAGGGGAGGGGGGGGTGGTTTCACGCATGCGCAACATTTGAAAAAGGACAAACAGTCGCTGGATTTCTCGTTCCTTGGAAAATCCTCTATACAACCTTTAAATCTCCCATGCGTCTAGAGAGGGAGTAACCAACAGTCTAAAACACACAACATAGTCAATGGTACATACATGTGAAGGACCGTACACAATAGATATTAATAACAAATCAGTTTTTCATCCCAGCTGAGCGAATAGAGAGCGGTGAGGATCTGAGTGGTCTTTACATTACTGCACTGAAGTCCCTCTGCTAAAGATAGAAAAGTATAATGCCATGCGGTGTAACTCTCCTTACAAAGCAATAAAATTTCCATAGAAACAAGCGGGTGGCAGAGGAATTCAACCAGAACAGTTACAAAGAGCAGCTTTAAATTGCAAGACGTAGCAGGTAAGAGATTTTTTTTGCATTGATTAAAACATTTCTCAGAAAACTTCACAGCTTGAAGGTTACAGATTTGCATGTTCCCTCATCAGCCCAACAGCAGCATATGTCAAAGTCTCCAGCTAAAGTAATACTAACCTAGACAAGCTGGCGCCCCCTAGTGCCTCCGCTCAATTTCATTTCTCTCCAGCGACTAGGTCAGGAATAGACAGTTCGCAAAAACCCCAGAAGTGTGAGTTCAGGCACCAGCCAATCAGTGAAGAGTGACATATTCAGTGTTGTTAATGATTCCCGAGATCGAGGATTTAAAGCCGGAATAAAGAGAATGTTTGATCAATTTCACCAACGGGAAAGATGTTATTGTCCTTCTTCCTACGGGATTTGGGAAAAGCTTAATATCCCAGTTAGCTCCGTTAGCGGCGCATTAGATACGTCACCACCAAATAGCAGCGATTGGTTAAATCAGGCATGTCCAAACTATGACCTGTGGGCCAAATATGGCTCTCAGACAAATTTTTCTTGGCCCTCAGGCTTCGAGGTGAATTGGCCCAAATTACCTTGCATCGATCAAAAATGTACTTTTTACTGCAAGTTTTTTGAAAATATACCTTGACTAGAAAAGCACTCAGAGAGCGCAGACCTCCGCCAAGGACGACCCCCATTTTTTATATAAATTGCGATAAAATCAGTCTTCTGGATCAGATCCGGATCAGCCTTTGGACTATGAAAGAGGATCCCATTGTCCATCCCTGAATCAAATTTCATGGGGTTTGGTCAATAATTAACCGAGATATTGAGAAACAAAATTTTTGGCCCCATTTACCACAATGTTAACTAAAATTTCAAAGTGATCCAGAATCCAGGATTTCTTCCGGATCACCCCCAAAAGGAAATCAGTTCTTCCTTTTCACATTTCCAACAAATCCTGAAAATTTCATCAAAATCGGTCCATAACTTTTTGAGTTATGTTGCTAACAGACAAACAAACAAACAAACAAACAAACGCCGGCAAAAACATAACCTCCTTGGCGGAGGTAATAAAGCAAATATTTAATGTTTAGTGTGTGGTTTTAAGGATCTTAGAATGAATAAAGACTGATGGCTCATTCTAATGTGTTAAACATGCACACATTTCATTTATTCACTGTATTGAGCTCCAGTCTACGGCCCTTGATCTGCTCTCTGCTTCGTCTGTGTTTAAATATGTGGCCCTTGGTGAAAAACATTTGGACACCCCTGGGTTAAATGATAAAAAGTACCCACCTACCATCGAGCGAATGAAATCTAAGGCTGTGCGGTCAGACGGTTTGTACGAAGTGAATCGAAGTAAACCCGGCTGATGAATTAGGCTAATACTGACCAAAATCTAGAGATGAATCCCAGGCACTGCTCCTTAAATTAAGGACTAAGTATACCTAAAATAGAGTCTTGTGAGCTTTTAGCCCTCTGGAATGTTACCACCTCCTCTAAAACATACCCCAAGTTATGTTTTTTTTTGACTCATGTTTGAGTAACCCTTTATTATTAATCTGTCTAAATCTCCAAAGCTCAAAGTGATGTCATGTTGTGGTAGTTTTCAAGTTAACAGCTAGTTTTACCTTTCGTTCAGTAAAGACTGGCAATTCCAGGGCTGAAATCATCGTAAAGATTTTAATGAAGGTGTATGAAGTTCAAAAACACAGTGGAGGTTTTTTGTATTGCTGCATGACCATGATCGTAAAAGAAAAACTGACCTTAATACCTTAATTTTGCAGGGTTTGTGCGTTAAACATGTGTGAATGAAACAAAAAACAACTCCAGGTCTGTTTGTGATGAGGAAACATTATAATGTAGATCAGAAAAAAGCGTAATATACTGTAGGTTGTTTTAGTCTGCTGGTGTATTCCCAGGGGTTTCACGATCCTCTTATAGGCACCATTTGGATTCCTTCTCTGAAATGCATCTTTTTCATATTTCAGTGTTCTCTCAAATATTCATTTTCCATCTCAAATGTGCACAGTCAACTGAATCTCGCAAACGTAATAAAAGAACGTATCTGAAAATATAGCAATCTGACATTTTTCACTCAAACTGTATGATTGCTTAGAGCCCAAACAAAGCGAGGCACAACACTGTACTCATGCAGTTCTGACTTCTGCACAACACTCTCGTCTAAGGGTTGTCAAAAGTATTGAAAATCAGGTACTAATGAATACTAAAACTACAATTGAATCTAGATACTCATTTGTCAGGGAACAATACTAAAAAGTCACATTTGTTGGACAGAGATGAACCTTCCCTGAATAGTTTTAGAATGATCTTGAGCTGTGTTAGAGCAAGTATAAGAGCACATAGACTAGTGCACGCTAGAGATGCGCGGATGGGCTATTTTTTCATCCGCAACCGCGACACAAAACTCATCATCCGCCCGCTGTCCATTTTGCACCGAAGGTTTTCAAAACCGCACCCGCCCGCCATCCGCCGATTGATTTTAGATTTTAGAACAATCATACAGCAAACAAACTAAGGAGCCTCGATAAAAATGCAAACTCTATAGCTCATTCATTCCAAAATTCGCTCAGCGTGTTTGTTCACATTCTTAATTGTCCGTAACAACCCCAGACTTACCTGGTTTTCTTGCGCAGCTAATTAATTGACAATGTTTTCCGACTAGGCTATTTTTGAACCTTCTTGCCTTCGTGTTGGATGTTGTTACATTCTGAACATTCTGCCATTGCCCGATGTTATTTCAAAGTCATAGCCTCACTCCATCGGTCTTTCTTTAAGTTTTAAATACCCCGAGTGGCAGTCTACGCTATAATGTCTGCCTGTTTTAAAATATATCTGATATCGAAATGGCCCTATAGCCACTTATGTGTTGGCAAACAGCTGAAATAAATTAGAAATAATAAAATAAACTGCATATAATATGTGCCTCGTAAACCTTAGGCATCAATAACCCGACACAACCTGAACCTTCAGAACATAAAAACGAGGTCAAATGGGCTAATTAAGGACATGACGTACACTTCATACTACAAGCATAGACAACGAGACTCGTCTTTTCAGATGTAGGTAACAATACTAACATTTTTTTTTTTTTTTTTTTAGTAGTTAATCCGCCACCCGCCCGAATTTAATTAAAATATAATTTTTCGTCACGTCATCCGCCCGACCCGCGGATTAACCGCGGATACCGCGGTTGTAACCGCAATCCGCGCATCTCTAGTGGATCACTGAGGGATTACACAGATATAAGATCACATAGTAATATAAAAAAGTACTATGATTTAAGGATGCTTTCTCGCTGACAGCAGTTGATGCACCAAACGTTCCATTTGAACCAAAAGCTCTTCGTTTGGTTTGTTTTTGTTGGTGTGAAAGCTTCAGTAGCATTCAGAGCCGCACTAAAGTTGGAGTCAAGCGGACTGAGACCACTTTTTTTTTGAGGTCTTGGTCCGCTTGACTCCGCACCAAATGCCAAACTCTGGTGTGGTCCCTCTGGTGAGAATGAGAACTGGGGTCCCAACCATAGACAGTAGGTCCAAATGAACTGTTCAAAATGCATCGTGTAAATGCATCTCCTGAACTGAGTGTGCCAGGATGTGACGAAGGCTGGGGTTGGGTTCGGACACCTGCTCCACAGCTGGCAGATACACAGATTTGTAAATCCCAGCTTCCCCGGCCAGAGGAGCTGGAGACCGGCTCCGCTTGGGGTGTTAGGGACCGGCCAACACCCTCCAACCCAGCGGAGGCGGTGGAAAGGACACTTATGGCCTGGTGCAGACAAAATAATGGAACTAGTGGTGTGAAAGCCAAACCTATATTAAACAAAATCGACTCTTGTGAGCTTTAAGCCATGTTAGAATGTTGTTACCTCATCAAAAACAGACCTGGAGTTGTGTTTTGTTTCACTCACACATGTTTGAGTAACTCTTTATTATTAGTCTGTCTATCTCTGAAGTTAAAATGTTTTGTTCCACCTTATGGTGCCAAGAAGCTGTAATTAACAACTGGGTCCGGTCAGGTGGTAATGGAGGGAAACAGGGGCAGATTTTTTACTTTCAAATAGCTCTTATTCAGAAACTAGAGGGACTATTGAAATAAGTAAAGTATCAGAATGTAGGAAAGAGTTACACTCCAACAGGGTCAAGTTAAACCTGTGATATTCTTTCAAGTTGTTGACAGAAAATGTAAAAACTCATGTCGGTAACGGAGGGAATGAAATATGCAGCACTTTTTGGGCAATAAATACAAACAGTGATAACTCTTGGTTCTCACTTACATATCCTTAACAAACTGGTTTGAATATTTGCTTCATATAGTTTTCTACCATATGGTACAAGATTAGGTTGAAAAACCTCTTACTTTTTGAGTAATGAGATTTTTTATTAAGAAAGGTCATGGTAACGGAGGAAAAAGTAACGGAGGGAAAATTGTGCAAACAAGTAGAAGGTGCAGGATTTTGCATAATTTGTCGCTTTTTTCTTCCGAATACTTTAATATTACTTCAAAATGAAAGAAACTATTTCTATAAAATATGTCAGTCCTTCCAAGCAAATTTTATCATTTTAAATACATAAAAAAAAAAAAAAAATCATGTACCTTCATCAACCGTTCAAAGATGGAATAACACAAGATATGATGAATACATCCATTTATTTACATGATTTTTGGGTCTTTGAAATTTGGGAAATAATTTTTGTTCCATGTTTCATACATGGTCTGTTTAAAACATATGTAACTTTAGAACCAAAAATGGTACAGAAAAAAGGTAAACAGTTTCATAAACTAGAGTACATATGTATCTGTTGAATACATTTTTATATCAGATGCATTAACTTGAATTTTTGGCCTTGCTGTTTACTTCTACTTGACCGGGCCCTACTACCTTTTAACTTTTGTTCAGTAGAGATCGGCAATACCAGGGCTGAAATTATCCAAATGATTCTAGTGAAAGTGTATGGAGTTTAAAAACACAGTGGAGCACTTCCTGTATTACCACACCTCAGCCTAAATAGAGTATGTACAATTTGTGTGTTGAAAAAACCCAACTCCAGTCATGTTTGTGATGAGGAAACAACATTAGATAGAACATAAATAACATAGAGAACAGTGTAATATGGGTGTTTTTAATGTAAAAATCATCTTCTTTTGTCTAAAGAAAGCCTGTTTTATTGGTTTTGGAATTATTATCACTGTGATATCGAAATCTTTACTTAGTCTGAAATTGTACTCTGGTCTGGAATACCAAACAACCCTCTCTGCTCCTCTCCCCGTGGACTATTTATGGCAGGAGATAATTAATAGTGTATAATTGCAGCCCGTTGGAGAAGGTGGATTTTTTATATGCGATGGGACTGGGGCTAGAACAAGTCAAGCGCTGCTCAAACGATCACCGTCACAGCTGTCACATCGCATAGCCCGTGACAAGCCCGCCTCTTTGGCACGCCGCTGACGCCAACGTAACACAGGAGACGCCGCGTTTTCATATGCCAAAGTCGTATGCAAAACAGGGCCTCGGCGGTTCAAAGAGAGACAAAAGGCCTTTCCCACGCCGAGCGACGAAAGGGTGTAATGATCGTCTATTAGCGTCAGAATTCATTGGCTTCCATTTGGGCTGCACTGTGAGACATAAAAAGGGTGTCGTGGCGTAACTGTAATGTGGTTTAATAGGAAGAGTCATGGAGAGGGTTGCTTGTATTAATAGAAATGGGCTTCAAGTAGACGGTTTAGAAAGATGGAGACAGAAGAGGCGAATTGAGTTAAGAGTCAAATCTGCACAATGGTAATAAAAAAAAAATAGTGGGAATGTAAAAAAGATGACTAAACCCCTCTACAGAATACTGCCAGTCAAGTAGTTATTCAATGTTTTTTTTATGTTTACCACTTTCCACATTGTAAATACTGAAACTGTGGTGGAAAGGAAAAGTTGTAAAGTACGGTACTTAAGCGTATATTTTAGGTTTCTGTACATCCACCCATCCATTTTCTTCTGCATATTCGGGGCAGAGGAGCGAGGGCAGCAGTCTAAGCAGGGACTCCCAAGACTTTCTTCACCCCAGACACTTCCTCCAGCTCCTGTGGGGGGATCACAAGGCGTTTCCAGGCCAACCCAGAGACATAGGCTACGTTCAGACTGCAGGGCTTAACGCTCAATTCCGATTTTTTAATGAAATCTGATGTTTTTGCGAGGTCGTTCACATTTCCAATTAAATGCGACTTGTGTGTGATCTCCAGTGTGAACATTAAACGGCCCGAAATTGTCCCGCATGTGCACTGGAGACACGACGACGTCAACCGCAGCGAGCGTGCTCTGTGTTTACGGAAGTTGTCCAAACCTGTACGCAGCATTGAGCACCTGGAGATTTTAAAGCTCCTCTTTTACCGGAGCCAGAACATGAACAACTTATTTGTTTTAAGGAGGAGATTGAGAAGGAGAAGGACGAGGTTTTTGGTCGTGGTGTTTTGTGGAACAGCGGCAGCGACGTCCGTTGAAAGGAACATGTGTATGCGCAGACGTAGCCAAGAGTGGTGAGTGGTGATGTGCTTCGCTTCAGTGACACGGAGTTCATTAACAATTTTCGCCTACTTCAGCGCAGAATAGTGACATTTGTGGCTTGTTGATAACATGTAGGTCGGATGAATGCGCTTTGGCCGTTCAGACTGAAGTCGCATGTCAAAAGATCAGATATGTATCGGTTTCAGGAGCACATATCCAAGTGTCCTGGGTCACATTTGAAAAAATCGGATCTGTGTCTTTCAGACTGTCAATAAAAGATCAGATACAGGTCACATAGGGGTCAAAAAATTGGATTTGGGTCACTTCAGGCTGCAGTGTGAACACAACATGTCCTGGGTCTTCTCTGCGTCCTTCCCTGGGAATTACAAAAGTCAAATATTTTGTCTTAGTTTGGTCAGTGTGTGGTCAGACAGAAAACAGGGCGAAGCGTATTGAGACTTGCCTGGAACACCTCCCAAAGGAAGGCGCCCAGGAAGCATCGGAACAGATTCCCAAGCCACCTCAGCTGCTCCTCTCGACGTGGAGGAGCAGCGTCTCTACTCCGAGCTCCCCCCGTGTCACTGAGCTCCTCACCCGGTCTCTAAGGGAGCGATCAGCCACCCTGCAGAGGAAACTCACTTCGACCGCTTGTATCCGCGATCTCGTCCTTTCGGTCATTACCCAGAGCTCCCCGTGTCTGGATGGGTTTCCTCTGGGCGCTCCGGTTTCCCCCATCACCCCAAAACATGCTACAGGTCTCCACGCAGAACGGCTGATAGCTAAAGGTCAATTAAATACAATCAATCAATTAACCAGCCCAGGGTTGACAGGTGGAAATGTGCACTGGTGCTACAACCTGGTACAATGCATCTCTCCTGTTGAGATTAATGTAAAGTAAATAAATAAATAAATGACCATAGGTGAGGGTAGGAAGACAGATTGGCCGGTAAATCGAGAACTTTGCCTTTCGACTCAGTTTCCTCTTCACCACAACCGTCCGATACAGCGACCGCATCACTGCACCGATCCGCCCGTCAATCTCACGCTCCATCCTTACAAACTCTATTCACTTTTACCCCGAAAACTTTCAGAAACACGAGGATGACGACTTCAGCAGCAGCGGTGTTCACAACCTGCCAAAGCTTTCCACGGGGGACGAAACCATAATCGCGTTTTCAATGTCACTTACAGACAGCTGGTGGTAACTGCTGATCTAAACATAACGGAACGCTACAATGACTTTTGTGAAGTTTAATGAAGTTAAACTAATTATAATACACAAATTAATTCGCAATTTATGAAAGAAAAAAAGAAAGAATGACATCTAGATGAAGAAAACTGAGCTATTTTCTCAGTTTTCCCAGATTTATTACCTTCAACAGAGCTCGCCTGATGTCATCGTCTGCACGTTTCCAAATGTCCTCAGGTTTTGTGACGTACACTGCAGAAAACTAAATCTAGTTAAGTTGACTTGAATTAAGAAAGTTTTTTTATGATTTGAGTAAATTTCACTTGAGAAGTAAATTCATCTGCCAAGTTGAACAAGACTTTTTGCGCTCGAAATAAGAAACAAAATCGAATGTTTCTTGAATAAAGACAAACACACTTATTCCGTTGGTAGATAATTTTACTTGTCAAGTTGAATCTACTCCAAAAAAGTAAAAATGTTCTTAATTGAAATCATTTTAACTTACCTAGATATTGTTTTTTTTCTTTTTTTCCAGTGTAAGCATGCATAAACCCCACTAAATCTGTCAATCTGTGCAAAAATAGGTACATTTTTAAACGAGTTTATGTGACACTTTTACCTTTTAGTATTTTTTGGCTCTGGTATCTGTTTGTTTACTTAAGTAACACAATTAAGTACCTCTTCCGACACTGCCCTAAGACATTTAATACTAGTATACAAACAATAAGTGCCTTTTATTCCTCAGAGTAAGACAAGGCAAGTTTATTAATATAGCATAATTTGTACACAAAGTAATTCAAAGTGCTTTACAGAATAAGAAATACATTAAAATCACAGTACAAACAAACCAAAACATAAATAATCATCATAAAATTAAAAGGAGAAAGACTTTAAATTAGAGAGAAGAGAAGAGTGCATAATGAAAAATGAAAAAAATAAACCTTTCAGTCATTTGCAGCTAAAAAGAACTGTTTTGAGTCCAAGTAGAGTCTGTCTCACATGTTCATGAAGACTGTTCCAGGTTTTAATTGCGTGAATCTGAAACTCTGACTCCCCTTGTTTAGTCGTGACTCTGGGCACCAGCAGGAGTCCGGTCCCTGTGCCCCTCAGAGTGTAAGATGGTTCATATGGCGCTAACATGTCACAGATGGACTTTGGTGCTCGGCCGTGGAGAGATTTGTATCCACCCTTTGCTTTGTTGACGACCGTAAACCCTCGGCCTTCTCTCAATGAGCTTCGTGATGAAACGTCCTGAAATGGGCATCGGGGTTCATTAGTGGAATGCCAAAACAGTGCAAAGCAGTGACCAAAGTAAAGGGTAATGGGCGATTTTTAAGAATCTAAAACCACGTTATAATGGGGCGACAGAAGCTCAATGGGGCAACAGTAACTCGGTGATTTGTCCTCTGATCCGTACGTTAGCGGGTTGAATCTTTCTCTTAACATAGACATCATTTGGTTGATTTACTGACCCACAGAAAGCTGCCGTTGTGTCCTTAGGCAAGACACTTAAACCCTTCCTCGCCCCCAGTGTCTGCGTACACTGGTGTATGAACGTGTGTGTGAGTGGTTCCTTGATGTAAATCAGTTTGAGCCTTGAAAGTAGAAAAATGTGACCATTTACCACTTACCATAATATTGTTCCTCAATTTTGTGTTTAAATGAATAATGAAAAAAACGGATAACGGCTGTTTCCCGCTTACGTGACTTTCACTGCGTTGCCAGACTGAACCAGGGCTAAACCAGGACTAAACCAGGACTAAACCAGGACTAAACCAGGACTGAACCAGGGCTGAACCAAGACTAAACCAGAACTGAACCAGGACTAAATCAGGACTAAACCAGGACTGAACCAGGACCAAACCAGGACTAAACCAGGGCTAAACCAGGACTAAACCAGGACTAAACCAGGACTAAACCAGATCTAAACAAGGACTGAACCAGGGCTGAACCAGGGCTGAACCAAGACTAAACCAGAACTGAACCAGGACTAAATCAGGGCTAAACCAGGACTGAACCTGGACCAAACCAGGACTAAACCAGGGCTAAACCAGGACTAAACCAGGACTAAACCAGGACTAAACCAGGTCTAAACAAGGACTGAACCAGGGCTGAACCAAGACTAAACCAGAACTGAACCAGGACTAAATCAGGGCTAAACCAGGACTAAACCAGAACTAAACCAGGACTAAACCAGGTCTAAACAAGGACTGAACCAGGGCTAAACCAGGACTAGACCAGGACTGAACCCGGACCAAACCAGGACTAAACCAGGGCTAAACCAGGGCTAAACCAGGACTAAACCAGGGCTAAACCAGGACTGAACCCGGACTAAACCAGGGCTAAACCAGGTCTAAACAAGGACTGAACCAGGACTGAACCAGGGCTGAACCAAGACTAAACCAGAACTGAACCAGGACTAAATCAGGGCTAAACCAGGACTGAACCCGGACTAAACCAGGACTAAACCAGGGCTAAACCAGGACTGAACCCGGACTAAACCAGGACTAAACCAGGGCTAAACCAGGGCTAAACCAGGACTGAACCAGGTCTAAATCAGAACTGAGACCGGGACCAGACCAGGACCAGGACTGAGGCCAGGACTGAGACTGGGACCAGACCCGAACTAAGACCAGGACTGAGACGGGGACTGAGACCAGAAATGAGACCAGGACTGAGACCGGGACCAAGACCAGGACTGAGACCAGTTTAGTCTTGGTTTAGTCCTGGTTTTGTCTTGGTTTAGTCCTGGTTCAGTCCGGCATCTCAGTTTAAGTCACGGAAACGGGGAACGGCCATTATTCGTTTTTTCCATTCTTCATTTAAACACAAAATCGAAAACGGAAAAAATGTATCATTATTTGTTTTTTTCATTTTGGTTTTGGAGACAAATAATGAAGAAAACAGCTCTTTTTCCATTTTTAAATTTTTGGTTTTATATCGAAAAACGAATGAACGAATGACACACAGATTCTCTTCACTTGCTGGTTCCATTGCCCCTGAAAAAAGCCTCAGATAATATGTGGTTTGAAATTTACCTGGATTGTTACAGCATAGGTAGAAACCCTGCCCAATTTTTAAGTCCATAAACAAGTCAGATTCGCTCTAAGATTTCCTGCTGTCAACTGTACATTTTTCCGTATTTAATAAATCTTCTGGAAATTGTATTATTAGCGCTTGGAGTGAGTAATGTTTTAGCGGGCAAGAATCTAACTATCCAATTAGCCGTTTCATTTTAGCGCGTCGCCTGTAATTCCATCATTAGGAACCTATCTGAATGACTTTTAGATAATTGATGGCATTTGGGTGACGCTCTGATGTACAGTAGACGCTAGTTTCGCCGTTTCAGTATAGCCGGCTCGCCAGCGATCCTCAGCCTCACGCTAATCAGACAATTAATCACCATTTCATGAATTTAATGACTTACTTAGGCCCTGTTCTACATAATAGGTTTTTAACATTCAAATACATGCCCGGGTTGCTAATGAGGCTCTCCCCTGCTACTTGCTAAGCCTTGAAATTCAATTGACAGATTTTGATTAGCTAAAAGAGTAAAGTTGCCAAGTCAAATAGCATTGTTTGGTTTTTCGAAAATAGCTACTGGGCGAGCGGTGGAAGTAGTACTCAATTGTGTAGGTACTGGAGCGTAAAAAATACTCCAGTAAAAGAATCGCCTGACAAATCTACTTAAAGGTACCATACCATAAAAAATGTATTTATAAAGCACTTTAAAAACTTTACAGCTGGTAGCCAAAGTGCTGTACACAAACACAGGATAGACAAGGACAACTGCAGTACAACAAAATACACAATATACAATACAAACACAATACAACTACAATAAGATACTAAAGGTGCACCGTGTAACTTTGCTGGTGGAGGACCTGCCAGAATCATCAGCCGGTTTCAGTTTGTGGAAACCATCTGACCTCGCAGCATTAGGATTCGTTCGTTTGACGGTAGGCGGGTACTTTTTCATTTAACCAATCGCTGCTATTTGGTTGTGACGTATGTAATTCGCCAAATCCCGTAGGAACAAGGGCAATAACGTCTTTCCCCTTCATAAAATTCACCAAACATTCTCTTTGTTCCGGCTTTAAATCTTCAATCTCGGGAATCGTTGCCAACGCTGAATGTCTGTCTTCGTCTACATCCATCTCGACGCTTTGTTTACTGTTGTGCTGTACCACAAAAGGGACACAGACAGGTGCTTGAGTTTGATGTCATGGCTGCACAGATCTTCTCTGATTGGCCAAAACCTACAACTTCTGAGGTTCTTGCAAACCATCTAGTGTATTCCAATTCCTGATCTAGTCGCTGGAGAGAAATGAAACTGAGCGGAGGCACTAGGTGGAGCTTGCTTCCAAGGAATGTCATTATTGGAATGTTCCACAGTGTAGTTTTAAGCTTATCTATCTCCATGGAGACTGACAAACATGTGACACAAGCGAGCAAAGTTACAGGTCAAATCTATGAAGACAGTATTTTGTATTTTGGAAAAATAGAATCACTTGTAATTAAATAAATGCAAGATGGAACATTCCAAAGCAAAAAGATGCAATTTTTATGAAGGTGGCGGACCCTCCACCTGGAAGTTACACAGTGCGCTTTTAGTTTAAGTTTTAAAGTTTTAAAGTGCCTGTTTAAAAATGTACTTGTCATATTTTTCAGACTATAAGGTGCACTATGTATTAATTCTGGTTGTGTTTACTGACCTCAAATCGATTTTATGTGGTACACGACGCTCAAAAATCTGTCAAAATGTTTTAGAATGACTTTGGTAAACTACAAGTCAGGAGCCTCGTGGAGTAAGTCGGACAGAAGCTGAACCACATCAGCACAAGGAGCAAGTCGTCTGTTCAAATTTGCCATGTGGCTTTAAGTTTCATTTCTGTACAACATAAACAAATGTGCGCAAAGCTGCATCAAACACATAATTACTCAATGTATATTTGAATCCGCCTCGTAGAAAATAAAAATCCAAACTTAAACTATCCACCCACATTCACATTCATAAAACACATTCACCAAGACAGCGTGCGATCTGGCAGTGGATCATGGACGCCAGGACTAAGGATCAGTCTCAAGTGTTGTCCATTTGTTTCGCTTAATGCACCTTATAATGCACTGGACCTTTTGTATGAAAATAGACAAAAGAATTCAACATTATTGATATTATGCCTTAGATTAAAACGTATTTGTGCATATCTAGATCTAATAAAGGTTGAAATGTGATTTTGATAAAGATTTCTTGCTGTATTTTGTTCAATCGAAACAACTCAATCAATAGTTTTTTTTTCCTAGCTGGTTTTTATTTGTATGTTTTTGTTTGCTCAAATTAGAAAAGTCTTTAAAAAAAATAACCTTTTCAGCTTTTCAGCATGTCTCAAACAATAATAGAAAAGCTTTTTCTTTTCAGTCCTTTTCAACAATGTAGTGGAGTAGAAAGTAGGGCTGGGTATCATTAAGAAGTTGCTGATTTGATACATACTTCGATACATAGGCCACGCTACGGTACATATCTCGATACAGTGCACTTTCGGTTTGATACAATATATTTCAAATCGACTTGATACGGTTAAGGCTAAATCATGGCTGTGATACTAGAAGTCTTTGTTAAATTACTTCTTGTGCAAAGTGAATATGAAACACAAACATTTTAATCATAAAAACAGCAAAAATGTCCAATGTGTCGCATAAACGAGTTTCCTTTCACTAAACAAGCAACAAAACTGTAGCGCTGTAACTGTCATGGTTCATGTTGTTGTAGTTGGTGTTTTATTTTGACATTTGTTTTGTCTGCTTGTACTTCTGAGTTTTACTTCCTGTCTTGATTGTTTGCCCCGCCCTAACGTGTCTCACCTGTGTCTCATTCATGTGTGTGCATATATACCCTGTGTACTCCTTTGCCTTTTGTTGGTTCATATGTCATTATGAATCTCATGTCGGTTTTGGATTTTGTGTTTGTTCGTTAAACAATTTTGGAAGTGCAGTTTCGCATTTTGGGTCCTACTTCTGCTCTACACGTGACAGCAACAAAATAATTTAGTAAAATACTCTCGATGCAGCAGTCCCCAATATCGATACTGTATCAGCATGTTAAACGATACGATACACCGATATTCGATTCGATATTTTTCCACAACCCTGGTCGAAAGTACAGATACCCGCTCTCAAATGTAGTGAAGTAAAAGTAAAAAGTATCCACATTAAAATCTACTTCAAGGTGCATTTTGTAACTTTTCCGTTGGAGGGTCCGTCAAAATGCTTTTCTTCGTGGAGACGTTATTGCTTTTTCTGGCATTAAACCTTTCTGTCGTCATGGAGACCAAACCAGACCGAGATACAGGTCAGATCTGCGGAGAGGCGACCCCGCTCACAGTCAGAATGCCTGCTTTTCTTGGTATTTTTGAGCTGTAAAACCACCTGTAATTGAGTAAATGTAAAGTAGAGCTGTTTAATGTCACACTGTGGGACATACCCATAGAAAAAAACAGGTGACAAAAACCCAACCAAAAGTTAAAGTAAAGTACAGTAAAATGTATACAGTACAGTCCTTTACTTTACTTTTTTAGTTTGTTACCTTCCACCATTGTACTGTGCAGATTTGAAACTCTTAGCTCTGTTTTTCTCAGTGTAAGCGGCGGGACTATTAAGTTTTTGAAGTGGGATATTTGTCTCGCGCAAATCAACATCTTCTTTTTCTTCCTCCTTCTGTGTTCAGATCATTGGTTTCGCTCGGCTGATTTCGCATGCACAAGCCGAGACAGAGTTTACTCATGTTTATTTAGATCTCGCACATCATCAGCGAAAGGAAAACTGCGAGGAGAGCGCCGCACTATCCTAATTAACGCGTTTGTAATAAATCTTCAACTTTTGTATTCAAGCCCGGCTCGCTCGGATAAAGAGACGGTGCTGGTTGTTGTGACTAATTGCGTTGTGCTTGTGAGAGTTACAATGATTAGAAATTTGAGATTTGTAAACTTGTGAATATGAGCACTTTCTCAAAATTGCTATAACTTCACAAACAAAGTAAATAAAAGCTTCACTTCTTTTTTAGCGTAATTTATGTCATGTAAATACACGACCGATTCAGTTGTTTCTGTTGAACAAAATTTTGCAAAAATCTGTTTTAAAATCACTGCATATGAAACCGTATTAGATCTGTAAATCTGTAAATCTTTAAGTACATTTTTAAACGGGTACTTTAATATTTTTAGTCAATTTTTTTCAGGTGATACTTTTGCTTTTACTTGAGTTTTTTTGTTTTGTTTGTTTGTGTTTTTGCTCCGGTATCTGTACTTTTACTTAAGTAACAAAATTGAGCATTTGTAAATTTGAAAATATAAACACATCCTCAAATTCCTATAAATTCACAAAGTAAATAAATAAAAGCTTCAGTTCTTTTCTATTTATGTCGTACAAATATACGATTGATTCAGTTGTTTCTCTTGAGCAAAATTCAGCAAAAATCTGTTTTAAAATCACTACATTTGAAACCGTATTAGATCTGTAAATCTTTAAGTACATTTTTAAACGGGTACTTTAATACTTATAATCAATTTTTTTCATGTGATACTTTTGCTTTTACTTGAGTTTTTGTTTGTTTGTTTGTTTGTTTGTGTTTTTGCTCCGGTATCTGTACTTTTACTTAAGTAACAAAATTGAGCATTTGTAAATTTGAAAATATAAACACATCCTCAAATTCCTATAAATTCACAAAGTAAATAAATAAAAGCTTCAGTTCTTTTCTATTTATGTCGTACAAATATACGATTGATTCAGTTGTTTCTCTTGAGCAAAATTCAGCAAAAATCTGTTTTAAAATCACTACATTTGAAACCGTATTAGATCTCTAAATCTAAATCAAAATATTTGTACTTTTGACTCTTTAAGTACATTTTTAAACAGGTACTTTAATATTTTTAGTCAATTTTTTCAGTGATACTTTTGCTTTTACTTGAGTTTTTTTTTTTGTTTTGTTTTTTTGCTCCGTATCTGTACTTTATTAAGTAAAAAATTGAATATTTGTAAATTTTAAAATATACTGCATTTGAAACCGTATTAGATCTGTAAATCTGTAAAAATACTTTTTAAACAATTTTTTAGAGCACTTGAGTTTTTTAACTGTACTTTTAGTATAAACACCTCAAATTCTATAAATTCACAAAGTAAATTAAAAGCTTCAGTTCTTTTCTAATGTCGTACAAATATACTTGATTCAGTTGTTTCTCTTGAGCAAAATTCAGCAAAAATCTGTTTTAAAATCACTACATTTGAAACCGTATTAGATCTGTAAATCTTTAAGTACATTTTTAAACGGTACTTTAATACTTATAATCAATTTTTTCATGTGATACTTTTGCTTTTACTTGAGTTTTTTTTGTTTGTTTTGTTTGTTTGTGTTTTTGCTCCGGTATCTGTACTTTTACTTTAAGTAACAAAATTGAGCATTTGTAAATTTGAAAATATAAACACATCCTCAAATTCCTATAAATTCACAAAGTAAATAAATAAAAGCTTCAGTTCTTTTCTATTTATGTCGTACAAATATACGATTGATTCAGTTGTTTCTCTTGAGCAAAATTCAGCAAAAATCTGTTTTAAAATCACTACATTTGAAACCGTATTAGATCTCTAAATCTAAATCAAAATATTTGTACTTTTGACTCTTTAAGTACATTTTTAAACAGGCACTTTAATAGTTTTAGTCGATACTTTTGGTTTTACTTGAGTTTTTGTTTTTTTGTTTTGTTTGTTTGCTCCGGTATCTGTACTTTAGTAAGTAACAAAATTGAATATTTGTAAATTTGAAAATATACTGCATTTGAAACCGTATTAGATCTGTAAATCTGCGCAAAATATTTTTACTTTTTACTCTTTTAGTACATTTTTACACGGTTACTTAAGCACTTTAAGTTTTTTAACACTTTGAACACTTTTAGTCATTTTTTTTTCATGTGATTGCTTTTTTTGTTTTGTTTTGTTTTGTTTTTGTTTGCTCCGGTATCTATAGTTTTAATTAAGTAACAAAATTGAGTATTTGTATATTTGAAAATATGAACACATCTTCAAATTACTATAACTTCACAAACAAAGTAAACAAAAGCCTCAGTTATTTTTTGCGTATTTTTGTCATTTTTGCTAAAAGGATTTTAACTGTCACTTCTTCTAAGATTTAGGGATTTAGGGTCTGCAAATTCCCCTTTGAAAATTCTCTTGATTCTTGGTTTACTTGACTTGTCTTCAGATCAATAGTTAAATTTTGTTTATGTCGTTGCATATTGGAATTGATACTTGTAGCTGATTTCATCGACAGTCCCTGAGGATGTGAAGTTAACTGGAGGCACTGTTCTGTCACTCACGTTAGACTTACTGTAAATCTGAGCTTTGTTTAAAGGGGATTATGCAAAATCTGGATCTTTCTACCACGTTATAACATTGTTCTCTCATCAAAAACATGTCTGAAGAGGTTTTAGGTCATCCATGCATGTTTGAGTAATCTAGCGATGTCTCTCAAGCCCTTATGGTTTAGCTGTAACATTCTGTTCAATGCTCAATGGGAGGGGAGAATCAGAGCAGCAAAAACGAAAATAAAAAGTATAAAATATGTTAATACTTTGCTTTTGCTGAATATAGCATTTTCAAAACAATCAAAGGTAACTAATCTGAATATGTTATGAGTTTAGGAGTTATTACCCCATGTGCAATACCTCATTTTTAACACAACTGGAAAATGTGTTGTTTAAATTTTGTTTTAGTTTTTTGAGTTTTTAGACAATCTAAAAACATCTCAGCCCGCGATTGCTTATGTCCGCAACTGCTGAACATTCTTCCATAGACATACATACAAGTAACTACATAGCTATCTGCAGTTATTTTTTACAGTATTTAGTAATTGAGACTGGTTTTGGCCTCGAGACCCCTTTTTTACGGTCTTGCTCTCATCTCGGAATCGAGCGCATTTGGACTTGGTCTTGTCCCAGTCTTGATGATCTTCGGTCTCAGTCTCGGTCTTGTCTCGGTCTCGATGGCGCTTGGTCTCGGTCTTGTCTCGGTCTCGATGGCGCTTGGTCTCGGTCTTGTCTCGAACTCGATGGCGCTTGGTCTCGGTCTTGTCTCGGTCTCGATGGCGCTTGGTCTCGGTCTTGTCTCGATCTCGATGGCGCTTGGTCTCTGTCTTGTCTCGAACTCGATGGCGCTTGGTCTCGGTCTTGTCTCGGATGGCTTGGTCTCGTCTCGGTCTTGTCTCGGTCTCGATGGCGCTTGGTCTCGGTCTTGTCTCGAACTCGATGGCGCTTGGTCTCGGTCTTGTCTCGAACTCGATGGCGCTTGGTCTCGGTCTTGTCTCGAACTCGATGGCGCTTGGTCTCGGTCTTGTCTCGGTCTCGATGGCGCTTGGTCTCGGTCTTGTCTCGGTCTCGATGGCGCTTGGTCTCGGTCTTGTCTCGGTCTCGATGGCGCTTGGTCTCGGTCTTGTCTCGGTCTCGATGGCGCTTGGTCTCGGTCTTGTCTCGGTCTCGATGGCGCTTGGTCTCGGTCTTGTCTCGGTCTCGATGGCGCTTGGTCTCGGTCTTGTCTCGTCTCGATGGCGCTTGGTCTCGGTCTTGTCTCGGTCTCGATGGCGCTTGGTCTCGGTCTTGTCTTGGTCTCGGTCTTGTCTCGGTCTCGATGGCGCTTGGTCTCGGTCTTGTCTCGGTCTCATGGCGCTTGGTCTCGGTCTTGTCTCGATGGCGCTTGGTCTCGGTCTTGTCTCTCGAACTCGATGGCGCTTGGTCTCGGTCTTGTCTCGTCTCGATGGCGCTTGGTCTCGGTCTCGGTCTCGGTCTCGATGGCGCTTGGTCTCGGTCTTGTCTCGGTCTCCATGGCGCTTGGTCTCGGTCTCTCGATGGCGCTTGGTCTCGGTCTTGTCTCGGTCTCGATGGCGCTTGGTCTCGGTCTCGATGGCGCTTGGTCTCGGTCTTGTCTCGATCTCGATGGCGCTTGGTCTCGGTCTTGTCTCGAACTCGATGGCGCTTGGTCTCGGTCTTGTCTCGGTCTCGATGGCGCTTGGTCTCGGTCTTGTCTCGAACTCGATGGCGCTTGGTCTCGTCTTGTCTCGGTCTCGATGGCGCTTGTCTCGGTCTTGTCTCGGCTCGGTGGCGCTTGGTCTCGGTCTTGTCTCGGTCTCGATGGCGCTTGGTCTCGGTCTTGTCTCGGTCTCGATGGCGCTTGGTCTCGGTCTTGTCTCGGTCTCCATGGCGCTTGGTCTCGGTCTTGTCTCGGTCTCCATGGCGCTTGGTCTCGGTCTCGATGGCGGCTTGGTCTCGGTCTTGTCTCGGCTCATGGCGCTTGGTCTCGGTCTCGATGGCGCTTGGTCTCGGTCTTGTCTCGGTCTCAATGGCGCTTGGACTCGGTCTTGTCTCGGTCTCGATATCTGACCGGTCGATGAGTGCGATCATATTTCATTACGGCCAGTAAATGTGCAGAGGCTAAAAATCACTACAAAACCAGTAAGATAAAGTGAAAAAGTGAAAGATGAACACACTTGAAAACACTTGATTCACTGTGAAGTTTTTTTCTGTAAAGTGGGATTAAAATAGGGATTTTCAAACTGTGGGTCAGGGTCAAAAAAAGGGGCATAGAATGTTTAGGTGCAGTACAGTTGTCTTGGTCTATTTTAAGCTTAAATGAACATTAACCAGTTAAAATAGAGACAGATTTATAAAAGCACTGATATACACTACCGGTCAAAAGTTTTAGAACACCACACTTTTTTCCAGTTTTTTTACTGTTTACTGTTGACCAAAACATATTTTAAACTTTTGATTCATGAAAGTGTCCACCTTTGGCAGATATAACAGCTGAACACACTCGTGGCTCGTTCTTTTTACAATAGAAATCAAATATTCTTCAGAAAGTTCTTCCCAAGTCTGTTGCAGAAGTTTCCATAAATGTGTGGCACTTGTAGGTTTCTTGTCTTTCACTCTTCTGTCCAGTTCATCCCAAACTCAGCTCGATGGGGTTTAAGTCTGGACACTGTGCTGGACACTCCATGTTTTCAAGTTCTTGTTCTTTTTTTCTGACGTAGTTTTGGCAGAGCTTGGACTTGTGTTTTGTATCTTTTTATCTTTTTTTTTTAACCTCTGTCTGTTCAGTTCTTACCTTTGTACCATTTCGAGCTCTTCGTTGGACTTGCACGACTTTATTTGCGATAAATAACTGGAAAAAGTAGGATGTTCTAAAACTTTTGACTGGTAGTATGTACGTGCAAAAATATCTCTAAAATCCAAATAAATGTAGAAAATGACAAACATGGTGTTAGTTTGGTCTCGATGGGCCGTGGTCTTGGTCTTGTCTCGGTCTCGACTCTCAGGGGTCTTGGTCTTGTCCTGGTCTCGGAACCCTGTGGTCTTGTCCTGGTCTCGATCTCAATTAGTCCGGTCTTGACTATTAACACTACTCAGACGTAAACCGCAGATTGCCAGCCTTACTTCAGTCTGTCCCAGGGCAGCTGTATCTACAAAATAAAGCGTCTTTGGGTGTCCTTAAAAGTTCGAACGCACCATTACTAATCCATTATGCGATACACAAAACACGAGTAATCTTCATCAAAACTAGACGCGAAAACACAAAACTTGACTTCGCCACAATGGGGTAAGCTGCGTCAGAGTCGGCACGGTGACATTTACGAGACGGGGATTTACGAGTTTAATATGCATAAGGAAGTGCCATATGCCCGTCTCCAATTATGTGGTGAGCGTGGAGAACGGGGAGATGGGGAAAAGATGAGATGATTTGTCTCCAAACCGAACACTTCCAGATGGAGACAGCTACCGGATGTGTTCTGCTAAAAAGATATTAAATTGAGACTGATAATTAGCCTTATGTGGTTTAGTATATCAGAGCGCGACAAATGTGGTGCAACATATGAACACATTCTCAAATTGCCAGAAATTCACAAACAATAGGAATAAAATCTGTTGTTTTGTTTTTTTTTATCAGAATTTTTGTCATTGTTGCTAAAAGGCTACGTCTTAACTTCGTTGCACTGGCGATTTTTTGCCTGATGTGACATTTTCTGTTCATTTTTGCCTTATTATGGGCTCATATTACGCTATTTTCTGATCTATGTTATAATGCTGTTTGCTTCTTGTACTGTGGTCCAAAGCAAGAAAAAGATGAAGAAGAAAAATATCTGACGAAGGCTTTTTATTTTTGTTTATTTCAAAAATAAAAAAGCTTTTGGACATCGGCCCATCTGAGTGCGCTATGCATTTTTTCACTTTTATTTTGCTGTTCCTTGCATTTGCACCTCGAAAATAACTTTTTCTTTTTATTTGATAATGTTGTTTCCACATCACAAACGGATTTGGAGTTGTGTTAAATATGTGTTTTAGATTAATTAGATTATTTCAGCTCTGATTTTGTCAATATATCTTCCAAGTAAAATTAGAAGTTAACTTATAAACTATCTCTGTATGACATCACAAAGTGGCACAGAGCATTTTGAGCGTTGGAGATGTAGGCAGAGTAATAATAAAATATGAAACAAAACACAACTCAGGTACAGTATTTTCCGCACTATTAGGCGCATTATTAGGTGTCATTAAACGTGTGACAATAAAACCGGACTTTCAACGAAACACAACAGTTGGATGGGTCAGTGGGACTTTGTTTGTCGTGTTCACGGTGACTCTGGGCTTTGTTCAGTTGTGGCGTGTAGGGAGGGTGCTGTCTGGGACCGCTGGATTGTCGGCGTGTTCGCAGTGACTCAGTTGTTCAGTTGTGGCTCAGAAAGGCACACTGGCCTCGCTTTTTTCGGTTCGTTCCTCCGTTCCGTTCCTCGTCGGCTTGGAGTGAATCAAAAAGTTATCAAACAATGCCCAAGCAGAGGCCGATAAATTCAAATATTGCGCAATATCAATATGGTTCAAAGTAAAGTGCGTAGCTACGCTCAATTCAAATTGACGAACTCCACCGGAGTTTTAACAATTACTAATAACTGTGCTAAAACTGCACAAATTAATCAAGGTCACGAAAAACAAAGTTAGCGACTACATGAAGCAATCTTTTACCTTAATTTCGGCTTTCTTATTAGGACAAAAGAAAAGTCAGATACCTTCGAATTTCGCATCGCAATCTCCTCTCCATACACGGCCAGGTGCGCACAATCTATATGGAGGCTCTATGAGAATCGGAGACGTGGCATTAGCGATTTTTACAGTATTAACTAGTTTAACGAAATTCTTGAACGTGATCATTAAATCGGCAGCATTCTAGTAATATGGCAAAACACTCACCTAATTGTGGATGTTGTACTATTTGTAGTTAACAAGTTTAGTGAAATTGTTTGCCGACGCGCCCAGACCACGCCACAGCCACAGCGGAGCGGAGGAGGAGGAAGTGACACCGTGACCCCGCAACTTAAAGGAAGTGGGGGAGATCGGGGTGAAACGGAATTGACCCGCAACAATAAAAGTCTCAAATGCGGGTTACAAGTGTGTCTGTGGGTTTTTGTCACTGTGCGGTCGCTGTCTGCTCCGTGTGTGTTTGCGTGCGCTGTGGGTTGTGCGGCTTTGTAGTTTACTGAAGTCGTGCTGGGACACTCGAGTGGATTCGTGTATAGGGCGCTCTGGATTGTGGCGCGCGGTCGTTTTTTGATGGCGTTAGATGCTCAAGAGCGCACCCTATAGCCCGGAAAATACGGTATGTTTTTGATGAGGTAACAACATTATAACATGGCTTAAAGCTCACAAGAGTCTGTTTTGTGTAATATAGAACCTTTTAACCATAGGTGCAGTCTCAAAAATCTGACTATAAAGAGCTGACTGAGCTGGAACTACAACAGATGAGCTGATTTGTGCGGTGAAACAAGCGTCTCTTAAATAACATTACAGTCACAATCGAGTTTCACTCTCACCTTCTTGTTGAAAATCAAACTCCTAAACAGAACCATGAACACTCGTATTGATCACAGGCTCCTGAAAATGCGTTTTGAGTTTTCGGACAATCTTAAAACTTTTTTGACTACGTTAATGTGTGCATTGTGTCACCAAGGTAACTGCAGAAACATTATGCCGTAAATATAAGGAAGTAAGCAAGTAAGTCTTTATTTATATAGTGCGTTTCACAGACATTTGTCACAAAGGAGCATTATTCTTTCTCTCCATACCCGGTGGTGGCCACATCGTAGCCACAGCAGCCCTGGGGTAGACTGACAGAAGCGCGGCTGCCATGCCAATCGGCGCCATCGTCCCTCCGACCACCAACAATCACACTTTTATACTAGGCAATGTGGGTGAAGTGTCTTGCCTAAGGACACAACGACTCCCATCCAAGTACTAACCAGGCCCGGCCTCGCTTAGCTTCTGAGATCTGACAGAATCAGGCTTTGACAAGTTGGTATGGCCATACAAATGCAGAAAATCCCCATCGTGATGTTACTGCAAAGCATCAGTGTTCTAATGCCTACTCAAGCTTAAATAAAAAACAGATGGAAATATATTTAAAACGTTGAAATTTGTCAGAATATTGCATATGCTTCTGGCTCCATCGACTCTCTTTACATTGAAAAACTGTCACTCCTCTTTCTGTAACTGCTGCTGTCAGACTCCTCTTTTTGGTCTTAAAACGTTCGTATTAACACGCTCTACATGATCCTGGTGTTTTCATTTTGCCTCTGTCCAATTCCTATTCCTAATATGGATCCAAATTCACCCTTATAAACTGCCTGCCTCGGTGAGCTTCATTTGACTGGAACTGAACGCTATGGGCGACGTCACGCTCACTTAGTCCACTTCTTTACACAGTCTATGGCAACATTCAGACTGCAGCCTGAAGTGACCCAAATCAGATTTTTTTCGCCCCTATGCTCCTGTATCTGATCTTTTAATGACAGTCTGAACGACACAGATCCGATTTTTTCAAATGCGACCCAGGCCACTTGGATATGTGCTCCTAAAACTGACACATTTCTGATCTTTTGACATGCGACTTCAGTCTGAACGGCCAGGTCACATTCATCCCACCTACACGTCATAACAAAACGGTAACAAGCACCTGTTGCGAGCCAGCCGAAGACGTGTTTCCTCCCGCGAGAGTGGTACAAGTAGGCGCTCACAAATGTACACAAACGTTCTTCTTCAAAAACTGTGTCTGAACTCCTTGTGAGTGAAGCGGTGAAGCACATCGCAATCCCACCGCTCTTGGCTGCGACTCTGCGCCCACACGTAGAGCCCCGCACACCCACGGGCCGACGCAAAACAGTGCAACGCGGGACATATTTTGAAAACTCTTTGCGGGACGGAGAGGGACTACACAACACGGGAGCTGGCGGGTGAGATGACAAACTGCAGTCCCCCAAACTAATGCGTATGCCGCGCAGACCGTCCTCCGTTCCATACTTTGTGCAGACCGTCCTCCCTCCGTACGTTGCACAGGCTGTGAACTAAACCAGGTCTATAACAGGTTGGCGGGAGCAGGACTGCACATTAGGACTGAAAATTCTCTCCCGCGCGGACCTCTACTCACACGTTCCTTTCTACGGACGCTGCTGCCACTGTCCCGCAAAACACCACGGCCAAAAAACTCGTCCTTCTCCTTCTCAATCTCCTCCTTAAAACCAATAAGCTGTACATGTTCTGGCTCCGGTACGACAGCAACTTTAAAATCTCCACGTGCTCATGTTTAGGCAACTTCCGTAAACACTAAACACTTTTGGGGCATTTAAAGTTCACACTGGAGATCACACACAAGTCGCATTTAATTGGAAACGTGGACGACCTCGCAAAAAAATCCGAATTGAGCTTCAAGCCCTGCAGTCTGAACGTAGCCCCTGATCGAAAACCACTCATCACAAACCAAAATCGAGTTTGCTTGTCTAGTTTTATGATCTCGTTTTTCAAAACTACCTCATACAACTTCACACCGCGCCATAACTAGCGCCGCACTTACCGTTAACCAAGCTATAAAACACACTGACTCTGCCTTTTTCATCGACTAATCTCCCCCTGATCGTCTAAACGCCGCCGAGTCGTAAAAGCGCCGCCGCCCACCTGAGCGTTTACAGCGACTATGCCTTGGCAGTTGACGCTAGTAAAGGCGCGCACGCGATTAGTCACTGCGTCGCGCGAATAGAGCGGTGCGCGACGGAATGTTTACATCATACAAAAATTGATTGCTTTCTCGGGGCGGAACACTTTGCAAATAAGAACGAGACGAGTGCCAGAGCTTTTTATGATCAGTGTTTTGATTTGTGGCGCACGGTAACAGGAAGTCCAGAGTGATTAGAGGAAGTAGATGGAGCATTATAAATACCTGGGAAAAAATGGTTGAAAATGTTTACTGCGACTGGTGTTGTCACTGGTGGTGCTTTAATTGATGATCCATTGTTGTGTAAGTACGAAAGTAGCTGATACTGTATTACTACTGTCAATGCCTCTGCTGATGTACTACTAACAACATTACTACTACTACTACTGATCAATTACTCTTTACTGCGTTTAATTTGGCAGATGGTTGGCAAAGTAGAGTAAGTAGATTTTACGGTGGATATTTTTACTTTTACTTCACTACATTTGAGAGCAGTTTCTGTACTTTCTGCTTCACTACATTTTTAAACATGACTGAAAAGTACAAGTATTTTTATATTACTGTCTGGAGAGGTTATTTTTAAGACTTCTAATTTGAGCAAACAAAAATATACAAAAAAAAACATCCAGGAAAAAAACTATTATAAAACTATTGTACTGAGTTGTTTCGACTGAACAAAATACAGAAGAATTCACGTTTCAAAATCACATTTCAAGGTTTATTAGATCGCAAAATATGCATAATACTTTTTAATCTTTAAGTACATTTTTAAACATGACTGAAAAGTACAAGTATTTTTATATTACTGTCTGGAGAGGTTATTTTTAAGACTTCTAATTTGAGCAAACAAAAATATACAAAAAAAATAAAAACATCTAGGAAAAAAACTATTATAAAACTATTGTACTGAGTTGTTTCGACTGAACAAAATACAGAAGAATTCACGTTTCAAAATCACATTTCAAGGTTTATTAGATCGCAAAATATGCATAATACTTTTTAATCTTTAAGTACATTTTTAAACAGGCACTTTAATACTTTCACTTAAAGATGCACTGTGTAACTTTCAGGTGGAGGGTCCCCTACCTGCTTGTCTTCATAAAAATTGCATTTTTTTGCTTTGGAATGTTCCACAATATGGCATTAAATATCCATCTTGCATTTATTCAATTGCAGGCGATTCTGTTTTCACCAAAATACAAAATACTGTAAAAAACAAAAACAAAAAACTGTAACTTTGCTTGCGTCACATGTTTGTCTCCATGGTGATAGAAAAGCTTAACACCGCACTGTGGAACATTCCAATAATAACATTTAATGGAGGCAAACAAAAGGCAGGTCCTTCACCAGTAAATTTACACACTGCTTTTTATGGAAACTACACAACAGTGAAACTACTTTTGATACTAATCTTTGATAATAAAAATCATACAAGATGGATACTACTCTTATAATAAATGAAAAAATCATAATTCGCAATCATAATTTCTTCAAGCACCACTTCTCGATACTTTTTCTCCACTACTAAATGGTCATATTTTTATACAGCGCTTCTCCACTTTCAAGGCTCAAAGCTCTTTACAACAAGAAACCACTCACCCATTCATCCATTTTTATACATTCATATCACCTACACAGACTCTAGGGGTGAGGGGGAGAAAGTGTCTTGCCCAAGGATACAACAACACAACAACTGAGTTTGATTGATTGATTGATTGAGAGCAGGATTCAAACCACCAACCTTCAGATCAGTGGAAAAACACTCTGAGCTACTGTCCCCCTACTACTACTACTACTACTACTACTACTACTACTACTACTACTACTTACTATTACTACTACTACTACTACTACTATTACTACTACTACTACTACTACATTACTACTACTGCTACTACTACTACTACTACTACTACTGTAATATTACTACCACTACTACTGCTAATGAAATACTACTGCCACTAATACTACTACTGTAATACTACCACTACCTACTGTACTACGACGACTACTACTACTACTACTATTGTAATACTTCTACCACTACTACTGTAATACTACTACTACTACTACTGTAATACTACTACTACTACTACTTCTACTACCGTAACACTACTACTTCTACTACTGTAATACTACTAACACTACTACTACTATTATTACTACTGCTACTGAAATACTACTACCACTACTACTGTAATACTACCACTATTACCACTACTACTGTAATACTACTAACACTACTACTACTACTATTACTACTGCTACTGAAATACTGCTACCACTTCTATTTCTGAAATACTACTGCCACTACTACTGTAAGATTACTACCACTACTACCACTACTACTACTACTACTACTACTACTACTACTACTACTACTACTACTACTACTACTACTACTACTACTACTACTAATACTACTACTAATACTACTTCTACTACCGTAACACTGCTACCACTACTACTGTAATACTACTACTACTACTACTACTACTTCTACTACTGTAATACTACTAACACTACTACTACTACTATTACTACTGCTACTGAAATACTACTACCACTTCTATTACTGAAATACTACTGCCACTACTACTGTAAGATTACTACCACTACTACCACTACTTCTACTACTACTACTACTACTACTAATACTAATACTACCACCACTATTACTGTAATACTACTACCACAACTACTGTAATACTACTATCAGTGAAGTGTTATACAGGGGTTAGGGTTGTAAACAAAAATATAAACAGTCCATTTCATTTCATTTTTTTATTTTTTTTTGGATACCGTTCGAAGCCTCAGTCAGTATTAACGCATCAAAGTTTTGTTTTTCCGGTTCGCCCATCACCAACTCCCACCATCATGATGCCCACGAAATCTGTCAACACATTTTGAAAGGCTAATTTGAGCATCCAAGTCAGAAGAAAACAGAAAATTGTAACCAGATGTACTTAGCATTTCTCCCCCTTCTGCCTGAAGAGTGTTCTGACAGCGGGAGTGCTCTGGAGCGACGGCTAAATGACACTTTTATCTCAACATGGAGCCCGCTAAACACGCTCTGGAGATGTTTCTGCTCAATTAGCACTTTCCAGCTCGTATCAGGATCCTGCTGCTGTGCCTTGCTAATATTTGGACGTGTAGACGCGCTGGTATTTATAGTTTATGGTGGAGGCCGGCGCACAAAGGACCCCCGCTGACTCTAGCCTAGATTTTTACTTCGGATATTTATTTATTTACGACGTGTGACTGAACTTTTAATGAGATGTCCTAGAAAATGTATGCCTTGAGTAATACATGTCTGATTACTGCTAAACTCATTAAAGGATTACAATATTTTCTCATCTACTGTATGTTATAATGTTGTTTCCTCATTACGAACACACCCGGAGTTGTGTTTTGTTTCGTTCGCGCATGTTTATCACACGGAAAACACTCTGTGCCACTTTGTGATGTCATTTGGTAAGACGGGAAGTGTGTTTTTAAACTCCATACACCTTCACATAGAATCACTTGGATGATTTCAGGTCCGTAAATGTCAGTCTTTACTGAACTAAATGTTAAAAAGTAGCTGTTAAAACTATCACTGCATGACATCACAAGGTGGAACACAGTATTTTCAGCTTTGAAATTGGTAATGCAGCATTACTCAAACATGTGTGGATGAAACAAAACACAACTCCGGGTCTGTTTTTTGAGGCGGTAACAACATTATAACATGGCTTAAAGCTCACAAGAGTCAATTTTGTGTCATATAGGACCTTGAATTATTTATTTATGTACGACTGAACTCCTTGAAAGTCCTTGAAATTGTACAGTTTGGAATTTTGGACATAGGATCTCATTTCCTAGTGATCCAGAGTGTTGGAGACGTGTGGAGACACTTTTTAAAATATTCCATCCAGTCCTTGTATTTGCAGAGGTCGCTGGTGCTAGACTAGTGCATGTCAATGGCCATAGTTATCCTGCCACTAAAAACAGTCTTACCCACTCCACAAAACACCCGAAGCAAATCTATTATTACACCAGACTGTCAATGTAAATGTCTGTGTTGATAGAATAATATTTGAAATAAAACTAACCTTGCATCAGATGAATTGTTGCATGTTGAGGGACTATTTTTTCATATATCAGTCCACCGCTGTCAAGATTTCTATCAGGGAGTACAACTCGCTGCTGCTGCTCAGACATAAATCCTTCAAATGCAAAGTTGGTTTTACTTCTGAAATTATTCTATCAACACAAACATTTACATCAACAGTCTGGTGTAATAATAGATTTGCTTCGGGTGTTTTGTGGAGTGGGTAAGACTGTTTTTAGTGGCAGGATAACTATGGCCATTGACATGCACTAGCCTAGCACCAGCGACCTCTGCAAATACAAGGACTGGATGGAATATTTTAAAAAGTGTCTCCACACGTCTCCAACACTCTGGCTCACTAGGAAATGAGGTCCTATGTCCAAAATTCTGAACTCTCCCTTTAAGTCGTCCAGTTGGTCTCCAGTCTTTTACTTCCACCCCTTTTCTTGGACAAGCTGAACTCTTCTACAACAGTGGACAGACCTCATGTGAACCTCCAGAATTCCTCCTGAGAGGCATTTTAGGTTTAAACCAACTAGATTTCAGCAACTGGCAATCCAAATGAAAGACTCTTAAGAGGCTCATCCTGCTTTCTAATTGGAGAATTATCTCTAAAACACCAAATTGTAATTAAGAATAAATCAGCATTACAGCTGTTATCAGTAAACGTTTAATTTGATTTGAACATGTTTTTCGTTTATCTGAGGACACAGTTTATGGAATTTGAAGATGCACAATGTAATTTTTCTGCTTGTCTCCATGGTTATTATTTGTCTGGAATGTCCCGGTGTGGCAATAAACATATCCATCTTGCATTTACTCAATTGCCCTATTTACATGAGAGATTTAATTCTGATTAAAAATAATTTAATTCAGAATAAAAATTAATTCCGCTTTAAAAAGACCATGTAAACACTTAATTCCTAATGATTATTTGGAATTAAATTTAAATCCAAATTAAGCGGGTGGTTTATTCCAATTTTAAAGCGGAATTAACTTATTCCACGATCATGTAAACATTTATTCCGCTTAAAAAATAATTCCGGTCGTTCAGTGCATGTACATTGGATCACTCTTCTGAAACGTGACGCACTGCAATATGGCGAAAAAAGTTTGTATCATGTTTGTGTCCCCGAATCTCTGTTTCCCATTGCCTGTGTAATTGCGAAAGGTACGGAGGTTCCCCGTTAACACCTCGAGCCGTCCTCATCCCAAGTTATGAACTCATAAAACAGCAGCATGTGGCCACGAATTTAACACAGCTCACCGCACATCAGCCCGGAGCAGAAGCACTGAGATCGCGTAAAGACAAAGGACACTCACCGCAGCCTGTCCTTGGTCTCGTGTCGTCCTCCGAGCAGGTTGGTCAGACAGGTCCATAGGCTCCGTCCTCCATGTGCTGGGTCCAGACGGGGTCGAGCAAGATCACGGAATCTTGACAATGCGCTGTGGCTGCTCCTGTCCTCCATCCTCAAGGAACTCAGCTGGTTCCGAGGTGGTGCAAAACATCCAGACAGAAGCGTGAATCCCGTTTGGTTCGTTATATGTTGTTCTGAGCAGCCGTCCTTTCTTCCCCGGGGAAAGTGCTTCTCAGGTCGAGGCACCTAACACCACTCCCCGCTCCAGCTCATCTGGGCCCGACCGGAACCGGAGCTGCTCCTGCTGGTTCAGGAGTCTGGATTTGGATCTTTCTTCCCCAGTATGTGTGGACGGGGGAACAGCTGCACGCATCCCGACGCATAACAACAAACCGAGATGATAAAAAAGCCGGTAGCAGCTGAAGTTTGTGTTTTCTTCCGGTTGACGTAAATATATTCACGTCCCTGTCCAATCAGAACCCTTCCCAACCCCCAGACGTTGAGCAGAATTAAATAAAGTCGATTTAAGAAACTATTATTTCCATGTAAACTCAAAGGAGAATAAGTTAATTTGGAATAAATAAATCTGAATTAAAAAACATCATGGTTAATAACATGGGTTTTTATTAACCTTAAAACTCGCATTCTTACTGGGAGTGGGCTCGTCTCTCCGCAGATCTGACACGTAACTCGGCCCTGCGGTGTCAGCTGCTAATGCCGTACCGCGGGACTTTCCAGGCAGCATCTCCACCGCTCGTAAAATCTTCCGTACAGTTATTTAAACCGCGAGTAAACCACGAACTCAGCTACAACTCACACTTGACTTTTTCATGCTGTTAATTTAAAATGCATAAAGATGAACTGCAGAACTTTCAGTCCCCCAAACAAATCTGTAAACATATTTTTTGGAGTTGTGCAAAGAAGCTTCAGGCGCTTTAAAACACTTGTAGAAACATGGGAATAAACAAGGATCAAACTAAAAAAGAAAGCAAATGAATAATTAAAAGTGAAACCAAACACCGGGGTAAACACAACGTCTGGAGACTATCCATCCTCGCTTCCCTTCGCTCGCTTAATTTAGTTATTTTCTTTGGGTGCTATGCTCTGTGGCCCTGTGTTTTTCAATTACTGGTAATTTCACACAATTTCACAGTTTTCTACCTTTTTACAGAATATTATTTCATTTAGGTAGCAATAATAAAATGGCACAACTGATAAATTACATAAACAAACTTGGGACGGTCCAACCACAACAGCTAATGGTTCAAGAGGTACATTTTATATTCTATTAATTTTCTCTTAGACTTTCAGAAAAAAAAGAAGTATATTAAAAGTTTGAAAGCTCGGGGCTAATCAGCTGTGGTTACTAATGACCGCAAGATCAATAATTCTATGTCAAATCTGTTTCTGAAACTTTATAAATTCTAAAGTTCTTTAAACATTTAGCAGAATTGTGCATTTTGAATTTGCTTTTTAGACTTCAAACTGCATTGTTAGTGTTATTAGTTGGTATGAACTCTTAATATTTTAATTATTGGAAAAGTCTATGAGAAAACGGAATGGAAAATTTACAGAACCAGAGTGAAATTTAAAGTGTTGAGCTCCAATTGTATCATCAAAAATATGACTTCTTTTACCCTTTTGGGATAAATAAGAGTTTGGTGCTTTTATTGTTGTTTCTACTGAAATCTTCTCAGTCATTTTATATATAGTGGTCTCTCGTTTATCGCTGGGGTTATGCTCTAAAAATAACCCACAATAGGTGAAATCTGTGAAGTAGTCAGCTTTATTTTTTACAGTTATTATTTATGTTTTAAGGCTGTAAAACCCTAGCCTGATTCATCAGCCGGTTTCACTTCGTAGAAACCGTCTGACTTCGCAGCATTAAAATTCGTTCGCTCAGTGGTAGGAGGGTAGTTTTTTATTTAACCAATCGCTGCAATTTGGTCGTGATGCACTGTTAACTGGTATATTAAGCTTTTCCCAAATCCCGTAGGAAGAAGGGCAATAACGTCTTTCCCCTTGATAAAATTCACCAAACATTCTCTTTGTTCCGGCTTTAAATCCTCGATCTCAGGAATCGTTGCCAACACAGAATGTCTGGCTCTTCGCTGATTGGTGGGAGCCCGGACTCGCACTTCCGGGGTTCTCGCACACCGTCTAGTGTATTCCGATTCCTGACCTAGTCGTTGGAGAGAAATGAAATTGAGCCTGGCTAGTAAAACCCTTCAAAAGTGAAAAAATGCATAGCACACTCAGATGGCCGATGTCCAGAAGCTCTCTTTTTATTTTCAAAATAAAAAAGCCTTCATCAGATATTTTTCTTGCTTTAGAGTGTGCTGTGGTCTAAAGCAAGAAGAATATCTGATGAAGCCTTTTTTTGCAGAAACGTTATTTTGGGAAAAAAAAAAAAAAGCTTTTGGACATCGGCCATCTGACTGCATTTGCACTTCTACAAGAATTTTGGTGTGCGTTTTCTGTTTCTTTTAGTAAAACCCCTCACCACACACTTTATACACATTTTTTATACACTTTTCTCAGACAGGACAGTTACAAGCCTCTGTGCATCCTTCTTAAAACTTATTGCTGCTGTCGTCCTTATGCTATTTTCCTCCTTCTTTATGTAACTTTTTGTGCGATGGTTTGCGTTTTCCTCTGCCTTTTCGGGTGCGACCGCAGGAGCCTTTATCGGTGCAGAATGTTTCGTTTTCGTATACTGTGGGTTTTGTCGGGGAGAAAACTTGCAAACATACAGCATTTCAGAATCACACTGCTACAGAGATCGAACATTTATGTAAATTTGAGAAACTGAACGCATTCTGTACGCGGCACGGAGGAGATTGATTGACAAATCTGCAAAACTGTGAAGCCATGAAAGGTGAGGAGGTTATAGTGAAGGACGACTGTAGTTTTTCTCCCTTTTTTTTACTCCTATGCCATGTTTTTATTCGCCTCTCTAATTGGTTAATGTGCCTATCAATCATGCTCAACTCAAATCACGGAGACACGATTCCAGACCCACTCGTCTTTGTAAAATTATGTCCAAAAATCTGTTGCTTTTTCTAATCTATACCCACTTCTACCTGTAGTACTAAAGCACATACAATAACTTAAAAAATAATTAAAACATGCAATCTCTAATTCAAAAGCTTGTATTTATTTATTTATAAAACAGCAATTATTAACGCGATGTTCGTTCTTCCGATTGTCCTTGAAAAATGTAATCATAGCAGTGATTTTCAGGAGCAGTATTTTATTTTACAATACACACGTGCGTTCTCTTTTACTGCCCACGGTCGACCACTGCAGTGACTTAAGAGGGCTGTACTTAGGCTGCACAGGGAGGCCTGACATGGCAGAAAAATTATAGTCCGATGCCTTCCTCCCAGTAGGTGCTCCCCCAAGTCACTGCTTTATAATCCACCAGTCCAATTTACGGGATAATGCTGCGCTTATAATTACCTCGTCTTTGTATTGAAATGAAGCGAGGCTGACTGCGTAATGAATGAAATCTTCCATTGTCTCAAACGTATGTTCAGTTTTACTAAATAGGCTCCTCGGTATTTTGGAGTCGGATCGCCTCTTTTTCAGTGCTAAGGTTGATTTTTTTTTCGATTCGCTGAAGAAGGTTTGGTTTTTTTGGAGATTTTCAACCATGTGATAACGTTCCCTCGTCAAAAACATGTCTGAAGAGGTTTCATATGTCATCCATGCATGTTTGAGTAATCTTGCGATCTCTCTTGGGTCCTATTTCAATCCTCCTTACGGTTAGATTAGATTCAACTTTATCGTCATTACACATGTATAAATACAAGGTAACCAAATGTGGTTTAGCATCTAATCGGAAGCGCAAGAAGCAGTAATTGCGATATCCTCCTGAGACCCGACCCATTTACTTGTGTCCATTGTAGTGGACATTTAGTTAACCAGTTGGTCTTTTAAGTGTTTTGAGATAAACTCTTAATAGGGAGACTAGGTTCCTCTGTCTAATAGGGCAGGGGGATTATAGGGTACTACTATGTCCAGGATAAAAAAAAATAATAATAATAATAACTCAATAGGAGTTAGTTTGAAGCTGCACTATGATTTAAAAAAAAGGTTAAAATGGAGTCTAAAAACATTTTGAGGCGACTGTAGAAGCTTGTCAGAGATGTTGGTCATGAAAAAAGTTGTTATTGTTCGGTTGTTAACTTCACATGGATTTAACACCAAAATGTCCCTGGTGTCCATTACAGACGACATAAATAATAAATAAAAATAAAATGAACAAACTCTAAATGCTAAGGTGTTTATTTACCTACAAGTGGATAGAAAATATGCTGTTTTTCTTTGGGTCCCAGGAGGATAAATACAGAATGTGCAGTATATACAATATAGACAATATACGGCATATTACAGGGTAGATTGTAGTGAATATATACAAATAAATATGGCAGTATGAACATTTTTAGGCACAGTAAACACAGCGGTCTTTCCTCGTTTCCCACCGAAGTCACAGTGAAGCCGAACGCCACATATGCTTTACATACAATTTGTTCTCTACACTTCATATCTCCTTCTCTGTGCTGTGTGTGCGAATGCTCGGTGCAAAAAAACCTGACGCTATAGTGCTAAAACTCCCTGAGAGTGTGGACATTAGGGATGGGCATTCGATAACATTTTCTTAATCATTAACGTTTTTTATATTAAAATTATCATCATTATTATTACTATCTGCACTACTAATCTGCATAAATAAATTCAACTTTACGACATATAAACCGTAACGACTCTAGAGCCACACCAGCCCGTTTGACATTATAATGTGTTTAATGCAACTTTGCACAACTCTCACAGAAATGAAACTTAAAACCGCATGGCTAATTTGCATAAACAAAATGAAGAAAAAAAACAGCTCTTGCGCGCTGATGCGACACGACTCAGTGGAATACAGGTTAGTGTGACCATATTTGCGTTTATCAAAACCAGGACACCATACGGGGGGTGGGAGGTGGGGCCTTGTCATCGACATTGCGCGACTCTCACCTGACTGAACTTTTTTCCCACTGGACACTGAAACATATGTGCTGCGTTGTACACTGTGCACATGGCCTCCCACTTGTCCCGAACGCAACGGAAAGCGTGGAATTTCTTGTACAAGTGATTGTTAAATACGTATTTGCACTTCGGTACGTTGCAGACCGACTGTTTGTGTCTGCTCGTTGCATGTACGCACCCCTTTGGTCACGCTACGCTACGCACAGCAACCTACATTCGGTTTGTCGACTAAAACGAACGTAATCGATGACATTCTTAATGATCAATTATCGATTAATTGACTAATCATGCCCATCCCTAGTGGACATGCAATTACACTTTATTTTAGGAAAAAAAAAAAGCATGTTCCCGAGGTCACACGCATTGTCCTATTTGAGAATCGCTGCTTTAGATTAATATTGCGTTTTACAATGAACAAAATGTAAAATAATGCTCCACATATGTTAAGATTTTACACTAATCACCCATAAAAAAGCATAAAACGTCGTCTTTACGCGCAGTTCCATGGTGGCGCATTGCATAGCGAGTGTAATGAACCAACATGTCTGGCTCCCCTATAGTGGACATTGCTTATTGGACCCTGGTTTGACACACACTCTGGCTCCTCATATATGACTGCTGCCGGCAATGAAAGCTGTGTTATATTGCCCAAGAGTGCTGACAGTTTCTTTCTCTCCTCTTCCTCCTCCTCCTCCCCTCCTCTCCCTCCTTCTCTGTTCCCAGGCTTCGGAGCGGGTTTGCTGGCACGTGGACGACGGCGAGCGAAGGGGGGGGTTAGGATGGATCTTCAGTCCAGGGCAGGAGCCTCCCCCCGGGGACGCCGCTGTCGGACGAGCGGCCTCACGGGCTGCTGACCTACTGCCTGTGTGATTTATGGGGACCGGAGCGCGCCGCAGACCCCCTCCTCTCTCCTCCTCCTCCTCTTCTTCTTCTTCTTCTGCTTCTTCTGCTTCTTCTTCACCCGGAGACACTGCATCATCGGCGGAGGAAACCCGAGCACGTGGACAGCGACGGAGATTGAACGCTTCCGTAAACTTCGTTGCCTCGCTGTTGCGCGTCACATGTCCATTAGAACGGAGCGGATTTCTGTGTGGATTAATATCACTACCATTATTCACTGTGTCAGCTGAACCCAAGGCCAAATCGATGGAAGTTCGCTGAGTGTCCTGACTTTACATGGCCTGAGAAACCTGCTACACAGACGGAATTACATTTAGATAAACTTAGGAACTATTTTTACAAACGTCTAGACGCACATCACACTCTTACCTGTGAACAATAACAGCCACAACCTCAGCCAACTCATTCGCACCTCGTTTTTATTCACGTCCTTTTTTCGGAAGCGTGTGAGCCACCATGGTGCTACCGCCTCCCGACAAGCGCCACGTGTGCCTGACCACCATCGTGATCATGACCAGCATGGCCTTCATGGACGCCTACCTGGTCGAGCAGAACCAGGGGCCGCGCAAGATCGGCGTGTGCATCATCGTGCTGGTGGGCGACGTCTGCTTCCTCATCGTGCTGCGGTACGTGGCGGTGTGGGTGGGCGCCGAGGTCCGGACGGCGCGCAGGGGCTACGCCATGATCCTCTGGTTCCTCTACATCTTCGTCCTGGAGATCAAGCTCTACTTTGTTTTCCAGAATTGCAAGGCAGACCGGAAAAGCCTGGAGACGGTGGCGCGCAAAGCATTGACGTTACTGTTATCGGTGTGCGTGCCGGGTTTGTATTTGGTTCTCGTCGCGTTGGATAGCATGGAGTACGTGAGGACTTTCAGGAGGAAGGAGGATATGCGTAGTCGTCTGTTTTGGGTGGCTCTGGACCTGCTGGATCTTCTAGACATCCAGGCTAACTTATGGGAGCCGCAGCGGACCGGACTTCCGATCTGGGCTGAAGGTCTCATGTTCTTCTACTGCTACATCCTGCTTCTGATCCTACCTTGCGTGTCTTTAAGCGAGATCAGCATGCAAGGCGAGCACATGTCTCCGCAGAAGATGATGCTATACCCGGTCCTGAGCTTGGTCACGATAAACATAGTCACCATCCTCATCCGCGGCGTCAACATGGTTCTCTTCCAGGACAGCCGCGTGTCCACCATCTTCGTGGGCAAGAACGTGGTGGCCATCGCGACGAAAGCTTCCACGTTCTTGGAGTACAGGAAGCAGGTGAAGGAATTCCCGCACCCGCAGAACGCCATGGCCCTGGAGCTCCAGCAGAACTCCGTCACCCACCCTCAACCGCTGCCCAACGCCACCAGCCTGCCCCACGAACCAACGCCAGCGCAGGACGTTCTGGACACATGACGGCCTCTGCGCGAGCTCTTTACGTCACGCCCCGAGACCTCCGCGGAGTGAAGGGGCGCGGGCTGCGGTCCGACCCACGCGAACTTCTCTCAAAACTGGATTGAGATTCTCAGCATCACCTGCCTGTCACGAACTCACCGTAAACTCACCGACTCTCGGACGGACTTTCGGAGTCTACGGTTTCAACTGTGCTGTGTTTTTAATTGTTTTATTAGTAAAGAGACAATCGGAATAACGTTGCGATGCCTGGTGACAATACATTGTGTAAAATTGAACCTTCCCAGTCCTTGGTACCCTATCCCTTTTTTCATATTTCATTTCTCTAAAGGTCATTTGGTTTGATAGCGCTTCTCTGGCATTTGCGCGGATTCTCTCGCCCCCAAAGGACAGACCACTCAGCATGAAGCACTTTGGACAGGCGGCAAAAGAGGGGAGCGGGGGTGAGAGAGGTTACCGGCGGCCATATTGGAGCCCACGAGGAGCAGGTTGGTGGCAAATCTGTCCGGTTCCGCTGAGAGGGGAAGGAGCTTTGTGTATGTGTGAGTGCGCGCGTGTGTTGAATGGTGCGTTCGCTGCCTCCGGGACATTTTACAACCTGAAGGATAGCAGCTCAGCACTTACCGACCACTGAAGGAAAGTGCATTACTGTTATGTGTGACGACGAGGGCTGCGCAATATTAAGTGTCAAATGATAAAGTATGTGGTTATTTGTTACACAGGCGGTTAATATAGAAATAAACTGTGGTGGAAGAAGAAGCAGAAGTAAAAGTATCACATGAAAACATCTACAAGAACAATCTACAACGGCTTCAAATGTTCATGTGTTTTTGCGTAGTAACAAATTACTTTAATACGTTGCTTTTTGCTCCAAACGCAGTAATGTTCGGCACTACAGGGAAAACAATTGTAATATTTTACTCGGTACAAATGTCAGTCACACGCGTCACAATGCTGTTTTGACCTGGATTGAAGTGGTGGGTTCTTCGTTTGTCTTCATACAAATTCACAAAAATCACTGCGATATCAGCAGCGGTGAAACGGCATCGTTACGGTTCCGAGTGTCGGGATTGGCCCGGAGGTGAACCTGCGTAGACCGTCGGGTAACCAACGATTAGTCTTGGTTGGTCCTGGTTCAGTCCCAGTTTAGACCCAGTTTTGTCCCGGTTCAGTTCTGGTTTAGATCTGGTTTAGTCCTGGTTCAGTCTTGGCTCTGCTCTGGTTCAGTCCTGGTTCAGTCTTGGCTCTGCTCTGGTTCAGTCCTGGTTTACACCTGGTTTAGTCCTGGTTTAGTCCTAGTTTAGACCTGGTTCAGTCCTGGTTTAGTCCCAGTTTAGACCTGGTTCAGTCCTGGTTCAGTCCTCAGTTTAGACCGGGTTCAGCTCTGTTTAGTCCTGGTTCAGTCATGGTTCAGACCTCGGTTCAGTCCTCAGTTCAGTCCTCGGTTCAGGCCTGGGTTTAGACCTGGTTCAATCCTGGTTCAGCTCTGGTTTAGCCCTGGTTTAGTCCTGTTTTAGTTCAGGTTCAGTCCTCCTTGTTCAGTCCTCGGTTCAGTTTTCGGTTTAGACTTGGTTCAAGTCCTGGTTCAGTCCAGGTTCAGTCCTGGTTCAGTCCAGGTTCAGTCCTGGTTCAGTCCAGGTTCAGTCCTTAGTCCTGGTTCAGTCTATATACGGCGCAAACGTTTTGGATCGAAAAAGAGAAGTCGCTTGTAGTTACTTTGATACAGATTTGTGTTGACTTTCATTAGGGTTTGGGTTAGATAATAAAGAAATAGAAACAACAGAATCAGTAATTTCTTTGTATATTTTTGTATACTCAAATAATGAACATGTTAGAAATAAAAGACAGATACCTAAAATTTGTACTTAAATACAATATTTTACTTCTTGTAGTTCATTACATTCCACCTCTGGAAATAACCAGGTGATTACCAGAACAACCAGAACATGTTCAAATAAAGATTAAACCAGGTCCACAAAATGAATCAAGTAATTACCAGGACTAAACACAAGACTAAACCAGATCTAAACCAAGATTAATGGATTTAATGAGTTCTGAAGCAGGATTAACTAGTACTTAACAGAAAACCAATATAGGCAGTGGTGGTAAGTAATGAAATACATGTACCAAAGATTATTAATTTTGTGTAACTGTATTGTGGTGCAGTTAGTAAAATGAAAGACTAGACAGACTTCAAACTGCTCAGAATTTGTGGTGGTATGTACATAACAAACATAAAGCTGTTTTTTGCACTTTAATATAATGCGATTAAATGTAAAAGTATTCTCAATGTAGTACTTTGATTGGGCCAAGTACCGAAATACGATGTTGTTGAAACACATTCAGTATTCAGTAAAAAGATCGGAATACGGTTGTCAAAAGTAAGGAAAATTAACCGCTAGTCAATACTAAATCTGGAATTGAAACTAGATACTCATTTGAGCAGGTTTCGATACTAAAAAAGTCAGATTCATGGGACAGAAATGAACTTTTCTGAATAGATTTAGAATGATCTTGAGCGGACTAAACCAGGTTTAAACCAGGACTAAACCAGGACTAAACCAGGACTAAACCAGGTCTAACCAGGTCTAAACCAGGACTAAGCCAGGTTTAAACCAGGTCTAAACCAAGTCTAAACCGGGACTAAACCGGGAGTAAACCAGGTGTAAACCAGGACTAAACCAGAACTAAACCAGGTCTAAACCAGGTCTAAACCAGGTCTAAATCAGGACTAAACCAGGACTAATCTTGAACTTGAAAACTTGGGAAAGAAGCTCTGCACTGATCCTTTAATGGGATCAGTCCTAGATTAGTCCTGGGTTAGTCCTGGTTTAGTCCATTTTTGACAGTAAAGTCACGTCTGACTTTATATTCATACAGAAGAAACTGTAACGTTTCATTTAATTTCTTGATTATAAGTCTTGACGTTGTAAATTTTCAATTCGTATTCTGATGGATAAAATACACACAACACATTTTATGTACGATTGGACTCATTCGAGAGTTTACAAATATTTATTTTATTCTCAACTACAGAAAATATACACTCAAACCGCTTTTTCAATCCTCATTTAGCGTTGTTGTTCATTGAAAGGCGCATAAAAAAAAAAAAAAGTCTCCAAAAATGAACCCATGCAGGACTCTCGTACACGCCCATGGACCTGGAACCTGGAACCTACCTGGACCACTGAGGGATTACACAGATATAAGTACTAGGAAAGTACTATGATTTAATGTCGAAAATCACATTCTATTGTCTAAAGAAAATGTTTGTTTGTTTTTATTATTATCTTGGTATCGGAATCAGCATCAAGTTTATTCTTTAGGATCGAAACTGAGTTTGAAATTTTAGTATCATGACAAAACTAATACTTTTTATGGCTAAATCGTTCAAATTGGACTGTTTACAATCTATTTTCAAGTATTTGTACGAGTATTCATAAATAAAAACCCAACTGTGATCGTCATAAAGATATTGCGCAGCCCTAACAGAGTGTTGTACACGTGCCTGCCTGAAGGGGGCGCATACCTGCCTGAAACTGTGCCAAACCATAACGTTTTGTGAGGCTGATACGAAGCAGATGCAAAGGCTTATGGGTAGAAAGTGTTTGAGATGAAGGGATGCCAGAGGGAGGTGAAGAAAATGAGTTTTGTTTCCTGTACTGTACATTCCTTACAAACTAGCTCAAGCCTTGAATTGACAGAAAATACACCGAGCCAGTGAACGCCTCACAGATAATATTGATTATGGAGAGTTAATAATAAATAAAACTGTTATTATTATGATTATTATTATTGTTATTATTGTTATTATTATTATTATGTACATTCTTTAACTGTTGGAGGCCAATGACATTTTAATAAAAGTATATATAAAAGTGTGTGTTTTATATTTTTTATATGTGCATATTTGACTTTTAAAGCAGAACTAAGTAACATTTTTACTTTAATACATTTAATGTCATCTATTTAAAGTGATGGTTTATATATATATATATATATATATGTATTTTTGGTGTGTTTGTAGCAGACGTTGTCTCCCACAGCAGTGTCTCTGAGCAGAAAATCACACTTGCAAAATGGCATACTCCAACCTGAAGAGAATTCTCCTGGAAACTCTTGCTCTTTTTTAGTGGTTTCTCAAAAAGGAGCTGCAGGGGGAGCACAATCAGTAAAGATACTTAGGCTACGTTCAGACTGCAGCCTGAAGTGACCCAAATCTGATTTTTTCACCAGTATGCGACCTGTATCTGATCTTAAAATGATTTTTTAAAAGGCAACCCAGGCCACTTGGATATGTGCTCGTAAAACTGATAACTGAAGCCGAACTTCAGTCTGAATGGCCAGGTCACATTCATCCCACCTACACGTCACAAATGTACACAAACGTTCTTCTCGTCATACGAAAATTGTGTCTGAACTCCGTGTCAGTGAAGCGCATCGCAATCCCACCGCTCCTGGCTGCGACTTCGCACCAACACATTCTTTTCTACAGACTTCGCTCCCGCTGCCCCACAAAACGCCACGGCCAAAAACCTCGTCCTTCTCCTTCTCAGTCTCCTCCTTAAAACAAGTAAGCTGTACATGTTCTGGCTCTGGTATGACAGCATCTTTAAAACCTCCAGATGCTCAATGCTGTGTCCATGTTTAGGCGACTTCCGTAAACACTGAGCTGCTTGCTGTGTGTGACGTTGACGTGTCCTCCGATGATCATGCGGGACACGTTTGGGGCATTTAAAGTTCACATTGGAGATCACGCACAAGTTGTATCTTAATTGGAATTGTGAACATCACCAAAAAATTGTATTGAATTGAGCATTAACACTCGTTGTTGAGTGGATGTTGCCCTTGTTTTCAGTCTGTGATGTTTTGGAGGCTAACGTTAACTCTCCCATTGAAAATTCATTAGAGCTAATGTATGAATGTAAGTATGAGAATGCAGCCGTTCTGTTTACAAACACTGGGAGGGTTGATAGAACCTTAAAGCAGAACCAAGGCTCTGTTCAGACTGCAGGGCTTAAAGTTAGTTAGTGCGGAAAAATCCATTTTAAATCCATCTTTATGCTGGATTTTAAAAAATATGTATTACTTAAATCCAACCACCAAATGTTTATTGTCAAGAAAAATTAACTATAAAATGTATTATTATTATAAAGTAGAAAAAACTGAGGCGCTCAAAAAGTACAAAATAATTAAAAGCCTTTAATAACACATGGTAGATCAAGTTAAAATACGCCAACACATTTCGGCGCTTCGGCCTTCAAACTCGAGACAAATATCACGGTGCAGATTTAAAGTAACAGGTGTAGGTCACATGTTCACAGTGGGCTGGTCCATAGTCCCCTGTTGCATGATGGGACATGTAAACTGAAAGTGCTGAAACACGTTGGCGTGATTTTAACTTTATCTGCCATGTGGTATTAAAGGCTTTTAATTATTTTATACTTTTAGAGCGCATCAGTTTTTTCTACTTTGTATTTGAGACTGGCCCCTACACTGAAGAGACCAAAAGGACAATTCTGCACTTTTTTTGTATATCCAAGTAGCACTCCTGCCCCCAAAGTTTTGCATGTATTATTATTATTATTATTAATCAGTCAATTTCATTTAATTTAATACATTTTTTATCATAATTTCCATGTATGTGCGAGTTCACAAACTTATGAGAATCCATCTTGTTACCCACTGGTGCAATATGAACCAACAGGTGCTGGGCGACCAATCACCTCACAGTGTTGAAGTTTGTGCTGAAGCCAAAGGTGAAGCACCCAAACAAACCAAAATAAACATGGCGACGCTCACAGACATACTTCAGTCTATTTTAGCGTCAGTACAGATTTTTTTAGTTTGTGAAAAACATGCAGAAGGTCAGAGCTTTGTGCAACTGTGGACAGAGAAAAAGTCTGCACTTTTTTCTCAACCGGTTGTAACTATAGTTTGATGTTTCAGCTTGTTCTGCTGTTGTGACGCTTCGACCAATTTGGCTGCATTCAGACTGCAGCCTGAAGTGACCCAAATCTGATTTTTTGGCCCCTATGTGACCTGTATCTGATCTTTTAATGACAGTCTGAACGACACAGATCCGATTTTTTCAAATGCGACTCAGGACACTTGGATATGTGGTCCTAAAACCGATACATATCTGATCTTTTGACATGCGACTTCAGTCTGAACGGCCAAAGTGCATTCATTCGACCTACACGTCATCAACAAGCCACAAACGTCACTATTCTGCGCTGAAGTAGGCAGAAAATTGTTAATGAACTCCGTGTCACTGAAGCGAAGCACATCACCACTCACCACTCTTGGCTCCGTCTCCACATCCACACGTTCCTTTCAACGGACGTCGCTGCCGCTGCCCCACAAAACACCACGACCAAAAACCTCGTCCTTCTCCTTCTCAATCTCCTCCTTAAAACAAGTAAGTTGTTCATGTTCTGGCTCCGGTACGAGAGGAACTTTAAAATCTCCAGGTGCTCAATGCTCGAGTCACGCTCGCTGCGGTTGACGTCGTCGTGTCTCCAGTGCACATGCGGGACACTTTCGGGCCGTTTAATGTTCACACTGGAGATCACATACAAGTCACGTTTAATTGGAAATGTGAACGACCTCGCAAAAACATTGGATTTCACAAAAAAATCTGAATTGAGCGTTAAGCCCTGCAGTCTGAACGTAGCCATAGGATTCAAATCAGATTCAAATGGTCGTCATGTCATTTCAGGTTTTCCGATCACCTTGAGCGACGAGCCGTAATAAGAGACAGATAATGTGTAAAACTCTTCAGCGTACAACTGCAAGCCGTATATTGACTAGTTTTTACTTTCTGTCTACAAACATTTTTATTTTGCTGCCCTATTAAAATGAATGGGATAGAACAGGCTGTGTGCTATAAACACGCCACTCCTGGAAGGCTCTATTTCACACTGACAAGGGAAGCAGTTAAATTCAGGTTAAAAAAAAAAACAGCTGCTAATGTTGATTTACCCAAACATAGCACATAGACGTCACTGAAGAAAGAAAAAAGTGAAATTAAGAAGAAAAAAACACCAGAATTTTCTCTTAAAGACTTCATTTATGAATGAGTTCTGAACAAACTCCAGTGGAACCGTCTTGAAACTCCAGCGCTGTGCAGAGTGAAGAAGAAGCTGATGACACGGAGAGGACAAAACCATCCGTCAGAGCTGGAGGTCGGGTGAGGCAGGCCCACTCTGCTGACCTCAGCGCGGATCACCGGGCCTTGGACAGACCCACACCATAAACCAGAGCTGTCGCCGTGTGCTGAGGAACAGTTCAGTGAGCAGAGGACAGGCTCAAGAGCACAACACCTGTCGCTCCAGCACGTCAGGAAAGGGACCGTTGTTTTATTTAGTTCATTTTAAAGATTTTAAAGGGCCTATATTACTGAAAATTGACTTTTGTAAGCTCTAGGTCATGTTATAATGTTGTTACCTCCTCAAAAATAGACCTGGAGTTGTGTTTTGTTTCATTCACACATGTTTGAGTAACTCTTTATTATTGTTTGTCTACATCTCCAAAGCTCAAAATGCTCTGTTCCACCTTGTGATGTCATGAAATGGTAGTTTTCAAGGTTACAGCTACCTTTTACTATCCTGATTCTTCAGCCAGTTTCAATTCCTAGAAACCGTCTGACCTCGCAGCATTAGGATTCGTTCGCTCGACAGTAGGTGGGGACTTGGAGGACCTGGAGGAGGAAGAGCAATAACGTCTTTCCCAATCCAATCCACTTTATTTCTATAGCACATTTCACAAACAAACTGTTTCCAAAGTGCTGCACAAATACATAAAAAATAACAACAATAAGATGATAAAGTAAATTACTAAAATAATACTAGTCTTAAAGTAATAAAACTAGTAAAATAATATAAAACCAGTAAAATAAAAATAAAACTATATCATAGAATAGAAATAAATAAACCAATAAATAAATTAAATCAGTAAAACCAATAAAACACATAAAAATAAATAAAAGACACAGAGGAGCACACGACTCACGCGGTGTTAAAAGCCAGAGAATAAAAGTGAGTCTTCAGACGAGATTTAAAACTCTCCACTGTGGAGCTGCTCCAACGTGAAGCGGCAGATCGTTCCAGAGTTTAGGGTCGACCACAGAGAAGCTCCTGTCCCCTCTGGTTTTAAGTCTCGTCTTAGGCCCTGAGCTGGAGCTGGACCTCGGACCTCAGAGCGCGAGCAGGGGTATAAATTTGGATGAGGTCCGAGACGTACTGTGGAGCCAGTCCATTCAAAGCTTTAAAAACAAACAATAAAATCTTAAAATCAATTCTAAAATTAACAGGGAGCCAGTGCAAAGATGCAAGGATTGGGGTTATGTGCTCTTCTCTCCTTTTTGTTTCTGTTAAAAAGTCGCGCTGCAGAATTTTGGACTAACTGTAGTCGGTAAAGTGCGTTTTGCGAAATGCCGGAATAAAGTGCATTACAGTCGTCCAGGCGTGATGAAATAAAAGCGTGCATAATTTGTTCAAATAGTTTAAAAGATAAAAAAGGTTTAACTTTAGATAAAAGCCGCAAATGATAAAAACTTGATTTTAAAACATTGTTAATCCCCTTGATAAAATTCACCAAACATTCTCTTTATTCCGGCTTTCAATCCTCGATCTCGGGAATCGTTGCCAACACAGAATGTATGGCTCTTCGCTGATTGGCTGGTGCCCGAACTCGCACTTCTGGGGTTTTTGCAAACCGTTTAGTATATTCCGATTTCTAACCTAGTCGCTGGAGAGAAATGAAATTGAGTTTGTTCAGTATAAATTGGCAAATCCAAGGCTGAATATATCCATGTGATTCTAGTGAAGATGAGTGGAGTTTTAAAACCCTTTCTATAACATCACAAAGTGGAACAGTGTTTTGAGTTTTGAGGGAACAGTTTTCGAATGAATGAGTAACACTTCCTAGTTTTAAATTGTTTACATGAGATTTGACATGCTATTCACCAAAAAATGACACGTGAATGAAACAAAAAGGGCTCCTGGTTTGCCTTTCAAATGCACACAACATGAATTTACATCAACACAGTCAAATGGTAACACTTTGTTTAATACAATGTCAGATGTTTAGAACATTTCACCAAGTTAATCGAACCAACTGGACTTACTGAGCTTTTGCAGCCAACGTTTCAGTGCCAAACCAGACAGCTTCTTCAGGGCTCTGTGATGGGAACTGTGGCTCTCACTGGATTTAATAATGGGGCTGTGGAGGCTAAACCACAACTCCCACAATTAGGGTGACCAGATGAGATTGGCTGAAGCCGTGAGGGGCTTTGTGCAGTCGACTCAACCTCTTTACCAACAGTTTTTAAAGTTCAGTATCAGAAAATAACTATTCAGGATTCTGTTTGAGTGTAATTCTTGGGACATTTAAGGCTGGATTCGGGACAACAGCTTAGATTTTGGGACTGTCCCAAATTTTTTGCGACAGTCCCGATTTTTTTGGGACATCTGGTCGACCTTAGTCTGATTCATCAGCCGGTTTCACTTCACGGAAACTGTCTGACCTCGCAGCATTAGGATTTGTTCGCTTGACAGTAGGCGGGTACTTTTTTTATTTAACCAATCGCTGCTATTTGGTCGTGATGTATATAATGCGCCAAATCCTGTAAGAAGAAAGGCAATAACGTCTTTCCCCTTGATAAAATTCACCAAACATTCTCGATCTCGGGAATCGTTGCCAACGCAGAATGTCTGTCTTCGTCTACATCCATCTCGACCTCTTTGTTTACTGTTGTGCTGAACCACAAAAGGGACACAGGCAGACGCTTCAGTTTGACGTCATGGCTTCACAGCTCTTCACTGATTGGCCGGTGTGTGGTCTACAACTTCCGGGGTTCTTGCAAACCGTCTAGTGTATTCTGATTCCTGACCTTGTCGCCGGAGAGTCACCCTACTTTGAATCAAGATTTTATCTCTGTATTGCCCAAACTTACAGCATTTGAAAGGTTGTTACATGATGGTGGACCTTAAAAATGTATTTCTAAGATGTAAACTTTGTTGATAAATGAATGTCCTAAACCAGCCTTGTATCGATCTAAGGAGAGGTGGGAGTCAGACTTAAACACTACAATTGAAGATAATATCTGGTCGAATTTATGTCAAGATAGTTTATCTGCCACCACCAATGCTCGATATAGACTTATACATTATAATTTCCTTCATCAGTTATATCTAACCCCAGTAAAAATTCATAAGAAAAAAAAAGATTTTTCTGATCAATGTTTCCGATGTTCTGTAGAATTGGGCTCATTTTTGCATTGTACCTGGACATGTGTCAAAGTAAAAAGTTTTTGGTTTGACTTTTGCCAAGCCATATCCTCAATCACAAAAACTTCAATACCTCTTGATCCTGAATTTTGCCTACTTGGAAATTTTAAGAAAATTGAATCAATAAATAAATACAAAATACATTTTTTAGAAATTTCATTGGCAGTGGCAAGAAAATGCATTGCAGTTACCTGGAAGTCTGATTCCCCCCTCCCATTACAAGATGGTCCTCAGAAATGAACAACTGTGTGCCTTTGGAAAAGATCACTTATAGCCTCAGAAACGCTGACAACACCTTTGTTAGAATATGGCAGCTTTACTTGGATTATATGAACGTCGCCTCAACTGACCTCTGTGTATCTATGTGAACTATTGAAATGTGTGTTTGTGAGAAGCATCTTCCCTTTTATTTTTTTTTTTTTTTTTTCTGTGGGTGAGCGGGGTGGGTATGGGGTTTTTGTCGTTCAACTATGTTTTTTGTTGTGTATTGTATAACTCAAACAAAATGCAAAAATAAAATATTGCAAAAAAAAGATTTTATCTCTGAATGTCTCAAAATTTGCTTCAATTAATGTTCAGAACATGTAACACAATCTCCAATTTCACTCTTACAAAAAGCTTCATGGAGTATTTATTCACTTCAAACTCATGGTGGTAAGATGACTGAAGCCACAGCTGCCCTGGGACAGTCTGACGGAAGTGTGGCTCCCGACTGCCACCAATAACTCACATTTACCACCACATTCATATTAGGAAAGTTGGGTGAAATGTCTTTCCTAAGGACACAACAACCACTTCCACTAAAACTGAAGTAAATTGTGAATCCTGCTCTGCGTCGTCGTGAACGTCAGAATCCTTTCTCCATCTGAACTCTTCCGATCCCTCGCTTTTCTTTCACCTGTGCTTTTGTGCGTCGACCGAAATCCATTTTGTGTGTTTATTCCCACAGACCTGAGAAGTACTGAAGGCATCTGCCCTCACGCCCACTCAGCTGCAGCTTCAAACTCATCACTCCCCTCTCTCTCTCTCTCTCTGACTCTATCTATCCCTCTGTGTGTCTCATTCTCTCCTTCTCGCTCTCCCTCTTTCTCCATTTGTCTCTTTCGCCCTCCCTCGTTCTCTCTGGTTCTCACTTTCTGTTTTCTCCGTGCCTTCCCCTCTCGGTTTTTCTTTCTTTTCGCCTCCTCCATTTCTTTTACTCCACCTTCTCTCTGTCTCCATCTCTCTTTCTCGTCCTCCTGGTCTTTCCTCTCCTTATCGCTCTCTCCCTCCCTTTCTCTCTTTCACTCGCTCTCACCCTAACCACCCTCCCTCTCTCTGTCTAACTCCACTATTCATCTCTCACCCCCTTCTCTTTCTCTTCCTTTTCTCCACTCCTTCTCTCTCTCTCTCAGCCTCACTGCCCTCTCTCTCGCGCTCTCTCTCTCCCTCAGTGCCTTCTCTCTTCCTCTGTTTTCCTTTTCCCCGCTCTCTCTTTTCCTCTCTCTCACATTCACTGCTCTTTCTCTCTCATTTACCTCACTCTTTCTCCCTCCCTCCTTCCCTTCTCTCGCTCTCTTTCACTCTCTTTCAATCCCTCTCTCCCTCACTGCCCCCCTCCCTTTTCCACACTCTGTTTCTCTCTCACCCTCTGTCCTTTCCCTACTCTCTTTCTCTCACTCCCTCTCTCTCTCTCCCTCACTGCCCTCTCTCTCTCTCTCTCTCGCTTTACACCACTCTCTCTCTCCTCCTCACTGTCTTCTGTCTTTTTCTCCCTCCCTTTCCCCCCACTCTATTTCTCTCTCACCCTCATTGCCCTCTCTCTCTCTCTCCCTTTAGCCCACTCTTTCTTCCTCCCTCCTTCCCTCCCTTCATCTCACTCTGTCTCTCCCTTCTCATTCCCTCTCTCACTCTATTTCTCCCTTCCTCTCGCTCATCCTCACTGCTCTTTCTCTCTCTGTCTCCCTTTTCCCCACTCTTTCTCCCTCCCTCCCTCCCTCCTTCCTCTCTCTCTCTTCCTCACTGCTCTCTCGCTCTCTTTCTCTCACCCTCACTGCCCTCTCTCCCTAGCTCTCCTTTTTCACCACTCTATCCCTCTCTTCCTTTCTCTCACCCTCACTGCTCTCTCTCTCTCTCTTCCTTTACCCCCCTCTTCCTCTCTCTCTCTCTCTCCTTTTCTCTCCTTTTCCCTCTTCTCTGCAGGTTCATATTGATTGAGCTCGGCCTGTGCTGTATTAAAAATGACTAAGGTGCGTCTTTGGGACTTACACACACACACACACACATACCTACACACACACACGCACACACACACGTCCTGTACACACACCAGCCCGCGCCGCCGTGTTGAACGTGGGATTCTCTCCTTTTTAAAATGAGTTATTGATCCGTTGCTGTTGATACAGTATAATGCTCCATGAAACTATATGGAAAATACTATAAGTGCGCAGATGAAATGCCAGCTGCTTTTTATGAATGAATTAGACGTGAAACTCCAGCTGATGCTTTGCACCGACATCGCGCTGGGGTTGTCCATCCATTCATCCATCCATTTTCGTCCGCTTATCCGGGGCCGGGTCGCGGGGGGAGCAGCCTAAGCAGGGACTCCCAGACTTCCTTCACCCCAGACACGTCCTCCAGCTCCTCCGGGGGACCCCGAGGCGTTCCCAGGCCAGCCCAGAGACATAGTCCCTCCAGCGTGTCCTGGGTCTTCCCCGGGGCCTCCTCCCGGTGGGACATGCCCGGAACACCTCCCGAGGGAGGCGCCCAGGAGGCATCCGGAACAGATGCCCGAGCCACCTCAACTGGCTCCTCTCGACGTGGAGGAGCAGCGGCTCTACTCCGAGCTCCTCCCGTGTGACTGAGCTCCTCACCCTATCTCTAAGGGAGCGCCCAGCCACCCTGCGGAGGAAACTCATTTCGAGCGCTTGTATCCGCGATCTCGTCCTTTCGGTCACTACCCAGAGCTCATGACCACAGGTGAGAGTAGGAACGAAGACTGACCGGTAAATCGAGAGCTTCGCCTTTCGACTCAGCTCCTCTTCACCACAACGGTCCGATACAGCGACCGCATCACTGCCGAAGCTGCACCGATCCGCCTGTCAATCTCACGTTCCGTCCTTCCCTCACTCGTGAACAAGACCCCGAGATACTTGAACTCCTCCACTTGAGGCAAAGACTCCCCACCCACCCGGAGAGGGCAAGCCACCTTTTTGCGCTGGGGTTGTACTACGTGTATTTCTATGGTGGAATGTTCAGCGGTCTGGAAACTCAAGTACAAATACAAAAAGTGGATTTAAAAAAGAGCTGTTTAGGTGTTTGATTTTCAACAAAAAGGTGAAAGTGACTGTGTGATTTTATTTGAGATGGACTTGTTTAACAGCACAAATCAGATCTCCTCTTGTAGTTTTAATGAAATCAGCTCACTTTGTTTAGATGGTGTTTAAAGTGTAATTTGAGTAACAGCTTCAGATCGAGTTAATATTTAATTGTGTTTTATATCAGTGGTTGTTCAGTGGCCAAATATATCACCATGTTTAAATAAAAACAGCTGCCTCCTGATTGGTTAAGGGACTCCTGTCTCCTGAACAGTACAGAATGCGTTCACCCAAATTTAAATACATGTTCGATCTCTATCAGAGTGATTCTGAAGTGCTGTATATTTGCAAGTTTTCTTCCGGACAAAACCTACAATGTTGACGAAATGTTCTGCACCGACAAAGGCTCCTGCAGTCGCACCCAAAAGGCAGAGGGAGATGTAAACTATTGCACAAAAAGTTGGACTTCTGGACACGCTGAAGGAAGGTACAAGTTACACGCTGTAGCAGGGTCCTGCACCGGGCCCGGTATCCGCAAATAGTTGCTGAAACCAGGACTTGAAGAGCGATCGGGCTACGGCCACACTTACCTTCGTGAGGTGCGGAGCTGAGCCGGTCCTTTCTCCTACGGTCACCTTCAAGCCCGTCCCGACAGTGAGTCCTGTTTCAATTCTGATTTAGATCTGCTTTAGTCCTGTTTTAGTCCTCATCTTCAGTCCTGGAATCACTCCTTATGTTGATCCTGGTTTAGTCCTGGTTTAGTCTTGGTTCAGTCTGTGGCGTATGCAGCGCAACAGTTTGATATAATCTCAGGTTAACGGGTGGGTACAAGCGGGTACGGGCGGGTGCAGGCAGGTGTGGGCAGGTGTATGCGGGTGAGGTGCTGTACTGTCTTGCACGGGTGTGAGTCTCCAAAAATGGAGCAGTGAGGGTCTCTGCGCTGTAGGGCTCCATTATGGAATTAATTAATCATTAGTTTACATAAAGAAGGAGGAAAATAACATAAGAACGACAGCAGCTATAAGTTTTAAGTGTGAGAAAAGTGTATAAAGTGTGTAGTGAGGGGACTTACAGGCTTAATACAGATATAATAATTATAAAAGTTGACTACTTTGCAGATTTCACCTATCGCAGGTTATTTTTAGAACGTAAGTCCCGCGAAAAATAAGGGACCACTGTAACTCTTTAACTTTTAACTTCTAACTTCAGAAGAATTGTATGTAAAGTGAGTGTGCTGGTTTTATGTACTTTTGTGTGATTGTTGCTGTATTTTTCTCTGTCCTGTAGATGATTTCACATCAACCTGCCGAGGGACTGGAAAATGGAAATCAGCCACGCTGCTATAATCTTTACATATTTCCATTTTAAATGTTCATTAATATGTGCTGTCCCTGTACAAATAAATAATTAAGAAGAAATAAGCATCACACCTCCAGGAGATATCGATGTCATCAGCTGCAAAGCATCATGGGACACATTTCACAATTACACTTTAAAATCTAATAAATAGACCTTACTTGAACGAATCTAGGAAACAGTTTGCCTTCAAGAATCTGACTAAAGTGGACTGTGAATGTAATTTCTCAGTGTAGTGTAGAGGAAATTCTTTTTCCATCTAACAGACACAGCAAGTTAAGTTTACTACTAAAGTAAACTAATGAAAACCAATTTCATTCATAGATTTCATGTTGTGAAGCTGAACCAACGAATCAGTCAGCTCATCAGTCCAATAATTTATGTTATTAAGAACCTAATAACATAAATCAGTTCATCACACATGAAATACGTAGTAACCTTTACTTTAAGAGTACTTTAAGAAAAATTTCATATTACTTGTGTCATGGAAATTATCTGTAAAACATAGAAGAAGACAGTCTGACTATTGACCGACAGAGTTTCTGCTGCAGTGAGCCCAGAGCAATGGGGTAACAACACTTAAATACTGTCCAAGCCCAACCCAGCAGTTTGTATTTAGGTCAGTCTGGCCACTTGGCTTTTTTAGCTCTGAAATGTAACAGTTTTACATCAGCATCTGAGTACAAGTCAAGATGATCAAACACTGAACATGTGACATAAACAACAGACGTGTAAATGGAAAACCCAAAGGACAACTACAGCCTTCCTGTGAGAGAAAGGACTAGAACAGGGGTGTCAAACTCTCAAAAAATGTTGGTCCGGGGGCCGTATCCAACCTACTTTGATCCCAAACAGGCCAGATCAGAAAACTCATGGCATATAAACCCCAAAAATAGTAATAAGTTCAAATATTTGTTCAGAGAAATGCAAATCTTTTATTGATGAATGTTTTCTTTTACAAAATATTAATATAATGTTTTAACATTAACTTGTACGCAAATAGGAATAAGTCAATTTTTCTTGGAAAATCCTGCACTCGGCTCCACTTTTCTCATTTTTGACATTTTTCTGATGAGGGTGTCACGGTCAACAGTCAAAACGATCGTCCTTTAAGAGCGTTTGGAAAGAGCCAAGTCTTCATTTGCAGAAAATTACCAATATTTTAATAGAAAATATAATTAAAATATTTTAGTAGAAAATCAGCCGAGGGTCGGATTAAAGGTTCTGGAGTTTTGGAGTTGAAGTTTCTCATCTCATTCATGTTGATCTTAGTCTTAATGACAAGTAATGTGCTTTTTTTCACCCTGAACGTAACTGTTATTTTACCACAATCATTAAGATCCACAAATTCATAGCTGTGAGTAAAATAAACGAGCTGAATACAAGTTAACCCTCGTGTTTTTGCAGTGTACGACCTTTGACTCAAATATTGTTCTTTTTCTGGTGTTTATCTGAACCAATAAACTATGATTATAATCAACGACAAAAACAAAAGTATGCATTATGTTACGTATTCATTTCACATACATGTACTTCTTTTCTTTCTCTCGTGGTTTACAGCCTGTTGTATTGTTGCCCATATTTTTCCCGTGACAGATACAGATGGTGGTGCACTGACTTATGGGTAAGGTCTCCACAGGTTACTCTTTAAACACTTTCTCTCAGCGCTCTCCCACTCAGCCCCATGACCCCCCGACCTCCAGCGCTATAGGAGGAGCGGTCTGAGGCCAGAGACGCCACAACAATAAGCGAGTGTTAAAGGAAGGTTAAAGGTCCGATATTATACAGAACTGACTCTTGTGACCTTTAAGACAAGTTATAATGTTACCACCACACAAACAGACCTGGAGTTGTGTTTGTTTCATTCACACACGTTTGAGTAACACTTTTTATTATTAGTCTGTCTACATTTCCAAAGCTCAAAACACTCTGCTCCACCTTGTGATGTCGTGTGGTAATACAGAAAGTGCTTCACTAGAATCATTTGGATCAGTTCAGCTCTGAAATTGCCAGTTTCTAAAGGTAAAAGGAGCTGCTGTCTTGTAAACTACCTTTTCATGACATCACAAGGTGGAGTATTTTGAGCTTTGAGATGTAGACAGAATAATAATAATACAGTGTTACTCAAACATGTGTGAATGTGCTTAAAACCCTCACGCTCTCCTCGGGGTCACATAGACCCGAATAATCTTTTTTTTTTCCTTCCCGCTCTCTTGGGGCGGGTCAATCAGACCCAAAAATTTATTTTCAAATAAATTCTCGTCAGGCGAGAAAATTAATTTTCTCTTTTTTTTCCAAGAGACCGGGAAGGAAAAAAAAAATTCTTCGGGTCAGTGTGACCCCGAGGAGAGCGTGAATGATATGAAAACTGAAAAAAGGCAGAAAAAGTAAATAAAACATGAACGCTATCTTGATTTCATGACTTTCATGACAGCAACTTCAAATTATGACAGGAGCAGTTCATACCTAAAGAATGCATTTAACTTACTAATACAATTACAAATGGCAAAATTGTACACCTGTTCACATGGTTCCCACAGTCATGGAAATCCTGGAAGTCACTGAAGTCGAAAATGTCATTTCCTACGCCAGGAAAAGTCATGTAATTTTGTAAATTCAATGAAAGTTTTGGAAAAGTCATGGAATTTTACAATTTCTTTAACGCAACTACAAGTAAGTCCCTATATATAGCACTTTTCACAGACCATTTTTTGTCATAAAGACGCTTTACAGAGCATTACATTCAGCATTATTCATTCACTCTATACCTGGTGATGGTAAACTACTGTAGTAACCACAGCTGCCCTGGGGCAGACTGACAGAAGCGCGGCTGCCATGTCAATTGGCGCCAACGGACCCTCCGACCACCACCATCACTCACACACACACCACTTTCATACTAGGCAATGTGGGTGAAGTGTCTTGCCTGTCGTCCCTGGGCAGGTTCATTGATTGATTGTATTTAACTGACCTTGACTATCAGACTGCAGTGTTCTGTTAAGTTTAATTAGGCTATTATGATTATTTTGTTTAAAAGAGATGACAATAAATGCATTGACAGTATTTTGAATGTTAAAAAACTATAATACCAAACCATAAGGTGAGTGGAAAGGATTAACATTTAATATTTAGCCTTAAAATTATGATCAATTCTACTTTTACTTAAGTAACAAAATCGAGTATTTCTTCCACACTGTATTTCCCACTACCTCCTGTATAGAGCGAGAATGTTCCTTGTGATTTTCTTGCGCGCTCTGGCTGGTGGTCTCACATGGAGTCATCTGTTTGCTGTACAGTGCTGGAGCTCGGTAAAAATAGGGACAATTACAGAGGATCAGAGGAGGAGGTACAGGCCTGCGCCGCTTCAGTCTGACTCACGGCTGCACCAGACAATGAGCTCTGTCAAACTTCTGCACCGTTTTCAATCACACTTTTCATCTCCAGTTTATTTTCGCACAAAGACAGACTGTGGTTTGCAGCTCCGCCGTGGCACCATTATTTCACTGATGAGGACACGATATCCACAAACTTTTCTGTACAGTTATTGTCGGTTCATCTGAGGCGGGTTCAAAGGTTCATGTTACTCTGTTTTCTGATCTACGTTATAATGTTATTTCCTCATTCACAAACAGACCTGGAGTTGTGTTTTGTTACATTCACACAAGTATAACACACAAATCCTGCATTTTTCTTAGGCTGAGTTCTTCTCTCAAACAGAAAACACTCTGTTCCACCTTGTGATGTCATGTAGTAATATACAGGAAGTGCTTCCACTGTGTTTTTAAGCTCAATATACCTTCATTAGAATCATTTGGATGATTTTAGCTCTGGGACTGCCACTCTACTGAACGAAAGGTAAACGTTAGCTGCGTAACTTGAAAAGTACCACTACATGACATCACAAGATGGAACAGAGTATTTTGAGGTTTGGAGATGTAAACTGTTAAACAAAAAACATGTGGGAGCGAAAAATGAAAGCACAATTCCAGGTTTTTGAGGAGGTAATAACATTCTAACATGATTTAAAGGGCCCATCTCATGCAAATAACTCTTTTCACATTGTATCTTCCGCACATAAACAAGCACAATTTGGGTTTTGGAACATCCATTACACAATAGTTATGAAATCTTACTGATTTCTTGGAGGCGTCACAGACCAGGAACTATGAAAGACCGACTCATCTTGCTCCTCCCCCCGCCCGTCCTGAGAAAGCACAGGCTCCGCCCTCCAAACATGACATAGGCTCTGAGTGAGCCGCCCTTCCTCCGCCATCTCAGGGAGGGAGGGGGAGACAGGCGTGACCCTGATAGTGGCAGGAATAAACTTTTATTCATCATGGAGATACAGCGTTCAGCCGCATGTGTTGGACCCGGAATCGAACGAGGACTTTGAGGAGCACGAAGCTCAAGCACCGCGTCGACATCAGCTGAACATTACTGATTGGTAAAGTTTTAATAAACACTAGTAGATAAACTTATTATATCATGTTCACTGCAGTGTAGAACAATAAGGTTATGCTGTCGCTTTTGTTTAGGTGTTCATGTGGGAATTGTCAAGAAGAGGGGAGGGGGGTGGGTGCGAAGTGCTTTCTGCTACGTCAGCAGTGTTGTGGAGTAACAGATTACATGTACCGGCGTTTTGTAATCAGAGTACAAATTATGAGTAACTGTATTCAGTTAAAGTTACTGTTTCCATGAGTGGTAATTGGATTACAGTTACTTTGTTGAAATAAATGGATTACATGGTGGTATTTTTCTGTTTTCAGATTTTGGGCTAAACCAGGACTAAAATCAGGACTAAACCAGGTCTAAACTAGAATTAAAACCACGACTAAACAAGGACTAAACCAGAAGCAGGACTAAACCAGGACTAAAATCAGGACTAAACCAGGTCTGAACAATATGATACTAACAGTAGGATGGACATAATTTAAAGCAGCAGTGATCTCATATAAAAATCATTTCTCTATCAATAATATTTTTAATATGGTTCAGTAAAGTCTGGGCTTTTTATTGTCTTTTAGCAGATAAAACATCTTATGTTTAAGATTCTAGTCTTTGCTTCTTTACAACAAACAAAAGTCTGTTCATGGAGACTTGGGCCCAACAGACAATTTGAAGAGAACAAACATGAATTTTCAGGATGTGGTTTCTACATTCATGTAGTTTTCAAAAGCATGACAATATCAAGTAATCCAAAGTATTCAGATTACGTTACTCAAGTTAAGTAATTTAATGGATTACATTACAAACTACATTTTGGTGTATGTAATCTGTAATCTGTAGGGGAATACATTTTAAAAGTCACCTTCCCAACACCGTATGTCAAACGTGTCATAGGTGTAGCTGGCCGCGTCTTCGTTGTTACAGGCTTTAGTTTGTTTTTACGTGGGAGGGCGGCAGAAATACGCTGCAATTTCTTTAAAAAAACACAGAATGAATCTAAAAACCACTTTGGCGACATACACAAGGCCCACACATCACTCTTAGAAGGTAGAAAGCTCTGAAAAGTTAATTTTGCATGAGATGGGCCCTTTAAGAAGACATGTGGGCGACAGGTGGTTAAAGCAATTGTCCCTGAACTCAGAGGAGAAGACTCATCACCCACATTGCCCAGTGCGAATGTAATATGTGTGTGTTGGTGACCAGAGGGGCAGACAGCGCAGACTGCCAGCCTCACTTCTGTCCCTCTGTCCCAGGGCAGCTGTGGCTACGACAGATAGTATCTCATCTCACGGTGTGGAGGGAGTGAATACAGCGTAGCACTTTGTCGAGCCAGTAAAACGCACGACTATAGTATGGCACTATTTTTACTATTATATTTTCCATGGCATAATTTGAAAAGAAGCTGCTCAGCATTTTCTAACGTTCGTGTAAAATCCAGAGTTTGAATTCTTTGAAGAACTGCAGAGCAAATGGAAACTTTCTAAGCTGTCAAGCCTCAAACGCAGCACAATACTGGATTATCGACTGAAAGAAAACCACTAGAACTATTCCAGTTGATTTCGCAAACATCTGCTTTAAAAAGTGCATTATGTAACTTTACTTGCCACTTGCTTGTGTACGCGGAGATTTTTTGGAATGTTCTACAGCACAGGTGTCAAACATAAGGCCCGGGGGCCAGATCCGGCCCTCCAAGACTTTTAATGTGGCCCTTGGGTGATTTTCTACTAAAATATTTTAATTATATTTTCTATTAAAATATTGGTAATTTTCTGCGCCACTTAGTATAGCAGCGTCTCCAGCGTCTCTGTACGTGGCCCCTCCCACCAGAGCAACACAAATGAAGACTTGTCTCTTTCCAAACGCTCTTAAAGGACGATCGTTTTGACTGTTGACCGTGACACCCTCATCAGAAAAATGTCCAACATGAGAAAAGTGGAGCCGAGCGCAGGATTTTACAACAAAAATTGACTTATTCCTGTTTGTATATAAGTTCATGTTAAAACACTGTGTTGAAATTGAATTTTTCTTAAAGTTTCAGGTTGTTCTCCTACGGTCTGCCCTACTGTATCTGTCTTTCGTTGTTGTATTTATCTATGAGGACTCCCTTGAAAACGAGATGGTGACACATCTCAAGGGGCTTATCCTCCAAACAAATAAATTCAAATTCAAATAATATTTTGTAAAAGAAAGAGTTCATCAATTAAAAAAGATTTCTGTAATAGATTTGCATTTCTCTGCACAAATATTTGAACTTATTGTTATTTTTGGGGTTTATATGACATGAGTTTTCTGATCCAGCCCCTTTGGGATCAAAGTCAGGTTGGATACGGCCCCCGGACCAAAATGAGTTTGACACCCCTGTTCTACAGTATGGCATTAAAATTATCTCTGTAAAAATAAGAAGCTGACATGCCCAAGTTATAAGTCAGATCTATGACGTAAGTAAGTTAGAAGTTGCACATGTTTTTTGAGATATTTTTGAAAATACCTGTAAATTAACAAGTTCAAGACTTGTTCAAGACTTCTGTACCGTGTGTAACTCTCAAAAGAAGAAGAAAAAACTATTTATCCATTAGTAGGTGGCAGACGTTGACGATGACATGCATTTTTGTGGCCTGAATTTCCTTTGAGACCTGCTTTTAGTCACCTTGGGATCAGTATTTCACGTGTTCTAACTATTACGACTTGAAGCAAAAGAATAAATGAAGTGTTGGAGTAACAGATTACATGTACTGGAGTTACGTAATCAGAGTACAAATTATGAGTAACTGTATTCGGTTGCAGTTACTGTTTCCATGAGTGGTAATTGGATTACAGTTACTTTGTTGAAATAAATGGGATTACATGGCGATATTTTCTTGTTTTCACATTTTGGGCTATGTCCCTTTTTTTTTTTTTTTTTTTTTTTTTTTTCTTTTTTTAACCAAGTCAAAACCTGGACTAATTCAGGATTGAACCAGGACTGAACCCAGGTCTAAAGCAGGACTAAAACCAGATCTAAGTCAGGACTAAAACCAGGTCTAAACCAGGACTAAACCAGGACTAAAACCAGGTCTAAATCAGGACTAAAACCAGGTCTAAACCAGGACTAAAACCTGGTCTAAACTAGATCTAAACCAGGTCTAAACCAGGTCTAAATCAGGACTAAACCCAGGTCTAAACCAGGACTAAACCAGGACTAAAACCTGGTCTAAACTAGATCTAAACCAGGACTAAAAACTGGTCTAAACTAGATCTAAACCAGGTCTAAACTAGATCTAAACCAGGTCTAAACCAGGTCTAAACCAGGTCTAAATCAGGACTAAACCCAGGTCTAAACCAGGACTAAAACCTGGTCTAAACTAGATCTAAACCAGGACAAAAACAGGATTTAACAGGACTAAACCATGTCACGTGGAGCATGTCTCCTCCTCTTCTATAAATAATATTTTTAATTTGGTTCAGTAAAGTCTGGGCTTTTCATTTTCTTTTATCAGACAAAACTTCTTATGTGAAGATTTCCTCATCTTTGCTTCTCTACAGAAAATCAACTAATCCAAAGTATTCAGATTACATTACTCACTTTAAGTAATTTAATGGATTACGTTACAAACTACATTTTGGTGTATGTAATCTGTAATCTGTAGGGGAATACATTTTAAAATGAACCTTCCCAACACTGAATGGATGTATGACGCAGGTAAACAAATGCAACACAAAGCATACAGGAAAACAAAGTCTTAGTTTAATAACAGAAAGTGTCCTATAACAGGTCAAGTTAAATCAGACTGAAAAAACAACAAAGGAATATATGATTTATTTAATGTGAACTAAAATCTCATCCAAAACTGGGAAATACTCAAAGTAGAAAATATGCTGGGATTAAACTCAAAACAGGTACTATTAACAGAACACAGGTTCAAAGTTTGGTGTAGGTTTAGTTTCATCTCCGACAGATGGACGCTGTTGTTGTGTGTTACGGCCCCAGGCCTTAGTTGTAATATTTCTGCAGAGTTCTCTTGATTCCTGCTGCAGGAGTCCTGGTCTGTGATTGGTGGGGCAAGTCGACGCCCACCTCACCTGCAGCCACCTCCCCCTATTTAAGGAGATTGCCAGCACCTGTTCGGGGCTGCTGGCCTTGGTGGCCAGTCTGCCATTTTGGTTTCGTGTATGTAGTTTAGTCTCATTCTGTTTTGTGCCTTTTTTGATTTGGTCACTCGATTCTGTTTGTGGGTTTATGTGGTTTAATTTGGGGAACTTGTGTTTTAGTTTAGTGTGTGTCCCTAAGTTTTACCACTCGTTTTTGTGTAAGCCTGCGTGACCCCTTTTCTGGCACAAAACTCTGTTAATTCTGTTGTTCTGTTTCTTAGTTTAGGTTGTTTTCTGTATATTTTTAGTGTTTTGTTAATTTACCTTTACATTCCTGTTAATTAAACATTACTTAATTTATTCCATTTTACATCTTGGTTTTATTTTTGTTACTTCCCTCACCCCAAACGAGCTGGGTCGTAACATTGTGTCCTTGGGCAAGATACTTAACCTCCACGCCCCCAGTGTCTGTGTACACCGGTGTATGAAAGAGTGGTTCTTGAGCAATGGTCCTTGATGTAAAGTGCTCTGAGTGCCTTGAAGGTAGAAAAGCGCTATATCAATTTTAGAGTTCCTTTATTGGTTTATAAAACTCTTAATGGTCTTAGTCTTATTTATTTATCTGATCTGCTTTTATCATATGAGCTCTCCCGGACTCTCAGGTCAAACTAAAACTCACAGTGAGACGTCATTCGGCTTTTACGGCCCCCGTTTGTGGAATAATCGACCTGAAAATCCGCTGCGCTGCGAGTGTTCATATTTTTAAAAGTAAACTCAAAACATATCTTTTCAATTTAGCTTTTACTCTTACTTGTTTTAAAAATGATTATTATTATTATTATAGTAGTAGTAGTAGTAGTAGTAGTAGTAGTAGTAGTAGTAGTAGTAGTAGTAGTAGTAGTAGTAGTAGTAGTAGTAGTAGTAGTAGTAGTAGTAGTAGTAGTAGTAGTAGTAGTAGTAGTAGTATACTTGCTTTAAATAAAATTATCATTATTATTTTACTGAGTCTCCATCTGATTTTAGCTCTCCATTTTTATTTTTATTAACCTTTAGGAGTTTTATGTTTCTGTTTATATTGTTGTATATGTGGATGAAACAATGTGGTGGAGTTGCTGTTGTTTTTAATTATTGTCATTTTTTTTCTGTTGCATGTGAAGCATTTTGAAGTTTGATTGACTGATTGAAGTAAAGTTTGATTGATTGACTGATAAAAATGTAACAGAGCATTTTAAGCTTTGGAAATAATAATAATAAAGGATTACTCAAACATATGTGAAAAAACAAAAAACAAAAACACAACTCTGGTTATGTTTTTGATGAGACATGAGTATAACATGACTAAAAGTTCACAAGAGTCAATTTTGCGTAATATAGGACCTTTAATGGATTAACAAAACACGTATGAATGAATCGCGAAAGGAGAAATTCAATTCAAATTTGTTGACGAACGTTTTTTTGGTGGAAGACGCTTCACAGCTCATCCAAAGTGCTTCTTCAGTTCTGGTCAGACGCTGGTGGACACTTCCTTATATCTGCTTAAAGGGAGGAGCTAACTGCAATGAAACTACTCTGAAACTGACACACCTACTTGTTTACAGTTTCTGTTTGTTAGTTAGGTCTATTGAACTTGCACTGAGTGTGGGGTCATATTAGCAGAATCATTCAGGGCTATAATGGAGCTTTCATACCTCCGGACCTGACCTGGCTACACCTACTGTTTTCTTTGCTTGTTTTGATTTCGGTTTGAGGATGGAGTCGTCTAAGTCCTCCATTTCTGTTCTTTCCAAACAAAAATAGCTTATTTCACTCCCCTCTCATACCAGTTCTTTTCTCTGGCTAAGATCTGTACCTTGCTGTCCTCAAAAGAGTGGTCCTTGGCTTTTAAGTGGAGATGTACAGCAGACTGAGGTCCTGTGTTGCTCTCTCGTCTGTGTTGTTACATCCTCTTGTGAAGTGGCTGTTTTTGTTTCTCCAGTATCGTGTTTACTGCAGTTTTCACTACACTGAATGGAGTAAACCACATAGATTTGTTTGTGGCTCAGTGTTTTGTCCTTTGGGTCGACCAGTTTCTGTCTTATCTCTTTCACCCCTGGACGTCTACTAGGAACAATCCATACATATGTTACTAGGGCTACACCCATAGAGCATAATTGCATAAAAGAAAACGGACTTCCACGAGTGATTTCAGGGCAATTTTGGTTCATAATCAAGTATAAAGCCCGGATAGTTTGTTCGGATATTGCAGGACTCCACACAGACGCATCAGCGGCATTCTCATCTTCATAAGTTTCACTCTGTGTAAGTCCGTCGCTATCGCTGTTTTCCACTTTATAATCACCCTCATCATCACTTTGAAATCTATAAAAGTCACTTTCTCTAAACTCATCCATAAAATACGTCCGCTCCTCATTATTTCTAAAACTGTGCGCCGCAGCGCCGCGATCTTTCCATTGCACGTGTTTCGTGTTGTGTTTTTTCCGGAAGCTACCATCGTCACTACTTCGATTAACTTCGGAAAAAATCGGCGAAAACATATCCTTGAATCCTATTGGTCAGTCTAGTGTGGGTTGTAGTGGCCCCCACCGATCACAGTCTCTGTTTAAATGTGAAAAACCGAGCCATTTCTAAAGGTCGTCAAATCTCGTCTTTAGTGATACAGCGGAGGTGTCAAAAGTCGTCATTAAGGGTTCAGGGGGGTCGTCAAATGTCGTCTTCATGGGGGAAAGAGTTAAGGTGTTTGTAGGTTTGAAACAGACCGGGACCTCATGTTGTCTGAAAATCCGCCGTAGTTTTTCAGAAACACCAGCCATGAAAGAAATAGTTTTTGATGAGGGGACCACAGTATAATATATCTTCTGTAAGATTTGTACAAGGTCCCTGACAAGTAAATAAGTAACAAACTAAACTATAAAACATTTACAAAACATACTGACCTCGATGTGGCACTATTGACCGACTAACTGACCTGCTCCTGTGTGTCTGGGTTTTGTCAGTTTGGGTTTTGGGTCGTCGTTCAGACAATAAGGACCGTTTCTGGTAGAGGACACTTGAGCTGTTACCCCACTCTGCACTAATCTGTATGGAAATGTGTGTGAGGAGGACGGCTCTCATCACGGACACACTGCGGTGATTCCTGCTCACTGCTCCCAGCTCGGGCTCATTCCAGGCTCGAAGACGGAACAAATCAGTCCGGTCATCTGCATAAATCCAAAGAAGAGATAAAAAGGAGAGAAATATGCAGTGGAAAAGTTAAAGTGACAGATTAGACTGCTCATTTTACTTAAACAAATTATATTTTAGAATTTAGCAAAAAAACATTCGCACTTGTTTTCCCAATTTGTCTATTTTTTAGGTTTAAAATTTTACTTCCTGTTTTAAAATGTTTCTTGTGTGTAAATTGTGCCAAACCTTTTGAATTCTTCCTAGTGTAATGCCATCAATGTGTTTAGAACTTTACTTCTTGTAATTTTCAACTTATTTTTCAACTTGTCTTCACAAATTGCTTCTTGATTTGTGTAAAACTATAATTTATATTTACGATATCTCTCACGGTGCCCTATTTTAACATTCCTTATGGTTATCTGTACAATTCTGTTCAGTGCTTCGCCCCTATTCTCTCACATGACAATTTTATTATTATTTTATGTTTGTTTATTTCATTCATAAAGTATAAAAAGACATTAACAGTGTCACAACATCAAACATACAAATGAATGAAAAGCAGCAAAAAGAAGAGTAATCTCATGTTATCTGCTGCCTTTTCCCTTTTCCAGACAAAACATCAACACCGAGTCACTTTAAAACATTTCAAATCAGTACTTTTCATTTCACAATGTCACAATTATTAATCAACTACAAACTGAAATCTTCACTATTATGCACAACAACTTTTTTTTCATTTTTACTTAGTTTTAATTTGACATGAATATACAAAAGCATGACTGTGTTGTGATAGCGGGAGACTCAGCACATTCAAAACGAAAGTGAACCCTGTTAAATTTATGTTTTTGGCTAATATATCTTTTTAAACCAGTAAAAGATAACATGGTGATCCAAAAGTAAATATTTTTGTGTTAACAGTTAATGCCCATAGAAGTAAAATACCCTCTTTTTAAGTTTTGACGCTGTTTTCTAATTTCTATCATAAACTGAGTTTGTATAATCCTTTAAGACTTCAGTGGGGAATAGGACCGTCTGTTTGATGCTCATCTCCAAGCCGTGTTTACACAGAGCTCAAACTAGCGCGTACACTTCCAGCATACAGGGTTTAAGTTTACTTTGTTATAAATTCTTTTTATTCATTCTTTTGCTTCCTCAGACAGAAAGCGCTAGTCAGGCTGGCGCCATTCAGTGCCTCCGCTCAATTTCATTCCACTCCATCGACTAGGTCAGGAACTGGAATACACTAGATGGTTTGCAAAAACCCCAGAAGTGCGAGTTCGGGCACCATCCAATCAGCGAAGAGTCATATATTCTGTGTTGTCAACGATTCCCGAGATTGAGGATTTAAAGCCAGAACTAAGAGAATGTTTGGTGAATTTTATCAAGGGGAGAGATGTTATTGCCCTTCTTCCTATGGGATTTGGGAAAATATATCAGCAGTGCATTACATCACAACCAGACAGCAGCGATTGGTTAAATAAAAAAAGCACCCACCTACCGTCAAGCAAACAAATTTTAATGCTGCGAGGTCAGACGGTTTCCAAAAAGTGAAACTGGTTGATGAATCAGGCTAGACCAGGGGTGGGCAAACTACAGCCCGGGGACCATATGCGGCCCTTTAATCTCCTTAATCCAAACTTGATAATATTCAGTGTTTTTCAAAGTCATTTCAATAAATAGTAAATATCGTGGGACCTGAAAGACAGATATTTCGTTATAATGTTTTGTAATGATTTTCAATCATGCGATATTTCAATTATTTTGTTATTTTCCTCTCTTTTGAGGTGGATTACCAAAAAACTCCATCCATCTGCTACTGGTCCGGCCCTACCGTCAAATTTTAAAACCCTTTGTGGCCCACGAGTCAAAAAGTTTGCCCACCCCTTGGCTAGACAGAGTTCAGAATTCCTGGGACTAACATAGAAGACGATAACAGAAAATGGCTCGGGATACAACAGCAACAACAACAACAACAACATTTATCTGTGGGAGCAGGATAAATGCACAGATGACTGCTCTTCTAACGATATTTACTTCGAGAGCAGGATTCGAAGCACCAACCTTGGTATCAGCGCACAAACACTCCACCAACTATCAACTGAGCTGCCGTCGCCCCATTTCAACCATTTCTAGATTTAAGTACTGCACATATATTTCCGCCTTGTCCAAATGAGGATCTTGGCGTGTATCCAGTCCTAATGTATTCCCCGTATGATCAATGTTGCATCTAAAAGCGCGTAATCGCACACGAGCTCCGGTGATCTACGCTCTCCTCGTCCTGACCAACCTTCATTAAAACCGTCACGTCTCGTCCGTCCGCCGCGTGCATTTTCAACCTGCTTTTTTAACGCCGCCATCCGTCTCCATTCCACCCCCGCGGCTAGGCCAAGGCAAAGCTAGTTAATATTCCTTCTGGGGCAGATAAGAAAGCATTGTGGTGCCTTCATGAAGTGTACGCGGTGTGCAGAAGGGATTAATCACAGGCAGACAGCGGACGCCTCATGCACGGGGAGAGCGCGTAAACAGATAAGAGGCCGGCTGAAAGCGAGTACAAAGCAAACAAGGCGTGATATTTTGGGAGGAAAATGCTAAATCAAAATGAGGGGTTTGAACTGATGTGTAATGTTTTCTACAAAAATCTGAAATATTTACAGAACGTGTTTTTTTGAAGTTCATACCTCCTTAGTGGAGAACTTTAAAAGGGGCATTGTGTACATTTTCTGGAGGGTTTGTCATATTTTCTCCGTGGAAATGATAATTGTGTTGTCTCGAACGTTCCTCAGTATGGTATTAAACCTTTCTATCTTTATGGAGACCAATCCAGGCTAAGTTACAGGTTAGATCTATGGAGAGGCAACCCCGCTCACAGTCAGAATGCCTGTTTTTCTATGTTTTTTTGAGCTACAAAACAACCTATAATTTCATAAAGGTAAGGTAGCACTATTTAATGTCATACTGTGGAACATTCCAGGCAGAGTAATGATGTATCCATAGAAACCAACTAACTAGGTACCATCTAAAAAAGTACATAGTGCACCTTTAAAAACGGGGTATTACGCAAAATGAAGGTTTTTTTTTTATAATGTTGTTTTCTCATCAAAAAGAGAACATTCTTTGAGAGGTTTTTCCTCCATGCATGTTTTAGTAATCTAGAGATCTCTCTCAGGCAGTATTCGAACCTAGTGCCTCTACTAATTTCATTTCTCTCCAGATCAGGAATCAGAATACACTAGACGGTTTGCAAGAACACTACCAGCCAATCAGTGAAGAGCCATATATTCTGTGTTGGCAACGATTCCCGAGATCGAGGATTTAAAGTCGGAACAAAGAGAATGTTTGGTGAAATTTATCAAGGGGGAAAGACGTTATTGCCCTTTTTCCTATGGGATTTGGGAAAACCTTATATACCAGTTAGCCCCCTTACGGCTCATTACATACGTCACGACCAAATAGCAGCGATTGGTTAAATTAAAGAAGTGCCCATCTCCTGTCGAGCGAACGAATCCTAATGCTGCGAGGTCAGACGGTTTCCACGAAGTGAAATCAGCTGATGAATCAGTCTAATTCAAACCCTTCTTTTGGTTAAAGTTCCTATGTTATGCAAAATTGACTCTTGTGAACTTTAAGCCATGTTATAATGTTACCTCCTCAAAAACATACCTGGAGTTGTTTTGTTTCATTCACACGTTTGAATAACTCTTTATTATTAGTGTGTCTACATCTCCAAAGGTCAAAATGCTCTGCTCCACCTTGTGACTTCATATGGTAATAGAGGAAGTGCTCATAGAACTGCCCAATCTCTATTAAACTAAATGTAAAAGGAGCTGTTAACTTACTTGAAAACTACCACTTCATGACATCACAAGGTGGAAACAGAGCATTTTGAGCTTTAGAGTTGACAGACCAATATTGCGGGATTACTCAAACATGTGTGAATGAAACAAAACACAAGTCCAGGTCTGTTCTTGATGAGAAAACAGCATTAAAACATGCTTTAAAGCTCACAAGAGTCAAGTCTGTGTAATATAAGACCTTGAATAGTTTTTTTTAAATCTTTGTAGCACTGCTAGAAGCGCACAAGAAGTGTAACTCAGCCGCACTTAGCCCTTGTTTTGTCCAAGGTTTTGTCCAATTTCACGAGACCATTTTCCACATGTGTGCACAGTCTTGTAGCAATTTTGTCTCATAGAATCTTCTGGCGTGAGATCTTGTCCCATTCCCACAGGCAGTGCACGTATTTTATCACTGCCGAGTGCGGGGAGTGAATGAACGATGCATGAAATTGTAACGCAACTTTGAAGAGGGGGTATTATGCAAAGGGTTGTGCGCTTTCTACCATGTTATAACGTTCCCTTATCAAAAAACATGCCTGAAGAGGTTTTAGGAGTCATCCATGTATGTTGGAGTAATTTTGCAATCTCTCCTGGAGCCTATTCGGACTCTTCCCGCTGTAAGATTCTGCACAATGTTCAGCCCACAAGAACGTCAACCACGCTCCCACACGACTAGTCTCCATAAATACCGTAAATTCTGGACTAGAAGCTGCTACTTTTTTCTCACACTTTGAACCCTGCGGCTAATTAAACGATGCGGCTGTGGTTTGGCGACACAGCCTGAGTGCAGAAGACGCCGCTGTGTGAACGGTTAACACATGGATCTAGAGATAACACGAATGTTGTGCTGACAGATATGTAAATGTGATTACAATAATAATTAATATAGTATTACAGAGATGTACGCCTCACCTGTAGAGGGCAACGTAACATAAAAGACGGGAACTTGAGTGATAGATAGAGAGTTAATACCATTGTAATGTAGCCATGTGAAAAACTGCATTGTCCGCATTGAACGTTATTGAAGATTCATCTCGCCTTCGTTTTTTCTACACCACCAACATAACAATGAAGTTGCTATGCTAGCGAGTGATATTGTCAGTGCAATCAATCCGTGTGATAAAATAAGTTATGATGCTAAGTGAACATTAGTGAGGGGGATACGTCTTACCCGTGTGCGTAAATGACGAGAAGAAACGTCTCAAAGTTCAGTAGCCGGACATCCACTCATACGTGAAATCGTGAAATATGCTGAAATCCTCCAAGACACTGACATGATATAGACAGAACAGAGACTCTTTCTGAAGAAGACATGCGCAAGGAGAGACGGGGGTGATGCGCCGAGGAAGATGCTCGTTTGATTGTGCTTTGAACAGTTATTTTGTTCTTCATTCACACACCCTCCTCACAGAAAACACACAAAGAAATGCAGATGATGCAGCTTTTAAGTTAAAGGCGATTGATGTGGCTGTAGAAGAAGTAAACAGAGCTGCTGCACGCGGGCTCGACATCAATGAATCGATGGTGAGATTTTGGCGACGCCAGCGTGACGAACTGACTCGTTGCAACGACAAAAGCTTTCAGAGGCGATAAAAGCAGACGGCCTGAACTTAAAAATGTTCTTGAAGACATGGACACCTGTGGCTTCTATTCAGGTGCGGCCTATATATGTACAGTTTTAAAATTTTGTTAAAATTTAGTTGATACGGTGAATATTCAGGTGCACTCAATAGTCCGGAATTTACGGTACAGAAAAACATGATACAAAACTGTACACAGCAACTTGACAAACCTGACGGAATGTGCCATATTTTCATTAGTTTGATGAGTGACTTTGCGTGAGGGAGAAAAGGGAGACTCGGAGCATTAAAAAGAAACATGTTATAATGTTGTTACCTCATCAAAAATGTAGCTGAAGTTGTTTCATTCACACATATTTGAGTAAATTTGTATTATTAGTCTGTCTACATCTCCAAAGCTTAAAATGCTCTGTTCCACTTGTGGGTCAGTCCATATGAAATTAGCCACTCTCCCGTGGCAAAAAAAAATCTAAAATGACCAAATTAAAGAATCTAAAATCTAGCTCGATCTCTTCAGTTGTTCCTGAGTTACAGCCCGTTGAAATTTTAGGGCCATGCTCACTTTTTCGGAAGCCTTAATTGAAAAGCATTTTTAAGAGACCATAACTTCAAAAAACAGCTGAACATCTGTATTATTGTAGATTCTTGGTCATATATTCTAAATCTGTTGTCAAATATTGTGTATCTTTATTAAGGGGGCTTTAATCTCAATTGTTGCTTTGTTTTTTTTTTTTTTTCCATTTTTGTTTTTTTATTTTTGAGGTAGAAGATTTATGTATTCCAAGCAGATATTTACAAACTAACTGTTGAACCTGAATAAGAATTACCATTTCTGACACAATTCTCACACTTTTCTGAGCCTTTATGTGGATGGTGTAGAGTCCCAGATATGGTCAGCTTCCTAGCTCAAATTTTTTATAAAGTTATGGTCTCTTAAAAATGCTTTTCAATTAAGGCTTCCAAAAAAGTGAGCATGGCCCTAAAATTTCAATTTATAAAAATAGAGATAAGAAGCCTGACCATATTTGGGACTCATCCATATAAAAGTTCAGTATAGTGTGAGATTTGTGTCAGAAATGGTCATTCTCTCAAATATTCAGGTTCAGCAGTTAAGTTTGTAAATATCTGCTTGGAGAAAATAGATCTTAGAAAATTCAGTGGCAACCAAATGTGAGATTTTGGGGGCCCACAAGCACCCCCCTTAATAAAGATACCCAATATTTGACAACAGATTTAGAATCTATGACCAAGAATCTACAATACTACAAATTTTCAGCTTCGTAGCTCTATGTTTTTTGAAGTTATGGTCTCTCCAAAAATGCTTATAAATTAAAGCTTCCAAAAAAGTGAGCATGGCCCCAAAATTTCAACGGGCCATAACTCAAGAATGTTTGAAGCGATTGAGCTAAAATTTGAGATGCTTTCATTTTCTCATCTTAGAAACTTTTAGACATTTTTTCAGCCAAATTTGAGCTGGGTCATAGGGGAGATTCCTTGAAAACAGAAGCGGTAGTTTTCAAGTTAACAACTACACTTTACCTTTTGTTCTGTAGAGATTGGAAATTCCAGGGATGAAATCATCCAAGTGATTCTAGTGAAAAGGAGTTGCTATTTGCTGTGCTATTTTGAACTTTCACTGACAATTTGAAACAACAACAACAAAAAATCCTCCATGTAACCTTTAAAGCTCACAAGAGTCAATTCTGAGTAATACAGAAACTTTAAATCTGCATTATCAGACCAAGGTTGAGGCTAACATAACACCACCATCTTCTACGCTCGCCGATTTACTTTAATTCTTTACAAGTTTAATTCATTATAAGTTTTTAAATGCCAACTGAAGGTCACATTGACTTAAGAGTTAAAGCTATACTAAGACTTCAGATACAGGGAGGGTTTAGTGTAGTAAAAGATGAAGAGGACCACATAATAAGAACAGCGCTTACAGTCACAGAATCCTAAACTACGGCAAAGTCAAGATTGTTATTCAGGAGAAAGACGGTCCGATGGGCACGCGAAGGCGAACGAAAGTACAGTGTGGGAGTGCTGGAATCACAGTGTACAAGGGGAGATCACGATGCAGTGATTTAAAAGTGCAACTAAACACACAAAATGTTTTCAAACTGTGTACACGGTCAGCGCCTGCAATCTCAAGTACTATGTGACATCACCAGCAGGGGCAGTAATCATAATATTTTTTTAGATAACGCAGTAATCTCACACGTTATATATTTACAGAACTGGTCATCAGATTATAGTTATTTGGTCGAGTAACTACGTGGTACTTGCTTGCGCACTATGCATAATTCGGGGTTTGTTTTTTGTTTTTTTTGGTAAAGAAAACCCCTAAATCGAGCTGTTCTTACAAGTCGCAGATTAGTGACGTCGTCTGTGCAGCCAGCAGCAGAAGTAAAGCAAAACAAATGCAGCACGGGGTAAACGTGGAGAGAAAAATGCTTTCTGTGGTTGGAAATACTTACATCATTTCACCTTAGTCCAGAGGTATTCAGTTGATGGACTCCAGTCTGGGTCCAGATCCGGACCCAAACGCAATGATATCCGGACCTAGACAAAAATATCTCTCTCTAGCCTTTTTTTCTGTTTTTTAATTTTTTTTTAATAAATTTTATTTGAAAACTGCATACATTACAACAAATAGGAACCAAAGAACATAGACGATACAAGACAGACATTGCAATTACGATTACGAAGATTACATACAAATAGGGACAGAGGTGATGGGCTGTTGACAGTGTGGACCTTATGTGTGTGTGTGTGCATATACGTGTGTGCGTGTACGTGTGTCTGTGCACGGGGGGATAGACAGGCTATCCAGATGATTTACTGCTGACCTGTATTATTACTAGTTAATTTGAGTATTGAATATAAGTTAAGTATGTGTTGGAGCTTTGCCTCAGATCCCCACTCAAGTCGGAGCAGCCTTTTTTTCAGAGCGTTCCGGATCCTCGCGATATTTTGGATTGGAAAGATAAAGAAGAAAAAAAGCACATATAAGTCGCACTGCGTTTTGATAAAATCAGAGACGAAGAACACACATTTCATCTTGAAAGTCAAGTTCTAGTAAAAACAATAGAACAGAGAACAACAGACTGTTAACGTCACATATGAACAGTTCTTCAGATAAATATAACATAAACAACAGAACAGAACAAGTTTACCTAAATCCATTAAATTCTTGATCCTCGGTGTCACTTCTGAGCAAGTCTGGCTACGTTCAGACTGCAGGGCTTAACGCTCAATTCTGATTTTTTTGTGAAATCTGATGTTTTTGCGAGGTCGTTCACATTTCCAATTAAATGTCACTTGTATGTGATCCCCTGTGTGAACAGTAAACGGCCCGAAAGTGTCCCGCATGTGCACTGGAGACACGACGACGTCATCCACAGCGAGCGTGCTCTGTGTTTAAGTTGTCCAAACATGGACGCAGCATTGAGCACCTGGAGATTTTAAAGTTCCTCTCGTACCGGAGCCAGAACATGAACAACTTGTTTTAAGGAGGAGATTGAGAAGGAGAAGGACGAGGTTTTTGGCCGTGGTGTTTTGTGGAGCAGCAGCAGCGACGTTTGTTGAAAGAAACATGTGGATGTGGAGACGGAGCCAAGAGTGGTGAGTGGTGATGTGCTTCGCTTCAGTGACACGGAGTTCATTAACAATTTTCACCTACTTCAACACAGAATAGTGACGTTTGTGGCTTGTTGATAACGTGTAGGTCAGATGAATGCATTTTGGCCGTTCAGACTGAAGTCGCATGTCAAAAGATCAGATATGTATCGGTTTCAGGAGCACATATCCAAGTGGCCTGGGTCGCATTTGAAAAAATCGGATCTGTGTCATTTCGACTGTCATTAAAAGATCAGATACAGGTCACATAGAAGCCAAAAAATCGGATTTAGGTCACTTCAGGCTGCAGTCTGAACGCAGCCTCTGTGACCTTCGAAGATAAACAGAGCGCCGCTTCCTCTTCTGTGTAGCCGTCATCGGATTCAACATCAGTTCCAGTTAGAATTATTCCAGGCTTTCTGAATCCTGACAGGATGGTTTCGGTGTCACTGAAGTCCAGGCTTTGTCGATCCATCCAGTGACTTCCAGGAAAGTTGCACGGCGCATCCTCCTGGTTACCGTGAAGCTGTGTTCTCCACCCTCGCCTTTCACCAGCCAAATAAGTAAGATAGAGCGATTTAATGTCATACTGTGGAACATTCCTGGCAGAGCATTGATATCTCCGTAGAAACAAGCAGTTGATGGACCCCAACCAAAAAGTTATACAGTGCACCTTTAAGGATTTGCCCATTTAGGCAAAACATTTAATTGACTTTTTATTTAATTATTTTGCGGCTCTGAACTAGAATCCCGTTTGACATTAACGCTTTTACTGATATTATAAAAATGATTTACTTGGAGCTCGAATGTGTTGTTGGCCAAAATATTTCGGAAGTAGCCCGCGAGCTGCAACCCCCTCGTTCTGTTTGCAATTAAAATGCCTGTATTCATTATGTACGTCCAATTAAACGAGGGAGATGAGAAGCTGAATAGAAGGGTTAGCCTAAGCCAGAATAGTAAAAGTGACACATAACCACTGACTGTGATGTTTTTGCTTAGTCAAGGTAATTTGGGAATTTAAATGAGCCAAAGAACATTCACTAATGAAACAATAAGAAAATATAAAAACAAAAACAAGGTAGGCTGATGGAATAGGCAGTGTTCACGCTCTAGAACAAGAGTCTCCAACCTTTTTCCTCCGGTGAGCGACTTTTACAAAACAAAAGAGCCAGAGAGCTACAGTATGGTATTAAACCTTTCTATCTTCATGGAGACCAAACCAGACCAAGTTACAGGTCAGATCTGTGGAGAGGCGACCCCGCTCACAGTCAGAATGCCTGTTTTTCGAAGTATTTCTGAGCTTTATGCGAGTTTCATTGTTGACAAAAGCGAGCGTTGCATGCTGGGAATTATTTTGGTCGGCGTCAAGAAACACTAATTCAACCTGACGGACGGAGCGAGAAAGCACGTAAAGGGTATTGATCCCGGTTATTTATCCACTCTAACGGCAGAGGACCCAAGACCATTTGACCAGAAATTGGTCATAAGCATCGATGGAGCCACATCACCCTTTTCAACCCCGACAAAAGGTGGAAACCAAACCAAATTTCTGGTCAGAATCGCCAACTCCCTGGACAAATATTCACTTTGGCGATATCCACAATGACTTGGTGGAAACTCCTGGGCCATTCACAGCAGAAAAGATGAAAACCTCCAAGAGTCTCGATGTGTTGTTGAACTTGTTGGAGTCCACGGTTTGTTAGGATCTTCTACGTTTGCTCTGAGAATGTTTGAAAGCCGTTTAATTCACCGTTAGTGCTTCTTTTCACTCAGAATATGAAAAAGACATTTTCCTTCTTCCGTGCTTCTATTTGTGCATCCGATAATGCAGCAGGAATTTACCATTATCGGGGATAAATACACGAGGTTACGCACTGTGTTTGACGCTACCGTGTTTCTTGCCTCCGACCAAAATATTTCCCAGCATGCAACGCGGGCTTTTAATAACAATGACGTCAGCTGAAACTCGCCTATAAAAGCACCTGTAATTGAATAAATATTTCTAGCAGTTGCAAGAAACTGAGTCTAAATAAAAGCGTCACAGTCTTAGATGGTTATACAGTTAGATGCCTATCCAATATAAACCATTATCCATTTATCTGTGCACAAACTGGGCAAGACAATGATAAAAAAAAAAAATTGTACTCATTCAACCCAATACATGTAATACAGAAATTCCTTGGCGAGCGACTTGGAAGGAGGTGGAGAGCTCCTGGAGGCTCCCGAGCTGCAGATTGAAGACTCCTGCTTGAGAATTTGATGTTGTAATTTCAGATGGAGGGCAGGGGCCTATTCACACTTTGCAGCTGATGTCTTCTACATTCCCTAAGTGAAGCTAACTGAAAGCACTACTCTGTTAGAAGCTCTGTTACTCAATCTGTGCTTTATTTAACACAATCTTTCTTTGACCAGAAAGCTGACTTTGTGAGGGTTTCAGGGTTCCCACGGTCATGGAAATCCTGGAAAACTCATGGAAATTGAAAATGTCATTTTCTAGGCCTGGAAAAGTCATGGAATTTAGTAAATTCAATGAAAGTTTTGGAAAAGTCATGGAATTTTTGAATCTCTTTCACACAACTACAGCGTTTTGTTCAGTTCTCATGAGGCTGTTGTGAGTATTTCTGAACGTATGCGCCGTTTGATTAAAAGAAACGACAATAAATGCATTGACAATATTTACAATGTTAAAAAAAATATAAAACCAAACCAGAAGGTGAGTGGAAAGGGTTAACATTTCATATTTAGCCATAAAGGTCTGATCAATTCTACACATGTAGGTGCTGTAAAGTCATGGAAAATTCACTTTAGGTCATGAAAAAGTCATGGAAAAGTTTAGAAATTTTGTCAGTGAAAAAGAGTGGGAATCCTCTCCTTTCCTGCTCCATTTCCCCCTCTTTGTTATTACCTTGTTTGGGATATGCTGACCTCCTCTCCACTGCCAGATCGTTCTCTCCGTGAACTAAGCTCAGGCCATTTCTATGTTGTTGTTTTTTTTGAGAGTTTTGAAAATTTCATGGACTTACCTGCCTCTTTTGTCCGTCCTTCAGTACCTTCAGGTGAAGCCAGCTTCATTTCGATTGCCTCCGGTTCTGTCAGACTCTGATCAGTCCAAGTCACTTCTTACCTCCCTTTGTTAAATAAATACTTTTTGTTTGCATATGTGACTTAGTTGGAACTACAACAGGTAAACTGATTTGTGCTGCTAAACAAGTTTCTCACCCATAAAATTACAGCCCCAAGCATTAGCCAACATTTTTTTCAGCATGTCACTCTCACCTTTTGTTGAAAATTAAACATCTAAACAGGACTCATGTTGAACACAGACTCCTGAGAATGTGCTGTTTAAATCCATTTTGTATTTTTTCTTGAGGTTTCAGACTTAAAACTTAAAACTTTTTTGTGTGTTTTTTAAATATATATATACAACTTTTGGACCTTATTATTTGTTGCGATTGTCTCCACAAACTTTGCATAAAAGCCCTTTCAACAATTACATCTTTGGGTTGAATAATGGCACCATTTTCTGAAGTGATTGTGGAAAAAAATCATTTCACTTTTCTGTTTATACTGACTTTTTCTTGCTTCATGCGGATAAGATCGGTAATTACAGAGAAATGAAAGGGCTCGTATGACGCTGTTCTCTGATCGATGTTATGTTTTCTCATCATAAACAGTTTCACTAGAATCATTTGGATAATTTCAGCACCTGTAATCACAATCTTTACTGAACAAAAGGTAAAAGTGGAAAAGTAACTTGAACACTACCACTATATGACATCACAAGGTGGAACAGGGCATTTTGAGCTTTGGAGATGTAGACAGGAGAGATGGGACCAAGTTGTAGTTTTGCAAGTCTCAAGTAAGTCTTTGACCTCAAGTCCGAGTCAAGTCCCAAGTCAAGTACAGGCAAGTCCAAGTCAAATCTTGAGTCACTGGCCCATAAGTTCAAGTCAAGTCCAAGTCATCTGCTTTGAGCTTCAAGTCTTTAAACCAAAGTACCAAATTCAGCTTAGATTTTTGCAATTTACATGATTTTTAAACTAAATTATACTTATAAAGTCGTAGTATAATTGTATATGAGTATTTAAAGAGTATATAAGAGTTGTAGAAATGCAAATTTTACCTTTTTAAATGTCTTGACAAGATCTTACAGTGAATCATTACAGTCAGAATAAAACAAATTCAGATTTATAAGTGCTTCTGAAATCTTCTCAAGTCACAGGCCTCAAATCCAAGTCAAGTCCCAAGTCATTGACCTTAAAGTCCAAGTCGAGTCCCAAGTCTTAGTCTATTTTATCAAGTCAAGTCTCAAGTCCTAAAAATAGTGACTCAAGTCTGACTCATGTCCCCACCTGTTATAGACAGACTAATAATGCAGCATAACTCAAACATGAATGAAACAAAACACAACTCCAGGTCTGTTTTTGAGGAGGTAACAACATTTTAACTTGGCTTAAAGCTCAAAAAAGTCAATTTTGCGTCATGTCGGGACTTAAACAATAAATCAGGTCAACAAATCTGCAATCTGACAGTTTTACAACAAGTCCCACCAGATAATTCTCAGTGTTGAATCTATACATTATGACATACATGCTCAAAAAGTCTGTTAAGCAAAAATCTACTCTCTAATCTGTGTCTTTTGTAAATGACTGCTCTAAAAACACTTATTAAGAATGTAAAGAAAGGTCCCACTCCCTGTTCATCACACTGATTGGTTGGGTTGCCGCAGCGGGAGGCCAATCAGAGAGGGCACATTTAAAAGTCAGCTGTCGGAATAAAGGCCATAATGTGTATGCATAGGAACAGCAGGGGGCGCTCAATTAGCAAGTCTCAAAGTTTTGCTTTGTCCCTGAAGTTTCTGAAGTCGCACCAGAGGCGGATCAAACTAAAGGCGCAAAATGGATATGCACAAGGCATAACACCCAAACCACTAGGGGTCCTCTCAAAGACAAAGATTTAGAGCACTTTTTCACACACTTTCTAGTGCATTAAAGTTGCACGATCTGACTTTTCTAGTGGATCGTCTGCCACCTGCTTGTGTCCATGGAGATTGTTTTGCAGAGCTTGTTCTACAGATCTGTTTCAGTAATAAAAACACCTAACGGAATGAAGTATTTTAATGCCATAGTGTGGGAAATTCCAGACAATGCAATAAAAAATTCCACAACCTTAACGACTATTCTGGGATATGGAATTCCAAATACATGTCTGGTGATGTATCTGGGAAATATATCTGATGCAGTAAGGAACGAGGACTTGTATTTGGCAAAAATTATTTCACCTGCATCTAAAAAGGGAATTACAAAGAATTGGTTACAACCAGATCCACCTGCACAACAAGACTGGATCAGGATTGTGGAGAATATTTCAATGATGGAAAGAATAACATATAACCTTAAACTTAAAGGGTACAAATACAATGAGCAATGGGAAAAATGTATGTATTCATCAATGACACCAGAAAAACAACATAGTACATACAAATGTCAATACCAAATGCATGTTTAAATAAGAACCTGTAACTCCAGACTGTTGTTACATTGTTTTTTGATTTTATATTGTTTTTGTATTTTTTGAAATGTTACTTAAAACCAATAAAAACATAGTTATAAAAAAAAACATCCATAAGATTGGGTGAGATCCAAAGTCATAGTGGACTTTTAACAGGCCTGTCTAATAAGAAAACAAAATGTAATATCAAATTTTCACCTTATTATGTAATAAAACCACATTTTGTATTGATTTGGATGTTATGTAAAACACACTCTGGTGTTCATCATTCTTGGTGATGAAATGGCTCATTCCATTTAAGTATTTCCTCTGGAAGGTCTGCCACAATTGCTTCCACATATGGTGTAAAAAGCCTGTAGCATGTTCATAGGCAGAGTATTAATTATTCTCTTGCACCGTCTCTGTGGATACAGTTCATTTCATCCAACAGTTGATCACTTGTGTACTTTGAACTTTACATTGTTTGAACTGTATTGTTTTATTTTCTTTAAAACTGAGCTCAAAAAACAAGTTTCAAACACTGCTTATTGAGCCAGGAAGCTATCAGGGATGGGCATGATTAGTGGACTAGTTGACTATTAGTCGATAATTGATCATTCAGAATTTCGTGGATCACGTTCATTTTTAATCAACAAACTGAATGTAGGTTGCCGTAAGGAGAGGAGGCTGCGTCTGGCACAAACACTGGAGTTGTGCCTCACAGTCCCACGTTTGAGCTCTGGCTCCTTGGAGACACTGTACCACTCAGTGTGTGTGTTTACAGCACATCAATGTCTCAGGTATGATCGGGTTTTCTGAGTATCCCGGTATTGGTGCATGTAAACACAGTATCCCAGTTAAACACTTTTCAGTCTTTTCATCACAACAGTAGCCAAAATAAATAGTGATCAACATAAATAAAGTGAAATGATGTTAAATAGTGATCAACATAAATAAAGTGAAATGATGTTAAATAAAGAGCTGCACTAAACCTGCACATGTATGATCTCTGAAAACATGAACCATTTGATTGTTACTTCTCCTGATGATCGATTAAGAACATTTAATCGAATGCCCATCCCTAGAAGATACAAACCACCATGTCGCTGAAGACTTTTTAATGTCCCACTGACGTATAAATGTGCAAATGTCTAATACTGGAGCATGGTAATCTCATAGTAATAGGATGGTTATCAAGCACGGTTATCCCCACACACACCTTTATTGTGCATGGGGCCCTGAAAAATCTCATAACGGCCTTGGTTGTAGTCTGTGTTTGAGTCTGTTTTTGTCCTTTATTCTCATTCCGCCTCTTGTAACTCATCCGTGCGTGCAAAATGTTGAACTTTACAGATTGGTGATACTTTAGCGTCGTATCTTGTCCAAAGAAACTTGAAGTGAGTGATGGTCATTTAAGCGGGCGTAAAAAGGCCCAGTAACAGCTCTCCCATAATGCCGTGTTGTGACAGCTGCTCTCTGTTGGCCATTGTAAAGTTAACCGTTTATTACACATCATTTCATTTGGCGGCCATTTTGCGTCGAGCGGAGGGACTTATGAGCCAGCTCCATTGTCCAAGTGCAGTTAAGCGAGATCGCATAGAACAGTGCTGGAATATTAAATCGTTTATTTTGCATTTCCTATCTGGCGACATTAAAGTTCATTGGCCGGGTGTTACGTCGCTTACATGCACTGTGGAACTTTTCCGGTGCGGAGCCTGCCAGCGCGCTCGTCTCCATGGAGATGTGAAGCCAGACTGAAATGTGTAGCACTTTAGATTTAGAAGAAATATATGTTACGCAAAGTTTATGACATGTTATGATGTTGTTACCGCATCAGAAACAAACCTGGAGTTGTGTTTTGTCTGTTTATGTCTCCATCTCAAAATGCTCCACCTTGTGATGTCATGAAGTGGTAGTAAATTCAATAGAGACACCACGTGGCATCACAAATTGGAGCAGAGAGTCATCCTCAATCTGCAGGGTTTGTGTGGATGAAATAAAACACAACTCCAGGTCTGTTTGAGAGGAGGAAATAACATTATAACATAGATCAGAAAATGAAAAATGAGGAAAAGCAGAATACTTCCTCCTAGTTGGTCGAAGAAAGAAATCCAAGAAATCCAAAATGTTCACCTTCTACATGTTTTCCACGAACAAAATCATCTGTGTTTGTGTAAAAACTTGAGCGATGCCGTGCTGGTTCTGGCTGGTGTGGGCGCCTCGACTTCGGCCTTTGCCCAGACCACAGTTGGACTGTTTCTCCATCGGCTCGACTGGCTTCAACTGAGGAAATGATTTTGAGTTTATACCAAACAGAACTTTAAACCTCTAGTATCATAGTTCAGTAGATCCCATAGTGCAACATGTAAATGTGTCACTGTTTTTCAACCTTTTTTGTTGTGTGACACTGTTTTTGACCAAGGGGGTACACTACAGGTGAAAATTTTAATATTTAATTTAATTAACTTGCCTCCATACAGTTATATGGGACAATGTAACTTCAAAGGACGTTTTCCCAAAATGCATTTTGTCCCATAGATGTGGCCGTACCAGCTTGTCAAAGCCTGATCTCGTCAGATCTCAGAAGCTCAGCAGGACCGGGCCTGGTCAGTACTTGAATGGGAGACACTGAGAATTCCAGGTGCCACAGGGGGGCGCTAGTCACAAAAACTCTCATTGTGTTCTTAGTCAAGACACTTCACCCACATTGTCTAGTATGAAAGTGGTGTGTGTGAGTGTGTATGATGGTGGTCGGAGGGGCCGATGGTGCAGATCGGCAGCCTTGCTTCTCTCAGTCAGCCCCAGGGCAGCTGTGGCTACGATAGTAGCTTACCTCCTCTGAGTGTTGAGTGAATGAATTGTAAAGTGCTTTGGGTATCTTGAAAGGCGCAATGATTAATTAATAGAGACATAAGGATCAGCACCTACACACACCAAACTTTACAGTCTCGTTCTTAACATTTTGAGGGAAAGGATTTTTTTGATATATAATTACAAGTCCCAAAAAAACTGAGGCAAAATTTGAATTTTTAGTAACTTTTTTTTGGTGTTTTTACACATAAAATGCCTTATTTTTCTATGAAAGCATTTCATGTGAGAGACACTCACCACGTTCATATTAGGCGACGTGGGTGAAGTGTTTTGCCGAAGGGCATAAGTACAGAACTTGATGTGACCGCCTCTTAGTTGGTTAAAATCCCATGATATGATGTTAAAAACTGAGCTCAAAAACAAAATGTTTCAGAAACTGCTCAGTGTGGGAGCCGGGTAGCCACAAAATCAGCCAACCACTCCATCTCTTCTTAAAAAGTTTCCAGGGCACAGCACAAAATAAAACATGACCAAACTGTCCCTGTGACTGTTTTTTATAACTGAGCACGATTAACACAAATAGAGAAGCAATAAGCATTAATCTGAATAAAACAGTCCACTCCACGGACACACAGGGACACACAGGGACACACAGGGACACACAGGGACACACAGGGACACACAGGGACACACAGGGACACACAGGGACATATGGACGGCCGTACAGAGAGTGTGAGTGTGATGAGAGTGCAGCAGACTGAGACAGGGCCGTGTGAGCTCTGGTCCGCAGTTCAGCCTCGCAGATGGAGACAGGGACAGGCGTTTGTGACTGAAGAGACAGACTCACTCTCAGAATAGAACAGCCCGGAGGAGGTCTGCTCAAGGTTACAGCTCAAACTACAAGGACGCACAAGTAGACGTCTTTGTTAGTTCTGGGTCTCAGATCACATCACACACTTCTATAACCCGATCATTTCATACAGATGGGGATCAGATAATATAAATGTTGTTAAAATGCAGATTTGTGTTGTAATATAATGAGTTCTTGAGTCTAATCAGAAATAGAAATGATCAGGTTCAACATTTGTGAATTTACCTTTTGGATATTTTAACAAAAATTACAATTTAACCCTGCTTCTTGCCATTTGGGAGTTTGACGTCAGAATCTGAAAATCACAAATTCTAGACGTTGTTTTAAGCTTATATTGGAAATTAAAGGTGCACTCTGTAACTTTTCTAGTGTAGAGTTTGCTCAGAGATGTTTCCTTGCTTAGTGTGTGGCAGTAAACGGATCTACTTCCATGGAAACAAGCAGGTAACGCCACCAGGCCAGGTCAGTGGAGAGGCAAGCCTGCTCACTGCAAGAATGCATGAACATTTACTACACTTTTATTTATTTATTTATTTATTTATTTATTTATTTATTTATTTATTTATTTATTATTATTTATTATTATTATTATTATTATTTATTTATTTATTTATTTTTATTTTTTAGCTTTTAAACTTAATATTTTTGTCCCCTTGTGGTCAAGTGATCTTGGAGGCATCAGTGTAAGAACCACAGCCCAGGATGGCTTCTTAGACACTGATCAAACAACATCATTGGACTAAAAAGTTGGTCCCACTTTTCTCCCAATTAGTCCTATTCCTTTTACAGTGAGACATAATTCATACCTTAAACTAAATATTCACATATAAAACACAAATATCAATAAAAACAAATATCCAGTTATACATATCCCTGCCATTTCTCTCAGAATATAATGACATACATTTTTGTAAACTAAACACCCCTGCAAACTCTCTACTTTTCAAAGTTCCCACCCAGAACCAATATAAGCTGGGTGAATTCCGTTGGGGAGCTTTGGGCAGACACAAAGCCGCAGCCTTCCCGAGCCGCCTCGAGCCGCCCCGAGCCGCCCGCCGCCATCAGTAAGTTTTGGTATTCAAGACTTACTAATGATCCGCTGCCTGTGCTTTACAGAGCGGCCGATCGACTCCGACGTGGTTCTCCCGACCTCACACGACCAACCACCAAACCCCCGACCCACAATGTTCACAAGCAATGTCTCACTTTTATTTGTTTTAGCTTTTATAAATGTAATAAAAACATCCGTACAACATATATATTTGCATCACTTTACTGAAAGTAATTTAAAATTACACCCCTCATCAAAAACATATTTGGAATTGTGATTTGTTAATCCATTAAAGTAAATATGTCTCCTCTGAGCACTCAAAACTGCTTTGTTTGCATTTGCTCATTTAGATCTTTAATATCCCCACACAACGAGCATAAAAGAAAATTAACTTTAGGTAATTCAGTTGCTTCATTTACGAAGAATCAGAACACACAGACATGATATGTTAGCATGTAAAGTTGAGAGGAAAACTTTACAAAATGTTTTAAATTAAATTATGCATTGTTATTAGGAGGAACCAGTACTGTAGATTTGGGGTATTACTGCTCTAAGTTATCCATTGTTATAAGGTAATATTTTGAACACTATTCCAAACATTTAATATTTTGTTTGAAATTGTCCGTTACAGGGATGTAGCGGTTCATGTATTTGTGCCGAACAGTTTCAGTACAGGACGTTCGGTTCGGTGCAGGGTTGTGCATGAGTGAATGTGCTCAATTTGTGTGTGTTTACATTCCGCCGCTACATGTGCAGCGACACGGAGGCTCGGCTTTTTAATATTCACGAGGAAATTTGTCCATGATTGAGGTGTCAGTGTTTCCCGCAGCGCTTTATAGTTAGGGCAGCCGCCTTAACAACAATTGCCTCTCGCATTGACAACGTCCCTTCAAACCACGTGCATCCTCGCTAAAGTAAGGTCGTCGCACCACAGTCCTCGCCTTTTCTCCAGCACCGAATCTCCGCCCTCCTTCACTGCCAGCAGATCTGCACTTACTCCAGACAATGTGGACAAGTTGTTTTTTTCTGGCCAAAAATATGAAGATTGAGTAAAACTTCATGCTGGAACTGCTGCTGCGCTTTACTTTTTGAAAAGTTTTGTTTACTGTTCACAAGGAATTACATTTTTTAAATAATATTTCATATATTTGTTGCTTATTTGAGAATATTTTATTTAACTTATTAGTATTACCAAGCAGCACTTTGCATTTATTTTATTTTCCTGAATTGTGTAAAGTTAAAACAAATTGTTGGTTTAATAAAAACACAAACGGTTTTGCATTCCCATACTGTACCGAAAATGAACCAAACCGTAACTTTCGGGGGTCAGTCTTATCATCAGAAGAGCCTCTAGTCAGAAAATCCATGTTCAGGTAGTGTTAGAAATTGTTACAAATGAAATTGTATTTCAAGTTTTAAATATTTTAAAAAGTAAATATTAAAAGTAATAAATATATTAAACCCTTAAAATATGGCAAAAATGTTTGAGGAAATAATGATTTGGGTGGAAATGTCTGTCTTAAGTGGAACAGGGTTAATAATTGTCTGATTTTCAGGCAACAACTTGCAAAATGTTCAGTAATTCGAGCTCTACAACCTTCATTTCAATTTTATTTTAAATCTTTTTCTTTTAATATAGCATTGGTGGGTTTGTAAACCAACAAATTAAGTCATGCTGGCCTTAGCTAATGCTGTTATACATGATTATGCGTTTTCCTGTCAATATCTCTAAAAATGTTGATGTTGCAGCCATTTTTAATTGGTAAACATCCAAAAGTTTACTAATTCTTCCCTGATATCCAAGGAATTATTCCCTGTTGCTTTCATCAAATATACATCCAATTGTTCAAGAGAAATGTTGCTGACAAACCAACAGAAGAGGTCATGATTTTCTGACTAGGGGGGCTTCTGATGATAAGGGTGTAACTGTTACAACCCTGTCAATTACTATAACAATTGCCCCTGATTTTTTCACAATTCTGAGAACCATAGACATCAAACTGAGGTACAAAGTCTGGTTTTGTTTTGTTTAAATGTTTAGTCACTCCTCCCTTGTTTAGTCCAGAACTTCACTTAGACTTACACGGTCATTTAAGCGGGTGTAAAAGGCCCAGTAACAGCTCTCCCATAATGCCGTGTTGTGACAGCTGCTCTCTGTTGGCCGTTGTAAAGTTAACCGTTTATTACACATCATTTCATTTGGCGGCCATTTTGTGTCGAATGGAGGGACTTATGAGGCCGTTCCGTCGCCCAAATGCTAATAGGAGCGATTATCCGGATACGAGCGGAGCAAAAATACTGTGTCTTTTAAAGAACATTGTCCATCTGGGCCCACGGCTGAACTCTGATGAAGACGAGGCTAAAGATAAAAGAAGTTAAAGGTGCATTTTTCTATATTACGCTAAATTAACTCCCAGGAACTTTTGTGGTGGACGACACGCCCGTTACTCGTCTCCATGGAGATGTTTTTACTTTACAATCAGTGTATCATTCGTTCATTTGTTTTTCAAAAGAAAATCAAAAATAAGAAAATGACAAAACAACTATTTTCTTCATTATTTATCTCCGAAACCAAAATGGAAAAAAACTAATTAGCCCTGCTTTCGTCCTAGGATCAGTCCTGGTTTAGTCTTTGTTCAGTCCTGTTTTAGACCTGGTTTGGTTCTGGTTTAGTCCTTGTTTAGACCTGGTTTAGACCCGGTTCAGTCCTGGCTCAGTTCTGGGATCAGTCCTGGTTTAGTCCTTGTTCAGTTCTAGTTTAGTCCTGGTTTAGACCTGGTTCAGTCCTGGCTTAGTCCTGATTTAGTCCTGGTTTAGTTTTGGTTCAGTCCTGGTTTAAACCTATTTTAGTCCTGGTTCAGTCCTAGTTTAGACTTAGTTTAGACCTGGTTCAGTCCTGGTTTAGTCCTGGTTCAGTCCTGGTCCATTTCTGGTTCAGTCCTGGTTTAGACCTGGTTTAGTCCTGGTTTAGTCCTGTTTTAATCCTAGTTTAGTCCTGGTTCAGTCCTAGGATTAGTCCTGGTTCAGTCTTGGTCCAATTCTGGTTCAGTCCTGGTTCAGTCCTGGTTCAGTCCTGGTTCAGTCCTGGTTCAGTCCTAGTTTAGACTGGTTAGTCCTGGTTTAGTCCTGGTTCAGTCCTGGTTCAGTCCTGTTCAGTTCAGTCCTGGTTCAGTCCTGGTTCTGGTTCAGTCCTGGTTCAGTCCTGGTTCAGTCCTGGTTCAGTCCTGGTTTAGTCCTGGTTCAGTCCTGGTTTAGTCCTGGTTTAGTCCTGGTTTCTGGTTCAGTCCTGGTTTAGACCTGGTTTAGTCCTGGTTTAGTCTGTTTTAATCTGTTTAGTCCTGGTTCAGTCCTAGGTTAGTCCTGGTTCAGTCCTGGTTTCTGGTTCAGTCCTGGTTCAGTCCTGGTTTAGACCTGGTTCAGTCCTGGTTCAGTCCTGGTTTAGACCTGGTTTAGTCCTGGTTTAGTCCTGGTTCAGTCCTGGTTTAGACCTGGTCCAATTCTGGTTCAGTCCTGGTTCAGTCCTGGTCCAATTCTGGTTCAGTCCTGGTTCAGTCCTAGTTTAGTCCTGTTTCAGTCCTGGTTCAGTCCTGGTTTAGACCTGGTCCAATTCTGGTTCAGTCCTGGTTCAGTCCTGGTCTAATTCTGGTTCAGTCCTGGTTTAGTCCTGGTTCAGTCCTGGTTTAGTCCTGGTTTAGTCCTGGTTTAGTCCTGGTTTAGTCCTGGTTCAATCCAGCATCACAGTTTAAATCACAGAATCAAAAACTGAAAAAAACAATCATTATCCTTTTTTTTTTCCTTCTTCTTCTTCTTCATTTTGGTTTTGGAGACAAATAATGAAGAAAACCGCTTTCACTTTCTTATTTTTGCTTTTATTTTGAAAAACGAATGAACGAACGACACACGGATTTTTCTGTGTTTTACACAAGTGTGAATGAAACAAAAACACAACTCCAGGTCTGTTTGTGACGAGGAAACGCAAAAACATAGATCAGAAAACAGCCTAATCTGGTCCTTTAACAATTCTTCTCCAGCCACAGGCCAGAGCGCAGTAATCTTTGGTAATTGGATCTCAGAGGTAGAATCGCTCCACTAATGATTTCAATTGGTTAAAGAGGCCTCAGGAGCACAGACTATTGACAGGAAGACAACAGAGTAAACTTCTTTAACTCTCTGTGATGTTAAATGCAAAAAAGGAAACACTGTCAGAGCGCAGAGACTCAATTTAAAGAACATATATTACACTGTTTTCTGATTTATGTTAGAATGTTTCTTCAACACATGGAAAACACTCTGTTCCACCTTGTGATGTCGTGTGGTAATAAACAGGAAGAGCGACCAGGACCAGACCAGGACTGAGACCTGGATTGAGACTGAGACTGAGACCAGGAATGAGACCAGGAGTGAGACCGGTTTAGTCCTGGTTTAGTCCTGTTTCAGTTCTGGTTTAGTCCTGGTTCAGTTCTGATTTAGTCCTGGTTTAGTCCTGTTTAGTCCTAGTTTAGTCCTGGTTCAGTTCTGATTTAGTCCTGGTTTAGTCCTGGTTTAGTCCTGTTTCAGTTCTGATTTAGTCCTGGTTTAGTCCTGGTTCAGTTCTGATTTAGTCCTGGTTTAGTCCTGGTTTAGTCCTAGTTTAGTCACAGTTTAATCCTGGTTCAGTTCTGATTTAGTCCTGGTTTAGTCCTGTTTTAGTCCTAGTTTAGTCCTGGTTCAATTCTGATTTAGTCCTGGTTTAGTCCTGGTTCAATCCTAGTTTAGTTCTAGTTTAGTCACAGTTTAATCCTGGTTCAGTTCTGATTTAGTCCTGGTTTAGTCCTGGTTCAATCCTAGTTTAGTTCTAGTTTAGTCACAGTTTAATCCTGGTTCAGTTCTGATTTAGTCCTGGTTTAGTCCTGTTTTAGTCCTAGTTTAGTCCTGGTTCAGTTCTGATTTAGTCCTGGTTTAGTCCTGGTTCAGTTCTGATTTAGTCCTGGTTTAGTCCTGGTTTAGTCCTAGTTTAGTCACAGTTTAATCCTGGTTCAGTTCTGATTTAGTCCTGGTTTAGTCCTGTTTTAGTCCTAGTTTAGTCCTGGTTCAATTCTGATTTAGTCCTGGTTTAGTCCTGGTTCAATCCTAGTTTAGTTCTAGTTTAGTCACAGTTTAATCCTGGTTCAGTTCTGATTTAGTCCTGGTTTAGTCCTGTTTTAGTCCTAGTTTAGTCCTGGTTCAGTTCTGATTTAGTCCTGGTTTAGTCCTGGTTTAGTCACAGTTTAATCCTGGTTCAGTTCTGATTTAGTCCTGGTTTAGTCCTGTTTTAGTCCTAGTTTAGTCCTGGTTCAGTTCTGATTTAGTCCTGGTTTAGACCTGGTTTAGACCTGGTTTAGTCCTAGTTTAGTCCTGGTTTAGTCCTGGTTCAGTTCTGATTTAGTCCTGGTTTAGTCCTGGTTTAGTCCTAGTTTAGTCACAGTTTAATCCTGGTTCAGTTCTGATTTAGTCCTGGTTTAGTCCTGTTTTAGTCCTAGTTTAGTCCTGGTTCAATTCTGATTTAGTCCTGGTTTAGTCCTGGTTCAATCCTAGTTTAGTTCTAGTTTAGTCACAGTTTAATCCTGGTTCAGTTCTGATTTAGTCCTGGTTTAGTAGTCCTGGTTCAGTTTAGTCCTAGTTTTTAGTTCCTAGTTTAGTCACAGTTTAATCCTGGTTCAGTTCTGATTTAGTCCTGGTTTAGTCCTGTTTTGGTCCTAGTTTAGTCCTGGTTCAGTTCTGATTTAGTCCTGGTTTAGTCCTGGTTCAGTTCTGATTTAGTCCTAGTTTAGTCACAGTTTAATCCTGGTTCAGTTCTGATTTAGTCCTGGTTTAGTCCTGTTTTAGTCCTAGTTTAGTAATGGTTCAATTCTGATTTAGTCCTGGTTTAGTCCTGGTTCAATCCTAGTTTAGTTCTAGTTTAGTCACAGTTTAATCCTGGTTCAGTTCTGATTTAGTCCTGGTTTAGTCCTGGTTTAGGACTGTCGCTGTATTTCTCTTCCCTTAAAAAAATCCTCTATACAACCTTTAAAGCAACCAGGGCGTCTTTGGACATACGGAATTTTTCACTCTATTCATTTTCATCAGCTACTCCTTCCACAAAGTCGTCCCACCATCGACGGGTTCTCCGGGTCTGACTCGCCTGCGACGAACTGGTGCATCCAGAATTTGGACAGAGGTGATTGCAGATCCTTCTCTGTTCACTAATAATATCTCTGCAAATTCTCTACATTTGTTAGGAAGCCTCGTGTAAGTTTATTAGAGATGTTTGTTTCTGTGTACTGTATGTATGTGACGTCAACACGTACACAACCTGAGCAGATCTGACCAGAGTTTTTTGCATCTTGGGAAGTGTAGATTATTATATTATACTGTGATGTGTGAGCAACTGTATCCATATTATTTCCTTTTTGGATCAATAAAATTTAAGTCTAAGTCTAAGAACCAATGTAATCACAAATGCAGACTCAAATACCATTTATTTATTAGAACATATTCATACTAAATGTACTTTTTTCTCACAATTATGGAACGCGTCAAAACCAAAATATAAGTGGTGTGATGTGTCTGTTCCTTTTTACACAATTATTCATGACTGTATATTTGTGTATTTGTTATTAATATGCGTTTGTGTACGGTAAAATGCGTGTAATGAATGTGAGAAGAATCTTAATAAACAAAACCACCTTGCAACCACCACAAAGTCGATTTCCTGTTCATTATTTTTCACTATTAGTCCTGTTTAGTCTCTCCAAACGTGAATAATTCCAAAATCCAAATCCTTATAAGTTTAAAAGTTGGGCCCAAGTTTCGACTAACATTTCTCAAACTTAAAAATATATAGCCATGCCCAGATTCAAGCTTGCAAAGACTTCTATCCTCCTCTAGAACCAGCCCACACTAGATTGCTGCTACAACATTGCCCCCTGCTGGTGTCCGCCGTGTATAATCCTCGAGATTGGATCATGGGTCTGAGCACCTCTCCACTCACACACTCCATTATCATACCATTTAAACGCACCGTCGAAGTGTAATTATTCTCTATTCAAGTCCAACGTCAGTTTGTCGGCAGCGTTTTCATCACAAGAGCCACTTCTTTCATTTTATCTATTCAGAAAAAAATATATGTTGCAATGTACGGTTCTGTGATTTTGATGTTTGATTAGAAAAGTCTTAATTCACAGGTGTCAAACATGCGGCCCGGGGGCCAGATCCGGCCCTCCAAGACCTTTAATCTGGCCCTCGGCTGATTTTCTACTAAAATATTTTAATTCTATTTTTTATTAAAATATTGTTAATTTTCTGCGGTGTTTATCACAGCAGCGTCTCCAGCGTCTCTGTACGTGGCCCCTCCCACCAGAGCAGCACAAATGAAGACTTGTCTCTTTCCAAACGCTCTTAAAGGACGATCGTTTTGACTGTTGACCGTGACACCCTCATCAGAAAAATGTCCAAAATGAGAAAAGTGAAGCCGAGTGCAGGATTTTCCAAGAAAAAATGACTTATTCCTATTTATACAAGTTAATGTTAAACAAGTTCATGTTAAAACTTAGTGTTGAAATTGTATTTTTCTTAAAGTTTCAGGTTGTTCATAATATTATAATATTTTGTAAAAGAAAGAGTTCATCAATTAAAAAATATTTCTGTAATAGATTTGTGTTTCTCTGCACAAATATTTGAACTTATTGTTATTTTTGGGGTTTATATGACATGAGTTTTCTGATCCGGCCCCTTTTGGATCAAAGTCGGTTGGATACGGCCCCCGGACCAAAATGAGTTTGACACCCCTGTCTTAATTAAAGCTCATATATTGGACTCGTGTGAGCTTTTAGTCGAGTTAGAGTGTTGTTATCTCGTCATAAACATACCCAGAGTTGTATTTTGTTTTTCATTCACATGTTTTATTGGGCTGTCTACATCTCCAAAGCTCAAAATGCTGTTCCACCTTGTGATGTCATGTCATTTGTTCAGTAGAAACAGAGCTGTTACACGTACTCGGTTTTGCTGCTTAAAGGTGTCACTTTTCAGGTTGAGGGTCAGTCAGATTCTTTTTTCCATGGAGATCTTATTGCTTTGTCTGGAATGTTTCACACTATGGCATTAAATCACACAGTATCATTGGAGGTAGAAGATTGTAAGGTTTTTTTTTTGTTTTTGTGTTTTTTTCACTTCATTCTACTCCTTTTGAGCACCAGGTCCCAAATATGTACATATCCTTGTTTTTGTTTTGTTTTTGTTAGTGTTGTTGATTTTGTTTTACCTTGCTCAAATAAATAATAGTCATTAAAAAAAAAAAAATAAATAAAAAAATCTATCTACATGGAGATTGAACAAGACCAAGTCAGATATATGGCAAATAAACCCTGCTCACTTTTTTTCCTTGCTGTTCCATTTGTATATTTTTGCTCAAGCTATAAAAATACTTTTACTTTTCAGTTTAAACATATAGTGGAGTAGAAAGTACAGATACCTGCTCTCGGCTGCAGTAAAGCAGAAATAAAAAGTATCCACATTAAAATCTGCTTAAAGAGACTGGAAAAATGCCAAGGAGAGTTAGGAAGAGACACCTTGGCAGCTTTCTGTTCATTATTACTTATTTATTATTTATTTATTTTTTATTGTATTATTTTTTAATTAATTAATGTTTAATTAATTATTTTATGTATTTGTGTATTATTTTTATTAATTAATAAATGTATTATTATTATTATTATTATTATTATTATTATTATCATCCTTGATTTATTTATTGTATGTTTTATTTCACTGTAAATGTTGTTCAGCGCTTTGGTAAGCTTTGGCTGTTTTAAATGTGCTTTACAAATAAATTGGATTTGATTTTGATTTGAAGTAAAGTACAAATATCTAAAATGTGTATACTTAAGTACAGTACGTTACTACTTTTACTTTGTTAAATTCTGCCACTGACTAGTGACATCTAGTGCCTCAATTTCATTTCTCTCCAGTGATTAGGTTAAGAATCACAATACAATAGACGGTTTGCAAGAACCCTGGAAGTTGTAGACCGACCATGCACCGGCCAATCAGTGAAGAGCTGTGAAGGCATGACGTCAAACTCCAGCGCCTGTCTGGGTCCCTTTTGTGGTTCAGCACAACAGTAAACAAAGCGGTCGATATTTAAAGCGGTAACAAAGAGAATGTTTGGTGACTTTTATCAAGGGGAAAGACATTATTGCCCTTCTTCCTGCAGAATTTGAGAAAACCTTAATATACCAGTTAGTTCTGTTAGCGACGCACGGCATACGTCACGACCAAATAGCAGCGACTGGTTAAATAAAAAAGTACCCGCCAACTGTCGAGCAAACGAATCCTAATGCTGCGGGGTCAGACGGTTTCCACGACGTGAAACCAGCTGATGAATCAGGCTTAGTGACAGACAATTCCAGGGCTGAAATTATCCAAATGATTCTAGTGAAGGTGTATGGAGTTTAAAAACAGTATTAAAACAGTGGAGCACTTCCTGTATTACCACAGGTTTGTGTGTTAAACATGTGTGAATGAAACAAAACACAACTCCAGGTCTGTTTGTGATGAAGAAACAACATTCCCTTTAACCCTTTAAAAATACTGCTTGGTGTAAATTGGAGAGCCAGTTGGTGTTGCTGATACGACTGCATATTGTGGAAAAAAAAAACAGTGGATTTTGGTGAAAAGAGAATGAAAAAATTAAGAATCAGACTGAAAAAGACTGACTCACAGTAGGATAGTGTGTCCCAACTGGAATACAAATGACAAAATATTGAGAAAAGAAGAAGATTCAAATGTGTAATCCAATTAATTTGGATTAAAATAAAATGCAGGTTCCGAATGTGAATCTAGATTAGCATTTAATTAGAGACGAATGTATTTACTTAATTGGATTTTGTTGTCAGGTTATATGTTTAGTTGTTTTTCCAAATCGAGCTCAATTAATTAACCACTTCTATGGTCACATCTACATTTAACATTTAACCACATTTAACTCCATCTGTCTGCACTATATATCTCTACATAGTCCTTGGGTAAGACACTTCACTTCAGTTTCAAGTGCGTTATTAATAAAAATCACAGCCACTTTTCTCAAGTGCACTAAATTCTGTAGTAAATTTGAGAGCTGTAAGTAAAAAAAAAAAGGAGATTATGCACACTGCTCGATCCTTTTATTTGAGCTTTTTGCCATGTTATAACGCTGCTCCTTCATCAAAAAACACGCCTGAAGAGGTTTTAGACGCCATCCATGCATGTTTGAGTCATCTAGAGATCTCTCCCGGGCCCTATTCAGACACGTTTCAAAAACCACCCATGCTCCTAGACGACAATTCTCCATAAATATACAAAAACATGATTAAAAAAAAAAAGAATACACTACAGCACAGGTGTCAAACATAAGGCCCGGGGGCCAGATCCGGCCCTCCAAGACCTTTAATGTGGCCCTTGGGTGATTTTCTACAAAAATATATTTTAAATGTTGAAATTGAATTTTTCTTAAAGTTTCAGGTTGTTCATAATATTATAATATTATAATAAGAAAGAGTTCATCAATTAAAAAAGATTTCTGTAATAGATTTGCGTTCCTCTGCACAAATATTTGAACTTATTGTTATTTTTGGGGTTTATGTGCCATGAGTTTTCTGATCCGGCCCCTTTGGGATCCAAGTAGGTTGGATACGGCCCCGGGACCAAAATGAGTTTGACACCCCTGCACTACAGCTTCACAAACCTGATGCGATGTGCAGTAGTTTTATTAGCGCAGATTGTGTTGTGATAGTGATCTGAAGGGGGAGTGACCTAGCAGAGAGAGAGGAAAGGAGAAACGGGAAGTAAAACCTATAAAACATGAATACACTGTTTTGGTGAACAGAGCATTTTCAAAACAAGAGGTAACACGGTGATCTAAATGTTTTGTGTTAGTGATACTCCTAAGAAGAAATGTAACTTTAAGCAGAATCACAAATTTGAAATTTCATAGAGGTACTATTTTTTTGATCATGCTGAAGATAATATTTTGTACTGAATTGTTAAATGGGGCCCAATGCATGTAAAACTATGTTTAAACTGCAGCCTGAAGTGACCCAAATCCAATTTTTTCACCCCTTATTCGACCTGTATCTGATCTTTTAATGACAGTCTGAACGACACAGATCTGATTTTTTCAAATGCGACCCAGACCACTTGGATATGTGCTCTTAAAACCGATACATATCCGATCTTTTGACATGCGACTTCAGTCTGAACGGCCAGGTCACGTTCATCCCACCTACACGTCACAAATGTACACAAACATTCTTCTCGTCATACAAAAATTGTGTCTGAACTCCGTTTGAGTGAAGCAGTGAAACACATCGCAATCCCACCGCTCTTGGCTGCGACTCTGCACCAACACGTTCCTTTCAACGGACGTCGCTGCCGCTGTCCCACAAAACGCCACGGCCAAAAACCTCGTCCTTCTCCTTCTCAGTCTCCTCCTTAAAACAAATAAGCTGTACATGTTCTGGCTCCGGTACGACAGCAACTTTAAAATCTTCATGTGCTCATGTTTAGGCATCTTCCGTAAACACAGCACGCTCGCTGTGTGTGACGTCGTCGTGTCGTCCAGTGCTCATGCGGGACACTTTTGGGGCGTTTAAAGTTCACACTGGAGATCACATACAAGCCACATTTAATTGGAAATGTGAACGACCTTGCACAAAAATCAGATTTCACAAAAAAATCCGAATTGAGCTTTAAGTCGTGCAGTCTGAATGTATCAGTCAGTCTTGGTCAATGAAATACATGCTGAAGTGGCTGTACCTGATTTTTGTCCAGGCAGCTGTGCAACATTGGAAAAAACAATTATCTAGGTAAGTTAAAATGACTTAAATTAAGAACATTTAACTTTATTTGAGTAGATTCAACTTGACAAAATAATTATCTACCAATGGAATAAGTGTGTTTTTTTTTTATTCAAGCAACATTCGACTTAAAAAAAAAAAAAAAGTAAAAAGTTTCAAATGGAGCGGTTCCTGGACTTCCAGAGGATAATACACTGTAGATAGAACTCAGTGGTGCTCTTTGGGAAGGGATTTCAATTTAAAGATGCAAAAAAACCCAAGGCACTCACTGTTTAAAATAAAATGTCTTTATTTTTCAGGTCTGAAACGCATCGAGACTTTGTAAGTTGTCCATTAAGACATGCCGAAAATTAATACAGGCATTTTATTTCATTTAACAAGTGAGTGCCTTGGGGTTTTTTGCATCTTCAACATTTGATTTTATTGTTTTTCTTATTTTAAATGTAGAAAGATGTATTTTCATATTTTAAGTACAAAGAGTCTAGTCGCAGATAATGAAATTTATTCAAATCATGATAAAAATTCTTAATTCAAGTCGTCACTTGATTAGATTTAGTTTTTTTGTAGTGAAAATTTGTAAAAACAGCGTTCGTGGTAGACCCGAGACTGCCATGCGTTATCTTCATCTAATTATAAAGCGTTTTATCCTTCATCAACCAGAAAGTGCGCTGTTAGCATGCTAGTTTGCTCGTTACACTCACGGCAAAACTCCGCTGTGGTCTTTGAAAGTTGTGACCGCGATAACTCTGGAGTAAACTCTGGACTAAACTCTGGACTAAACTCTGGACTAAACTCTGGACTAAACTCTGGACTAAACTCTGGACTAAACTCTGGACTAAACTCTGGACTAAACTCTGGACTAAACTGGACTAAACTCTGGACTCGACTTTGGACTCGACTTTGGACTCGACTTTGGACTCGACTTTGGACTAAACGACTTTTGGACTAAACTTCGGACTAAACGTTGGACTAAACTTCGGACTAAACTTCGGACTAAACTTCGGACTAAACTTCGGACTAAACTTCGGACTAAACTTCGGACTAAACTTCGGACTAAACTTCGGACTAAACTTGGACTAAACTTCGGACTAAACTTGGACTAGACTTTGGACTAGACTTTGGACTAGACTTTGGACTAGACTTCGGACTAGACTTCGGACTAAACTCTGGACTTCGGACTAGACTCTGGACTCGACTTCGGACTCGACTTTGGACTCGACTTTGGACTCGACTTTGGACTCCGGACTCCGGACTCCACTTCGGACTCCACTTCGGATGTTTTTAAGAGTGTAAAAATCAGGTACAGCGCCTTTAAAAAGTTCATTAACAAGGGTGTAAAAATGTCAACTTCCACAAACTTGTGACACAAACATCCATGAATTATTTCGCCATTTTAATTTTTTTCTTCACATTATTGCTTTACAGTAAAATGCATTGGTTGGATATGTCCGGTATAGCAAGACAATACATTCATATAAGTTATACAGATGTCCTCATAATATTTTTTTATAGTAACTAACTTTACATTAAATATATTTTATAATTATTTACTCATTATTATTATTCTCCACAAACAACTTCCACGTCACATTGAGCTCACAGTGCATCGGGTCGCGTTTCTGAAATCAAATCTCAAAATTCCCCCCTCGAATTCCACCGAAATTCTGTCCCAACCTGTAGTGTGCATTTAACTCTGTACATAGATCGCCATACGAGTCCGATTTCAACAAGTAATATGGCAAAGTAGTCAATATTTTTACCTCCAAAAGTGACTCGTAACAAACAAAATGGACAAAAATGATTCTTGCATCAATATACACAAAAATATAACACTTTTTTTTTGAAACATTCGCAGATAAAGCCAAAAGTCCCAAAGGAAAAAAAAAATAGGTCCGGTTGCTCTACGTGTCTCTCCAACTCCTACAAACGAACGTTAAGATTTTCCCCAAGTCCGCTAAAGTCTTTGATTCCGTCATGCATCTTTCCGCCTCTTTAGCTAGGCTTGCGATTCGTTTTTAATGCCCTTGTACACGAAACAGCAGGTGCGGTTGGTTGGTTGGTTGGTTGCGGGGTTGGGGGTCGAAAAATTGGAATTCGGGTCAAAAAATGTCCGCTTTTGGGTCTTCTGCAAAAAAAAACCCGAAATACGAACACATCAAAATCAAAATTACACACTTGTGAGCTCACACGTCACTAAACAAACTCACGTCACTCCAGTTTCGATATGGCAACCTCCCAGCGAACGATCTGTTGCGTCGATTCTTTACATAGAAATTGCATATACAAGATTCCTGCCAGCAACGCCAAACAGGTACAAATTTAAACACTTAGAACACACCCCATATTTTTTACGATTTAGTCTCTCTGCCGTTCGCTTGTGGACTCCTTACAGGCGTTTTTGCACGTTGTCGAAAAAGAGTCCGCGTTAGCAATGTAGCACGTAGCTGCCGATATTTTTTTAAAGATCAAAAGTTGGCGTTGGCGTTCCGTATGTGTGTTTTTTTTTTTTTTTCCTCAAAGTTGTTCTCTGTGCTGTTTCGAAAAAAGAGCTTTGTGTCATTTTTTTTTTTGTTTCATTTCGTTAAAGTACCCGCATGCACTGCAGACACAGGGAGAGTGGGGGGGGGCGGGGGGAAAGTGTGCACTCGTGATGTTTTCGGAGTCGGAGTCGTTTCCGGGGGAAAAGGGAGGAAACCAAGCGCGCCTAAAATGTCCCACACGCACACGCACGAAAACACGTCGATTTACGCACTCACGGAGAAGGAAGCACTATCTGATTCGGATGAGAGGACGGCTGTTTTAAAGTGCAATATCTACATGGACAGACCACCGGCGCCACCTCCTGGAGAGATTTTTCCCTGATAACCGACAGGCTGTGATGGCACCCCCTGTTGACCAAAGGGTGGAAGTGTTGAGTCGTATCGCTTGCATTTTTGTGTTCCTGAATGCAGTTTTTAGATCAGTTGAAGTTGTGCGGAGGAGTAGTAGTAGTAGTAGTAGAAGTAGTAGTCGTAGTTGTAGTAGTAGTAGTAGTAGTAGGGCTCAAGTTGAGTAACCATCACGGCTGTGTGAAAATACAATGTAGTGGAGCGTCCAGTGCCAGCTCCACCTAGTGGTCAAATCTCCTTACAGCACGAAGCGAGAAAAGCAGTTATGTGCAATTTGTATCAGTGAAAAAAAAACAGGCAATGTCCTATATTATTTGCAACTCTCCTCGGTAAATTCAGACACAAAATCTTGATCTTGAAAAACAATAAATACAAAATAATTAACATAAATACAAGTTTACATTGTGCAGTGCTGCATATGCATAACACCATTACAGTCAGTAGGAACGTTGACATTGCGGTACAAGATGGGGAAGAAAAAAAAAAAAAACGGAAATTCAGAGAGTGGGTATCGTAAAGCGGAGACAGAAAGAGGCCATGCAGAGACAGGTCCAAAAAACGGAAGGGGGAGGAGCTTCCAGAGTCACGCCCTCTCGAGGACACGCCCACTTCGCGGGACAAGGCCCCGCCCTCTTTCGACAGCACGGCACGAATGTTGACAGACGAAGGGTTTTGGCATTTCACGTAGGAATACTCGGGAGTTGGCGGGATGTTTTGGTTGAAAAGGACGGTGAAAGTTTTGGTTCAAGATCTGGCTTTGGGATAAACATGGAAAAATAATTACAACGTCGAATAGCGACGGGGGCGCTTGCGAAATTCCGATTCCGAAGTCCCCGATATCTAAAGGCATGCTAGCCGGGTGGAAGTTAGCAGCCAAAAACAACGGAATTAACATCGTTGTGGAAAAACCTGAAATTGGAATGAGTAAACAGAAAATTCTGGAACAAAATTTTGGAATTTTAGATCACAAAAAAGTGCAGAAGGAAGGAAGAAGGAAGGAAGGAATCAGTTCGCTGATAGGTCCGTTATTACTGAACTAAGAAATCTGCCATTGGCGTGGGGTGGGCGGGGCTCGCGGTCAGGCCTCCGTGCACATGGGCAAGTTGACGAAGGTGAAGACGTTGAACTCGATGAGGATGGAGAAGCAGAGGAAGATGGCGTACAGGATGAGCACGTACACGCCCAGTTTGAAGTCCAGACGCCATTTGTTCAGGTGGATCCCCAAAACCTGCGGAAAAGACGGCACAATTACAGCAAAGCGTAAAAGTTCTGTCAAGCATTGCAGCTGTGATAAGATTTGAGATTTCTTTTTTTTTAATAATAGGATTGTGTTCAGAGTTTACATTTTAAAACATTTCTATTGGCTTATTATAAGGCAAGTAGTTCGGAATTCATGAGTAACAACTTCAACATCAATACACTAATCCAGAATTTCGGACTCAAACCGCCATGTTTGATTTCCCAGTGAGATGCGTCTGTTGTCAAAGCTGATCTTGGCGCTCTACATACAAAATGTTCGCCACAAACTCGGAATGATTTCTTAGGCAACCAAAGGTTTCCTTTTTGGTCCTTCCTGTGGATCAATCCTGCCCATCGCCTTCGTCTTTCACTATTTTTCAATTTCGTTGGGAAGAGAAACAGTTTGAACGGAGGTTTACAGTCACACATCTGATTCTCATTTGCAATTGTGGAGTTTGCAAACTTCAGAAGTCCATTTAGGACATCCAACAACTACACAATTATGATGTCTGAATCCCATAACCAAAATATGACAATATCAGAACCAGAAACAAAAGCGATATGGTTCAAAAGACTAGAAAAGATCAACTTTGACAATAGATGCATCCCACTGGGAAAACAAACATGGTGGTTTGGTGCTCACTTTTTCTGAGGATCCTTCTCAGTATGCATTGCGCAATGACCGGAAGTCCGAAATTCAGGATGCATGTATTGTGCACGTTTAACACTAATAACCTTTGGCTGCAACCTGGATTGCTGAGAGAATCCATCTGGTACACAGCTGTTTGAGTTCAGACCAGAGGTGGGACCAAGTCGTTGTTTTGAGAGTAAAGTCTCAAATCTTTCATCTCAAGTCTGAGTCAAGTCCCAAGTCAAAGACAGGAAAGTACCAAATATAGGTTACATTTTTTGCAGTTTATGACTTTTACTTTTTAAAGTTTATGACTTTTTGTGTTACACACAAAGTAACAAACAGAAGTGGGAGGGACACGTTCCAGTTTGTTAAGTACTGCATTTATCAACTGTAAAGAGAAGTATTTTCTAAAAACATATATATATATATATTTTTTAGCAGAAGAATCAAGTCTCAAGTCACAGGCCTCAAGTCTGAGTCAAGTCCCAAGTCATTGACCTTCAAGTCCACGTCGAGTCCCAAGTCTTAATCTATATTATCAAGTCAAGTCTCAAGTCCTAAAAATAGTGACTCAAGTCTGACTCCAGTCCAAGTCACGACTCTCAAGTCCCCACCTCTGGTTCACACATTATTTTTTGGTGCCGAAGAGAAAATTTCACTAAAATAAATGTCATGGTGTTATTCCAGATTGATATTACAGAGCTAAACACATTAGCATAACTGAAGACACAAGTGCACCCAGCCCAGAGCCTCTGTTACAGGGACAGAAGTTGAACATTACTCACTGTCAGAGCCACAGAACCCAGCAGCAGCACCACAGAGTAAACCAGCCCACGGCTGTTGATCATGACCTAGAGAGAGGGACACAGTCCTGTTAGCCTCCACAGACGTCACCTGTAATGAACCAGTGAACCAGGGTCTGAGGGCACGTACCTCTGAGCCATAACTGATGCAGACCGTCTGCAGAAACCAGGGCACCCCCAGACCCACCAGGATGTCAAACACGTTACTGCCGATGGTGTTGGAGACCGCCATGTCCCCCAGACCTGAGGGAAAAGAAAAGGAGAGAGAGGGAGGAGGGAGAGGGGAATGGACTTAAGCTCTTGTTTGTGATATAATAATACACTGGAGAAAGGATACAGAAATATATTGTTTTTTTCCAGTAGACCAGACATGTAAACCCAGGCCTGAGGACAAAATTTGGCCCGCGAGATCATATCAAACATGTAATAGAGCTGACTATAGGGACATTATTTATTTAAAATGTTGTTCTTTTATATTTTACTTGTTCTGGATTCAATGTTTAAGCAAAACTATTATCAAACATTTATTTTAATAAAAGGTTTAACATTACGTATCTCGAAAGAAGAGAAAACATGCACATTTTTCAATAAATATTTAGTTTGGCCCATGACTTAGTCCCAGTTTTTAATCTTGGCGAATTTGAGTTCGACACCCCTGCAGTAGACTGACAAAGTAAATAAAGTTTCTGTCATATTTATAGATTTGTAAGAAAGAGCTAAATCAATCTTTAAAATACAGAGACCGTGTCCAGGCTGCATTAGATCAGTGAATACTTGAAACATTTTGCCCTTAATCTACTGTGTACATTTCCTCACAATAAAAATCTGTCAATTTGTCATTCTAGACTTGAGCTGTTTACACTGGTCTCACTAAGAACAATGAATGACAATCTAATCTTACCCCATTGTTTTAATTACCCAGAAACGAGACAAATAGTTCTGGTGTGGCGTTTCAAAATATTTCTACAGTCCGATGTTCAAATAATCTGAGGGCAGCAAAGGTAAAATCATTATTCAGATGTGGTTTAGTAATGGAGCCAGTTAGTTCGACGTTTGTGGATTTTTCTCTTGGATATTTCTCATTAAAATTTTACTGACACAAAACACTGTCTCCTGCCAAATCTGAGAGAGACATCAGCACATTGTACCATCTGAAAACAACCAACAGAGTAGAAAAAAAAAACAATCTTGGATACATTTCTGTTGCATTAGTGGAAAAACCTGCCAGGGTAAGTAACTGTATTGATCTGTATCCAAGCACACAGATGGGGTTACCGTTGAGTCCAAACTAAAAACCTGCTCCAAAAATACCGCGTGAACACAACTCCACAGCTCTCCGCAGCCCGCTATTGATTTTGGTAGAAAGCCGAACCTTGACGCGCCACGATGAGGCTGGCGATGCAGTCTGGAACGCTGGTGCCCGCCGCCAGGAACGTGATGCCCATGATGACGTCCGGGATTCCCAGTGTGTAGCCGATAATAGTCACCTAAACAAAAACAAGGAGATGTGGAGAGGGAGAGTGGGGGGACGACATTGAAACGGCGAAAATGTAATTCTCTTCGTAGCAGCATATTTTTGCAATCCATCTGAACTGAACAGCAAAAAAACAAAAACAAAACATGGCTCTAAACGTATAAACAGTCTAGACTATAAAATCAGAGGTGCACTATGTAACTTTTTGTTTAAAGGTCCGTCACCCGCTTGTGTATTTGTTAAGACAAATATTTAAAACTTATGTTCGTCAGCTGTTTCCTGTCTACAGTAAAACCACTCGCTTTGAGACTCTTAAGTGTTCAAAAGATCAAAGTACTGCATTTCTAGTTTAGATGCAAGTCAAAACTGTGTTATTATTTGTGAAATGTGGTGCAATACTTCAGATACGTGATTTTTAAAGCATAAGGCCCCATCCAATAGTACATATTCGAGTTGTTTTAATTGTGGATGCAGTGTTCGTCCACACTAATCTGACGGAAAACAGCTCCAGAGACGGAACGATCTGGTGCCGCCAGCTCCCAAAAATTCATGGATCTGATCTGGCGCAGTGTAGACGCCTGAAAACGTTGATACGCTGATGTAGAAGCTCCAGTTGCATCTTTATTGGACCACGTCACTGTGACTTGCACCTTCCTGATTCGTTGGGTTCGTGACGTTGGTCATGTGACGCGATTGCGGCAAACAGTTTAAACAAACAGTGGAGCTAGAACTACTTGCACAGAACAGACTCACCATCAGCAGAACACCCCCCTGTCACAGAAAGAACACTCATATTCCACTGAGTCGTGTCCTTTTAAAGTCCGACCGAAGCTGAACTGCATCAGGGCACAAGGAGCGAGCTGTTTTTTGAGCTCTTAGTTTAGCCATGTGGTTTTAAGTTTGGTTTCTGTAAAACGTAAACAAATATGTGCAAAGCTGTGTGGACAGGGAAGACTTGCGGACACAGAAACGACATGTCTGGATGCAAATCATTTACGATACGGTCATACATTGTTTCAGTGTAAATGTAACCTAAAAGAAGAAGAGTCACTGTCGCTAATCTGCAGCTTCACGGATGTAAACAGACACAAGTGAGGAACTACTCTCGCTTTTTTTTTTACTCTTGCCTCAAACTGGATTAATAGCGTTGTTTTGGGAACTGGAGGTCATTATTTGCAGAGGACAATTTCAAATGGATAACGTGGATGAGATGCTGCACTTTAAATTTACCACTTTACGAGAGGTGAGTAATAAAGTCTTACCATTATTTTCGCTATATCCCGAGTTTTTTTTTTTTTAGATATTTTGCGTCTGTGTGTCCGTTAGAAGCCACACAAACAATATCCTACATGTGTCATTGGTCGGCCTATGAAAATACTGTGATTCGGTCACATTTGGACACAAATATCTTAGTGCTTATCGGACTCCGGTCGGATTCAACAGTGCTCCGGGCTCGGACAGAAAAATGTGGCCCAATCCACACTCTAGAAACCACTCACCTGTTCAACAACACAACAAGACAGAACAAGACACAACAACAGTATTCATCTGTAGGAGCTGGAATTGCACCAACAACCCATTCACACACACACTGTTTACCTGTGTCCTTCAAAACAACATTTTCTAGATTGTCAACGATGCATCCAATCATGCTTCAATATTTTAAAGTTTATAAAGACATTTTTAAAAAGAAATACTTATTATATGTGCTTGCGTCTGATATATAGTTGTAATCTATGGCACCTATTTTAAAATTTGCACATTTTAAACCACAATATTCAGCTAAAACAACTTAATAAAAGAAACAAGCCTGATGGATCGCTATTTTTGCCTCTTTGCCAAATCCCAGCGACCTGCAAAACCAATAGTACAGGTGGAAGGGTTGCAGAATAGTCCATGGATAAAGCTGACCGTTCTAACATCTGTCCTTTAAAACAACATTTTCTGCATTGTCAAATATCCAACTCTAATAACGCTCCAGTACTGCAGTGTTTATATCGGCATTTCTTAAGTAGAAAACAGTAGGGGCAGTAATTGGAAGCTTGTCAGATTCTTGTGTCCTTGCCCACGGGGACGCAACAACCTTATGTGTCCAACAGAGTCAAAGCAGCCGCACTCACTCTTGTTCACTGCAGTGGGAGGCAGTGGTTTATGCAGCTTAAAGAGCCCGTATTACGCTATTTTCAGATCTATGTTATAATGTTTCGTTATCACAAACATACCTGGACTTCAGTTACGTTTCAGTCACATGTTTAATACACAAACCCTGCATATTTACTCAGAGTTCTCAAACAAAATACAGCCTTCAGCCCTGGAATTGCCAATTTCTACTAAACAAAAGATAAATGATAGGTGTTAACTTGAAATACTAAATAATATGAATACTGCTTCATGACATCACAAGGTGGAACAGAGCATTTTGAGCTCTGGAGATGCAGACAGACTAATAATAAAGGACTCAAACGTGTTAATGAAACAAAAGTCAATTTTACGTAATATAGGACCTTTAATGAACTAATGTAAAGTGTACCGTATTTTCCGGGTTATAGGGCGCGTAAGCCTCCAACCCCATCAAAAAACGACTGCGCGCCCCACAATCCAGAGCGCCCTATAAACGAATCCACTCGGGTGTCCCAGCACGACTTCAGTAAACTACAAAGCCGCACCACCCGCAGAACACGCAAACACACACGGAGCAGACAGCGACCGCACAGCGAAAAACACCCACAGCCACACTCATCACTCCACGCCGACGAGGAACGGAACGGAGGAACGAACCGAAAAAGCGAGTGCAACGTGCCACTTCTAGACACGACTGAGTCGCTGCGAACACGCCGTGTCCCAGACAGCACCCTCCCTACACGCCACAACTGAACAAAGCCCAGAGTCACCGTGAACGCCACAAACAAACAAAGTCCCACTGACCCATCCAACTGTTGTGTTTCGTTTAAAGTTCGGTGCGGTTTATTTGTGAAAATAAATGACAGTGCACCTTATAATCCAGAGCGTATATACAGTAATATAATTTTTTGGAGTACACACAAGCATGTTCGACAACTGCTAAATAATATTCAGAGGGCTGGGTTCATTCAGAATTTCCCGATACAATACATACCTCGATATAGTGAGCTTGCGATTCAATACGATAGATTTTAAATCATGGTTGTCATACCAAAAGTCTTTGTTTAACCACTTCTTGTCCAAAGTTCATATGAAACACAAACATTTTAATCGGCAAAACAGTGAAAATATCATGTGTTGCATAAATGTATTTCCTTCCTCTGAACAAGCAACAAAACTGTAGCTCTGTAACAAAATAATTTATTAAAATATACCAAAAATACTCTTGGCGATATATCGATACAGCAGCCCACGATAACGATACCGTATCATCACATTACACGATACAATATATCGATATTTCAATATTTTTGCACACCGCTAATTAGAAGTCAGGGTGTGTTTTTGTGAGTTTGTAAGCGTGTGCATTGAAACGACTTTTTCAGTTTTCAGGAAAAGTTTCGAACAAAATCACTCACTATGCACAACACCCCTCTAAACTTTATAATGACTGAAGTAAAGCTTTTAATCTGCCTGGGATTTAAGTCAAGAGTTTACACTGTTTATAACACAGTGACTATTTGGTTTAATTAACTTGAGAATGTGATTGCCATTTGACTTTAATACATTACGCAACAATGAATGTTGAGTGACAAAAACACATGAGATCTTGTGTTTAACTTGAATTTTGAGTAGATCTGAATATATTTTAACTAAATGAACAAGTTATATTCTAGTTAAAGGGCCCATATTACAGTATTTTCTGATCTGTCTCTAGTTTCCTCATTACAAACAGACTTGGAGTTGTGTTTTGTTTCATTCACACATGTTTAACTCACAGATCCTGCATATTTAGGCTGAGTTCTTCTGTTAACTTGAAAACTACTGCTTGACTGCTTCAGGTACAGGCCCTTTAGAGTATTAACACAATACTTGTAAAATATAGTCGTATACAAACTCTTATTAATGAGACAGTTTTACTATTATTTAGTCATTATGGTGTGGTCCTTAAACTAAGCGTTGACCTTAGGGCTGTCGCAATAACCGCAAAAATTAATCACTAAGAGACCCGCTGTGGTGCATGTTGGGCCACCACGATCACCGCACGTGGCCCGACCCAGAGTCCTGCACGGGTCCATTTTTAGAGACCCGCACCCGCCTGAACCCGTTAACATTCCACCCGTTACCGCCCGTGATAACCAGGACTAACTCAGGACTAACTCAGGACTAACTCAGGACTAACTCAGGACTAACTCAGGACTAACTCAGGACTAACTCGGGACTAACTCAGGACTAACTCGGGACTAACTCAGGACTAACTCAGGACTAACTCAGGACTAACTCAGGACTAACTCAGGACTAACTCAGAACTAACTCAGGACTAACTCAGGACTCTCAGACTAACTCAGACTAACTCAGACAAACTCAGGACAAACTCAGGACAAACTCAGGACAAACTCAGGACAAACTCAGACTCAGACAAACTCAGGACTCAGGACTAACTCAGGACTAACTCAGGACAACTCAGAACTCAGGACTAACTCAGGACTAACTCAGGACAACTAACTCAGGACTAACTCAGGACTAACTCAGACTAACTCAGGACTAACTCAGGACTAACTCAGGACTAACTCAGAACTAACTCAGAACTAACTCAGGACTAACTCAGGACTAACTCAGAACTAACTCAGGACTAACTCAGGACTAACTCAGGACTAACTCAGGACTAACTCAGGACTAACTCAGAACTAACTCAGAACTAACTCAGACTAACTCAGGACTAACTCAGGACTAACTCAGGACTAAGGTGCGCCTGCAAAGACCGTTGGGTGACCACAGGTGAAAGGACCTTATAGAGCTCCACGCCACACAGAGGTAAGTGCGGCCGTCACTTGATAGCGCTTTGCAGGCACCTGCTTCGCATGCTCAGGGTTCTCACTCTCTTAAGTCCGCGAGTACCCGACCTGGTGCAGGACTCTGACCCGAGCTGCCACAGTGTGCGCTGGAGAGATGCGGCGGCACTTGTTCCAAAGCCAAATGCTACTTCTCCCACGCTTCACACGCTATATCCACATGACAACCAAGGTACATGTGCACCTACACAACGGAGAGTTTTCAGAGGCGCTGGAAATATTATAACTCCGGGGGATGCGGGGTCGGGGAGGGGGGTGCAATATCACTGCATATCGCACTGTGGAGCCGCTAAACCGCACCACAGGAAAAATTCCCTAACCGCGACAGCCCTAGTTGACTTATTTTATTTCTTATCCAACTCTCCCATTGTCCACTGACTAGAGAGAACTGTGCTTACAATGGTGTAACGAAGTCAAAGTTTTATCTGTACATTACTTTTTAAAGTGTAGTTCATTTTAAAGTGCAGACTTTTTACTTTTACTTTACTACATTTGAGAGCAGGTGTCTATTTTCTACCACATTTTTGAACAGGATTGAAAAGTAAAAGTGTTTTTTTTATGATTGTGTGAGAGCTACTGAAAAGGCTGAGGGATTATTTTTGACACATTTGTAGGTTTGAGCAAATAAAAATAAAAACAGTCTGTGAAATACTTTACTTTATACCCTAAGTGCTACTTCATAACAGGTACTTTAATACTTTTACTTAAACAGCTTCACCTTGCATTTGTTAAATTACAGGTGGTTTTATAGCTCAAAAATACCCAGAAAAACTGAACGGAGTCGCCTTTCCACAGATCTGACCTGTAACTTGCTCTGGTTTGATCTCCATGACGATAGAAAGGTTTAATGTCATACTGAGAAACATTCCAGACAAAGCAATAACATCTCTATGAAGAACAGCTTTTGACAGACCCTACACCAAAAAAGTTACATAATGCACCTTTAAGAAGTTTTTTTTTTTAAGGTGATACTTTATTTTTTGCACTCTGTATCTGTACTATTACTTAGCAAAATGGAGTACTTCTTCCACGACTTACCATCCAGACCATGACGTAGGAGAAGATGGCGATCCAGAGCGTGGACAGGATGAAGGAGAGCATGAAGAACTTCTCCCAGCGCGGTTTAGCACAGTTGGGCACGGTGAAGAACAGCAGCAGGAGCAGGGGCCAGGAGATCAGCCATTTGATTTTACTGCCACAACCTCCTATGGAAAGAACACAGACGAATATGGTCACTTTTTATCACCGATTGACTTACTCTACCAGATTAAAAGGTCCTATATTACGTAAAATTGACTCTTGTGAGCGTTCGGCCATGTTATAACGTCGTTACCTCATCAAAAACATACCACAACTCGAGGTACGTTTGTGATGAGGAAACAATATTATAATTTAGATAAAAAACAGTGTCATATGGGCCCTTTAATGTTCACTGTGCTGTAGTAATGAGACTTTCCGACCCCAAGAATAGAGCAGAAGCCTGACTGTCAAATGTAAATGTCACATCCTTGGACTGGTGAAAGTTGCTGTAACATCAGAGAACATCATGAGGGTGTCTACTCTGCCTGCCCCAGAGACCATCTTCGTCAGTAGTGAGACAGGTTCTGAAGATCATCAGAGCTCTCAACACTCGGTATCTCCTCTCATACTGCAGCAGCACATACTGAGTTCCTTTATGCAAAAATAACAGGTAAAAAATCTAGTTCCTACCTCAGTCCATTAACTGTATTAACTACATGGACTGGCTGTGCAGATGTTTGGAGGCTGTGATCATATATTGTCCAGTTCTACATGTTTTTCTTTTGTTATGTCATGTCTGTAGGTTACCGTATTTTTCAGGATTATAAGTCGCACTTTTTTTCATGGTTTGATGGTCCTGTGACTTATACTCCGGTGCAACTTATATATTAAAATGTTCACACTGAAGCCGTGAGAGGCTCTAGTCTTGTGTGTCAGTATCTGCTGCTCCTATTACTCCTGTACCACTGTCACTTCACTCTACTGCGCATGTCTCCTGCAGAAAGAGCTGCTGCAAGTAGCGAAATATGCAGCCGAAAACGGTAATTGAGCAGCAGAAAGAAAGATTGGAGTGAGCGGGAAACTTGTGAGGAACTGGCGGAAGAGCACAGCTTTACTGTAACCGGGAGGATGCGCCACGCAACTTTCCTGGAAGTCACCGGATGGATCGACAAATCCTGGACTTCAGGACCATCCTGTCAGGATTCAGAAAGGCCGTAATAATTCTAACTGGAACTGATGCCGAGTTTGACGACAGCTACACAAAAGAGGAAGCGGCGCTCTGTTTACCTCCAGAGGTCACAGGAGTTGCTCAGAAGTGACACCGAGGATGAAGAATTGAATGGATTTAGTGATTTGGAGTGAGATGGAGAGTTTGGTAAACTTGTTCTGTTCTGTTGTTTATGTTATAGTTTATCTGAAGAACTGTTCATATGTGACGTTAACAGTCTGTTGTTCTCTCTTCTATTGTTATTACTAGAACTTGACTTTCAAGATGAAATGTCGGTTCCTGGCCTCTGATTTTATATAAAAAACTTTCCCCAAAAAGTGCAACTTGTATATGTTTTTCTCTTTTTCATTATGCATTTTTGGCTGTTGCGACTTATACACCGGAGCGACTATTAGTCTGAAAAATAAATATGTCAAGTATTTGAGTAGCGTACTGGGTATTTGTATAAATGTATAAAGTATTTGAAGTACTGGAGTAGCGTACTGGGTATGTGTATAAATGTATGAAGTGTTTGAAGTACTGGAGTAGCGTACTGGGTATGTGTATAAATGTATGAAGTGTGTGAAGTACTGGAGTAGCGTACTGGGTATGTGTATAAATGTATGAAGTGTTTGAAGTACTGGAGTAGCGTACTGGGTATGTGTATAAATGTATGAAGTGTTTGAAGTACTGGAGTAGCGTACTGGGTATGTGTATAAATGTATTAAGTGTGTGAAGTACTGGAGTAGCGTACTGGGTATGTGTATAAATGTATGAAGTGTTTGAAGTACTGGAGTAGCGTACTGGGTATGTGTATAAATGTATGAAGTGTTTGAAGTACTGGAGTAGCGTACTGGGTATGTGTATAAATGTATGAAGTGTTTGAAGTACTGGAGTAGCGTACTGGGTATGTGTATAAATGTATGAAGTGTTTGAAGTACTGGAGTAGCGTACTGGGTATGTGTATAAATGTATGAAGTGTTTGAAGTACTGGAGTAGCGTACTGGGTATGTGTATAAATGTATGAAGTGTGTGAAGTACTGGAGTAGCGTACTGGGTATGTGTATAAATGTATGAAGTGTATTTGAAGTACTGGAGTAGCGTACTGGGTATGTGTATAAATGTATAAAGTATTTGAAGTACTGGAGTAGCGTACTGGGTATGTGGAAGGGGGAGATGGTGTCGCTTTCCTCAGACTCGGGCTTCTTGTCCTCGGGGACCGTCCCGTTCTCCAGGTCCACCTTCCCGTCCACCACTTGTGTCTCCACGCCGTTCGCCGTCTGCACCAACTTCTGGCGCTTTCACAAACACACACACTGAGTCAAGAAGTACACACAAAGGACAGGTCCAATACTACTGCTCACATGCACCGTTAGCATGCTAGTCAACTCAGATTAGGATTACTACCGAGGTGAGTTGTTGCAGTAGTAGTAGTAGTAGTAGTAGTAGTAGTAGTAGTAGTAGTAGTAGTAGTAGTAGTAGTAGTAGTAGTAGTAGTAGTAGTAGTAGTAGTAGTAGTAGTAGTAGTAGTAGTAGTAGTAGTAGTAGTAGCAGTAGTAGTAGTAGTAGTAATAGTAGTAATAGTAGTAGTAGTAGTAGTAGTAGTAGTAGTAGTAGTAGTAGTAGTAGTAGTAGTAGTAGTAGTAGTAGTAGTAGTAGTAGTAGTAGTAGTAGTAGTAGTAGTAGTAGTAGTAGTAGTAGTAGTAGTAGTAGTAGTAGTAGTAGTAGTAGTAGTAGTAGTAGTAGTAGTAGTAGTAGTAGTAGTAGTAGTAGTAGTAGTAGTAGTAGTAGTAGTAGTAGTAGTAGTAGTAGTAGTAGTAGTAGTAGTAGTAGTAGTAGTAGTAGTAGTAGTAGTAGTAGTAGTAGTAGTAGTAGTAGTAGTAGTAGTAGTAGTAGTAGTAGTAGTAGTAGTAGTAGTAGTAGTAGTAGTAGTAGTAGTAGTAGTAGTAGTAGTAGTAGTAGTAGTAGTAGTAGTAGTAGTAGTAGTAGTAGTAGTAGTAGTAGTAGTAGTAGTAGTAGTAGTAGTAGTAGTAGTAGTAGTAGTAGTAGTAGTAGTAGTAGCAAGTAGTAGTAGTAGTAGTAGTAGTAGTAGTAGCAGTAGTAGTAGCAGTAGTAGTAGTAGTAGTAGTAGTAGTAGTAGTAGTAGTAGTCAGTAGTAGCAGTAGTAGTAGTAGTAGCTAGTAGTAGTAGTAGTAGTAGCAGTAGTAGTAGTAGTAGCAGTAGTAGTAGTAGTAGTAGTAGTAGTAGTAGTAGTAGTAGTAGTAGTAGTAGTAGTAGTAGTAGTAGTAGTAGTAGTAGTAGTAGTAGTAGTAGTAGTAACAGTATGTAAGACTTTAAGACTAAGAAAAGCGTAGTTAATAGACAATTATTTATTTTCTCATAGTCCGTTAAATTTAAACACAGTCTAGTCCCGTCCTCTTGGCCTCCAGGCTGTACCTCTGTGATGATGAGGCGACTGGCCATCCTGAGTCGGGTCTTGGGTCCGAAGTGGCTGGTGACCATGACCCGCAGGCCGGCCTCGGGGAAGCGGAACTTGGACGGGCTGGCGTTGATGATCTCGTCCACCATCACCACCGACCCGCGGCTGTACTCCTTACTGGGCTTCACTAAAGGGGGAGGGGTCAGGTGGAAGGGGGGAGAGGAAGTTAGTGAGGCGGAATGTAAAAGGTTTGAGTTGCACTTCAAAACTGGGACTAGATCAGGACTAGACTAAGACCAAATCATGTCTAAATGCTGGACTAGACTGGGCTCAAACCAGAACAAAACCATGACGAGTGTGAACACGGCTTTAGACGTTTTGTAGCACAGAGATCCACCATTTTGTTTCTATTTTTTGTCTGATTTAGTCCCCGCCATAGTCTCATCCTCCTGTAGTCCAGGACCACTATAGTCTATCTTTGCCATAGTCTAGTCCCCTGCCACACTCTCGTCCTGCCATAGTCCCATCCCACCATAGTCTAGTCCAGTATTCTAGTTTTTATATTTTTTTGTCTGATTTAGTCCCCAAATAGTCTAGTCTCATAACACCATAGTCTCGTCCCGTCCAGCCAGAGTCTCATCCCGCAATAGTCTCGCCCCACCACAGTCCCGTCCCCCGCTAGAGTCTATTCCCACCAGAGTCTTGTCCTGCCGTAATCCAGTCCCACCCCCACCATAGTCCCGTCCCATCATAATCCCGTCCCATCATAGTCCCATCCCATCATAGTCCCCCCCCATCATAGTCCCGTCCCATCATAGTCCCCCCCCACCATAGTCCCGTCCCATCATAGTCCCATCCCCCGTCCCCCACCATAGTCACGTCCCATCATAGTCCCGTCCCATCATAGTCCCGTCCCATCATATCATAGTCCCCCCCCATCATAGTCCCGTCCCATCATAGTCCGTCCCATCATAGTCCCGTCCCATCATAGTCCCGTCCCATCATAGTCCCCCATCATAGTCCCGTCCCATCATAGTCCCGTCCCACCATAGTCCCGTCCCACCATAGTCCCGTCCCATCATAGTCCCGTCCCATCATAGTCCCCCCCATCATAGTCCCGTCCCATCATAGACCTACCCCCACCATAGTCCCGTCCCATCATAGTCCCGTCCCACCATAGTCCCCCACCATAGTCACGTCCCATCATAGACCTACCCCCACCATAGTCCCATCCCATCATAGTCCCGTCCCACCATAGTCCCCCCCCACCATAGTCACGTCCCATCATAGACCTATCCCTCACCATAGTCCCGTCCCATCATAGTCCCGTCCCACCATAGTCCCCCCCACCATAGTCACGTCCCATCATAGTCACCTACCCACCATAGTCCCATCCCATCATAGTCCCGTCCCATCATACTGTAGTCTCGTCTAGTAGTCTAGTCTAGTTTTGTTTGTATTTTTTGTCTGATTTAGTCCCCAAATAGTCTATTCCTGCCATAGTCTCGTTCCGTCCTGCCAGAGTGTCCCATCCCACAGTCCCATCCCCGCCATAGTCCCGTCCCCGCCATAGTTCCATAATACCATAGTCCTGTCCCATCATAGTCTCGTCTAGTAGTCTAGTCTAGTTTGCTTATATTTTTTGTCTGATTTAGTCCCCAAAAAGTCTAGTCCTTGCCATAGTCCCGTCCCCACCGTAGTCCCACCCCTGCCATAGTCTAGTCCCTGCCATAGTCCCATCACCCACCATAGTCCAGCCCCACCATAGTCTAGTCCTCACCATAGTCGCCTCACGCCATAGTCCAATCCTGTTCCACCATAGTCTAGTCCTGCCCTAGTCACGTCATTGTCTTGTTCCCCACCGTAGTTTTGTCCCCTGCACATTATGGGGTCTAACGGCCCCATAATCTAGTCCCCCCATAGTCTAATTCTATTCCCATCCATAGTCTCGCAAAACCCATAGTTTTATCCACACGTCTTGTGCACGCGTCTTGTCAGTTCCCTGGCTCTGGTTTGAACCGACTTTGAATCAAGAACTTTTTGTAATAAGTCCGTGGTTAAATCCCAGTTCTAGATCACAGTCAAGACCCCAGTTTAGACCCGGTTTAGACCTGACATAGTCCTGTATCCAACTGTGTCAAGTCTTCTTTTAGACCTGGTTTAGTCTCAACATTACAGGGACAACTGAGCTCGTTTTTCCTCCGTGTGAGGTGGAAATTGATTTGAAAAGTTTGTGAACTATAGTCCCTCATACAAATGTGGTGAACACCGGAGCAGTTTATCTTTGAGAAGAATATTTCACAGAGCACATGTTGTGACAGGATACTTTTACAATATTAATGCGCCCAGAGTCAAAACGGAGCCTAGTTTGTCAAAAAGTTTACGACAACTTTATTTCCACATTATTTATCAAATGTGGAGAAATATTAGCTGTGTTTAAAACTGAAACAGAATTTTTATTTCTATTAAACGAAATATCTTTTTTTTTTTTTTTTTTAGGTACAATATTGGTAAAAATCTTTGATATGCTACATCCATACTTTATAATTTAATAAATTAATCCCATTTCTGTTCAGAGGAGACATGTTAAGATTTATTTTATTTTATTATTATTATTTTTTTAACACATTTGAATGAGTATTTTATGTAACTTAAGCAGGATTCCCGTTCATTTCAATGCAGAGTTTGAGAAGTTTCGTAGTTAAAATATGATACAAAGTAGGCTGATTTCCATAAAATATCCAGTGTTCATTTAGGAGTTCTGTTCTCAGGCATAAAACACCGTTCCACCTTGTGATGTCACGTGTCAACACAGGCTCCATTGTGTTTTTAAACTGCATACACCTTCACTAGAATCATTTGGATATTTTCAGACCTGGATTTGCCAAACTCTAAAACCTTAAAGGCAGCAGTTAACTTCAAAACTACCACTTCATGACATCACAAGGTGGAACAGAGAATTTCAATCTTTGGATTGGAATGTAGACAGATTAATAATAAAGGATTACTTAAACATGTGTAAATGAAACTAAACAAAACTCTGGCTATGTTTTCGATGAGGAAGTAGCATTATAACATGGCTTAAAGCTCACAAGAGTCAATTTTGTGTAATATAGCACCTTAGAACTAGCCTGATTCATTAGTCATCAGCCGGTTTCCCTTCGTAGAAACCGTCTGCCCTTGTAGCATTAGAATTCATTCAACCGAGGGTAGGCAGGCACTTTTTTTTTTTTTTTTTAACCAGTCACTGCTATTTGGTCATGGCGTATGTAATGCACCGCTAACAAATCCCGTAGGAAGAAGGACAATAACGTCTTTTTCCTTGATAAAATTCACCAAACACTCTCTTTGAAGGAATCATTGACAACACAGAATATATGGCTCTTTGCTGATTGGCTGGTGCCCGAACATCCGGGGTTCTTGCAAACCGTCTAGTGTATTCTGATTTCTGACCTAGTCGCTGGAGAGAAATTAAATTAAGCGGAGGCACTAGGTGGCCCCAGCCTGGCAACCTTAGAACTATATTAGAACTAAACTTTTTATAATACATCCCCTTTAAAATGTAAATGTGTGCTTGTGAGGAGGCCACGATGGATGAGTTACTGTTACTGCACAAGTGAACAGTCTCCAAGCTGCACTAAGAACTTTAATGTACAGTTTTATTTGCAAACTGAACAAATTGGACAAGGAAATAATAATGTCATTCACAAATATAAGATTCAGTGCAAAACTATATCGTCCAATATGTGAAGACACTGGTATGGTCGTCTTTTAAAAGCAGTTCTTTATTGTTTTGTAATTTCACTGTCCTTGTTTTAAAAATGGACCATGAGCCCAGAATAAAGATGAATTGAATTGCAGAGGTGGGACCAAGTCGTTGTTTTAGTCTCAAGTAAGTCTCAAGTCTCTGACCTCAAGTCCAAGTCAAATCCCAAGTCAAATACAAGCAAGTCCAAGTCGAGTCTTGAGTCACTGGCCCATAAGTCCAAGTCAAGTCCAAGTCGTCTGCTTTGAGCTTCAAGTCATTTCAAGTCTTTAAACCAAAGTACCGAATATAGCTTTGATTTTTGCCATTTTTATAACTTGAGATAAAATGTACTTTCAAAAAACCATAATATATTTTCATATGAGTATTTATAGAGTATGTAAGAGTTGTAGAAATGTTAATTTTTCCTTTTAAAATGTATTGACCACATCTTAGAGCGAATTGTTGCAGTCAGAATAGAACAAATTCAGATTTAAAAAGTGCTTCTCAAGTCACAGGCCTCAAGTCCGAGTCAAGTCCCAAGTCATTGACCTTTAAGTCCAAGACGAATCCCAAGTTTTACTCCATTTTATCAAGTCTCAAGTCCTAAAAACAGTGACTCAAGTCTGACTCAAGTCCAAGTGCAAGTCCCCACCTCTGTTGAATAGTAACCTTAACATTTAGGGATGTAACAATAACTGAAAAATTATGATATTGTATCGTCAAAAGTCTCACAATAAAATCATGAACTGTCACAATATATCGAATTACAAGTTCCTTTGCTTAAATGCATGGTTTTATAGTAGCAACAGCTTATAAACATGGGAAACTACATATCCCATGATTCATTTCAGTGCAGACAACATGAAGAAATATGTTTTTTAATTGAATTCTTGGGATTATGATGGAAATAATTCACTCCAAAATCTTGTCAAGGTCTATTAAAAGCAAAAAAGTGTCTCATCTTCAAAATAACGCAATAAATATCAAACCGTGAGACTTGGATATTGTTACATCCCTATTAACATTGCAAAAGTTGTATTATTTAAAAAGTTAAATCAGTAAGAAACTCCCAAAAGCCTTCGTTTCTGGTGTCGGGCATTTTGGATATTTTGCCTTGATTTGGCCCACAGCGGCTGGGGCCTCCGCTGTGCCCGTGCAGAGCTTCAAATGCTGTGGCCAAATCGCCTGGTGCCGCTTTGAAGTCCCTGTGAATATGGATGCCCTGCCTCGACCGAAGATTGATTTGCAATTCTGTGACAGCGGCGAGCGCGTGGACCTCCGGGCTGGAGCTGGGGAAAAGGGAACTGCGCTGTGACCTGCCTTTACCCCGTCAAGGAAAGATTTACAATTAATACGTCATTTTAATAGGTTTTTATGATTGATTGTTGTTTTGTTTACAGTGTACAGACCCTTCCACTGGTGATATATTTAGAGATGTTGCGTACGCAGACTGGTACTAGTTTAATTAACGCTGCTACATTAAACAAAGTTGATTCTTGTGAGCTTTAAGTCATGTTAGAATGCACTTCAAAAACCAAAATAAAACTCAAATCTTACAGAAATACCAAGAAAATGAGATCCATTGTCTTCAAGTAAACCAGGACTACTAACTAAACACTTTTTTTATATGATCATAAACGATACATTTTGTGCCTTCTTTATCATTATGACTAATTTGTAAGAGCATAAACGAAAACAAAACTGGCATCTTTAAAATATTAAGATTAAAAACTAAAAAAAAAAAAAAACTACTCAAAAAAATAAATAAAAAAAGTCTAACACTGCAAATAAAAAAAAAAAAAGTAACTTAAAAAAAAAAGTGTTATGTTTTAAAAGATACAGAGCTCTGGAATTAATGAATTATGCATTAAATTTCTATAATCTTTATTTTGTCTCATATATACAGTAAGTCATGAGTGAAACTGTAAACACAAACTTGCTGTTTTTGTTGCTTTAACTTTCTTGGAATTCTGTCATTGTTTTATAGGGTTTGGCGTGATAAGTTATTTTTCTCTTCAGCCTAAACCCTTTCGGTCATGATCCATGGGGTTGTAGTTTGTTTTGTTTTGTGGTGCTGCAAAATGACTGAATAAAACTACTAAATGTAAAATGTAAATGTATAAGCTCAAACCTCAAAATGCTCTGTTCTACCCAGGGCTTAAAGCAGTGTTGTTTTTTTGCTGGTACTACAGTATTAGGCCTACAGTTTATATATTTTGTCATCAGAGCTTTCAGACACATACACCCAATCTGTTAGAGCAAAGATGTCAAACTCAGGTCCGGGGGCCAAATTTGGCCCGCGATATAATTATATTCGGCCCGTCAGATCATATCAAATATGCATAAGAGCTGGCTACGGATAGACCATAGAGACATTATTTATTACAAATTTTGCAATTATTTTATATTATGTTTGTTTTGGATTCAATGTTTAAGCAAAACTATTATTAAACATTAATTTTATTGAGAAAAGGTTTGATATTACATATCTTTAAAGAAGATGTTGTTGAAAATTTGCAATAAATATTTAGTTTGGTAGTTTGGATTTAGTCCCAGTTTTTTGGCCCTCAGTGAATTTGAGTTTGACACCCCTGGGTTAGAATATGATTTGGGTAAAATGAATAGCCTAATCATTTAAAATGTACATCGGGCACATTACTATATTATGTTCAGTCTGAGCCAGAAATACATTTAAATTAAGTGGTTTCGGTGATGGTTTGAATGTAGACTTAGTTATTTCAGTGGGACTACTTTGTGATGTCATGTAGTGGTAGTTTTCAAGTTAACAGCTCCTTTTACCTTGAATCTAGGTAAACTGTGTGGAGTTTAAAAACACAGTGGAGCACTTCCTGTGTTACCACATGACAACACAAGGTGGAACAGAGTGTTTTCAGTTTGAGAGAAGAACTCAGCCTAAATATGCAGGTCTGTTTGTGATGAGGAAACATTATAACCCAGATAAGAAAAGAGCGTGATATGGTCCCTTTAACAAAACCCGACACCAGATACATTTAAAATACCATGTTTCAAAATCTCATCAACTTTAACTTAGCACGTCTCCTTGAAGCTCCGTAAGGATTAGCCAAACGTCTGTATATTCACCACATATTCTGTCTTAATTTGAAGTTTTATGCATGCAAGAGCGCGCTGTAATTAAGAGAGTAAACATATGCGGGTAAACAGTCCCCGTAGTGCACCTCCTCACCACCAGAGGGAGGGGCGCGGGGGAGCGAGCGTGCCCAGGAGGAGGCAGCCGCGGCGGGGTACGGGCAATCGTTTGACTGGTGTGTGATTTTGGTACTTAAGTAAAAGTACAAGAGCAAAGAAATACTCAGGTAAAAGTGTCAACATGAAGAAATCGACTTAAGTAAAAGTATTAAAGTACTTGTTTAAAAATGTGCTTCAAAAGTAAAAGTATTTTGGGCAGGTTTTGAGCTCTAATGTGGTTTTGATAAAAAATTTTGCCAAATTTTTGAACAGAACTAATTGAATCGAGCATTTTTTTCTAGCCATTTTTACTTGGATATTTTTGTGTGCATAAAAAATAAACCCTCGGCTTTTCAGCAGCTCTGAAACAATCATAAAAAAAAAACTTTTCAGTCCAGTTCTGAATTGTAGTGGAGTGAAAGTAAAACACATCCACTCTCAAATGTTTGTAAAGGTGCATTGTGTAACTTTTCTGGTGGAGGGTCCGTCAGATGCTTTTTTTCATGGAAATGTTATTATTGCTTTGTCTGGAATGTTTCAGAGTATGATATTAAACATTTTATCTTCATGGAGCCAGTTCATCAGCCGATTTCACTTCGTGGAAACCGTCTGACCTCGCAGTATTAGGATTCGTTCGCTCAACGGTAGGCGGGTACTTTTTTTTATTTAACCAGTCGCTGCTGTTTGGTCGTGATGTATGTAATGCGCCGCTAACAGGGCTAACTGGTATATTAAGCTTTTCCCAAATCCCGTAGGAAGAAGGGCAATAACGTCTTTCCTCTTGATAAAATTCACCAAACATTCTCTTTGTTCTGGCTTTAAATCCTCGATCTCGGGAATCGTTACCAACACTGAATGTCTGACTGTTCACTGATTGGCTGATGCCCGAACTCGCACCTCCGGGGTTTTTACAAACCGTCTAGAAATCAAATTGAGCAGAGACACTAGGTGGCCCAGGTTGACTAGATCAAACCAGACCAAGTTACAGGACAGATCTGTGGAGTGGCGACCCCACTCACAGTCACAATGCCCGTTTTGTTTTTGTTTTTTTAGGTATCTGAACTATAAAACCACCTGTAATTGAATAAATGTAAAGTAGAGCTGTTTAATGTCACACTGTGGAACATTTCAGGCAGAGCAATGACATCTCCATTAGGGGTGTTGCAAAAATATTGAAATATCGATATATCGTATCATTTAATGTGATGATACAGTGTTGATATCGTGGGCTGCTATATCGATACATATCTCCAAGAGTATTTCTTGGTTTATTTTACTAAAGTGTTTTGTTACAGAGCTACAGTTTTGTTGCTTGTTTAGAGGAAGGAAACGCATTTATGTGACACATTTGACATTTTCACTGTTTTGATGATTAAAATGTTTGTGTTTCATATGAACTTTGCACAAGAACAAAGGTTTATGTTTATGTTTTTGTAATGGTTTAACAAAGACTTTTAGTATCACAGCCATGATTTAGCTTTTATTTCTTTTTAACTGTATCGAATCAGTTTGAAATATATTGTATTGAATCGTATCAATCGCACACTCGCTGTATCGAGATCTGTATCATATCGGCAACTTTTGAATGAACCCAGCCCTAGTATCCATAGAAACAAGCAGGTGACGGACCTCCAAAAAAAAAAAGTTGCATAATGCACCTTTAAGAAAAAAGTATTAAAATTCTCGTTTAAAAATGTTCAAGGGTAAAAAGTTAAAGTGTTTCGCGCAGATTTTGAGATCTAATAAAGCTTCAAATGTACCAATTCTGATAAATATTTGTGCTGAATTTTGAAATTGCTCAAATTATCGCTCAAATTATGAACGTGTTAAAATAAAACCCCTCAGCCTCGTCTCAAACAATCATCCAAAATACTTTTCAGTCCTGTTCAAAAACGTAGCTGTAAAAAGTTTAAGTTTAAGTAAAGTACAGATACCTAAAATGTATACTGAAGTACTTTATTACTTTTACTTGGTTACCTTGCGGCGTGGAGTAGGGGGCAGCTGAATACTAGCCGCTCCCTGCAGACAGACTAGAGCAGAGGTTTAGTCAGGCTAAACAGACAGGCAGGTTAAAGAGCCACACAGGCCAAAGCGCAGACACAACTACTACAGAGTCTGGCAGCTGGAAGTGGTTATTGGCAGAGGTGGAAGACGACTGCAGCTAGAATACTACTAGAATTCTACTAGTACTACTAATACCTGCTAGTACCTCTATTACCATCTCTACCACCACTACCACTACTTACTACTACCTTCTAATAGCACAATTACCAACCATTACTAACTATTACTAATTACCAACTCTACTCCTAGGCCTAGTACTAATTACTACCACTAAAATACCTCTATGACAACTAACTACTACTGCTACTACCACTACACTAACGTCTAAAATTACAACTTACAACTACCACTGCCTCTACTACTACTACTACTACTACTACACTACTACCACTGCCTCTACTACTACTACCACTTCTACTACCTACTACTACTACTACTACCACTACTACCACTGCCTCTACTACTACCACTACTACCAATGCCTCTCCTACTACTACCACTGCCTCTACTACTACCACTACTACCAATGCCTCTACTACTACCATCACTGCCTCCATTACTACTACCTCTACCTCTACCTCTACCACTACTACTACCACTACTACTACTACTACTACTACTACTACTACACTACCACTACTTCTTCTAATACTACCAATGCCTCTACTACTACCACTACTACCACTACTACCACTGCATCTACTACTACCATCACTGCCTCCATTACTACTACCTCTACTAATACTACCACTGCCTCTACTACTACTATTACCACTACTATTACTACTATTACCACCACTACTACTACAACACAACCATTACCTACTACTATTTTGTTCACTGTGAATACTATGACTAGAAGTTTAAATACTTTTAACTATTGTACACATAGTACACAGTACAGGTGTCATCCTGCTACTGTGATTGCTAGTTGTGTACTACTACTACTACTACCTACCACCTACCACCGTCACGTACTACAACCACTACCACTTATACTTAACTATGCAAAGTACAGATTCTATCCAATTTCAGCTTCTTCTACTACTACTACTACTACTACTACTACTACTACTACTACTACTACTACTACTACTACTACTACTACTACTACTACTACTACTACTACTACTACTACTACTACTACTACTACTACTACTACTACTACTACTACTACAAACTACAACTGAAAACCTTCTAGTCTCTTTCCACCTCTGGTTATTAGCCAAGAAAGCCGTCCTACGAGACAAACTGCATCACCAAATGTTTTATAAATGCTTCAGTATCAGAGTTCTATCACAATCAAGAAGGTTGCTGGTTCAATCCTGTGTCCAATTCCAAAATACTGTTGTCTCCTTGGGCAAGACACATCTGCCAATATATGGATTTTTAGACAATTGGATTATTATCACTGTGGCAAATTTAACATGGATATGTAAATAGATCATCTTTGGTGAGGCAGTTCTAGAAGACAAAAGGACTGGAGAAGTATTTACAGTAAAGTGCAAAGGTTTAGGAAATTTTTACATAAATATACACCATATATACTACATTTTAACTAGGAATACTGCATTTCTTGCTTGTGCTTTATGTCATCTGTCAGTGCCATGCTTCCATTAACTCTACTGCTGCTTCTACTCTACTACTACTACTACTACTACTACTACTACTACAGAACTGCTAAAACTATACTACTACTCCACTTGTGAACTTTACGACTACTGCTGCTGCTACTGCAATAACTACTACTACCACTACTCATACCACAAATACTTACGCAAATTATTCTGAAAATCATTACCCCATTTGCCAACATTTGTTTAGTTTGTCTCATTTTTGTGTCCTTTAAAAATACCAAATTTTGTGCATTGTTATTATTATGTATTATGTAGTTTTCCCTAATACTGTTTTATTCTTACTTGGACCACTACTTTTTACTTTTACTTGACTAATATTATTTTGAAGTAACGCTACTCTACCCAAAATAAAGCTTAATTACCACTACTACATTTACTACATCCACTATTGCCTATTTTGATTATTATTGAATATATTATTTATATAAATCTTTGCACCATACTGTAATTTCACAAGTAAATAGAAGAAATCAGAACTACAATTTTTAGTAGAAAAGATTTAGTAAAAGCCAGAATTGGTCACACGTAGTATTAGTATTTGTAAATGTGCAGTAGTCCCTCCCTGGGCCTGTCTGGTTAGCCTCACCTGGGGAGAGGAGGGGGGAGGTGGGGTCATCGTCCCACATAAACTCAGTGCTCATACTACCATCTTCCATTTCACTGCTGGTCACCGCCGCGTTGCCGTTGGCGACGTTCTTCTTGGACTTCCCCGTGAAGCACCTCTGCATGCTCGAGTTGAACCTGCGCAAGAAAAAAGCAAAAAAAAAAAACATGTCAAAAAGTGTGAAAGTGTTACCAAAAATACAGTGAGCAGTATCTTGATAAAGGATAGGAGTTTTGAAAAGCTACGGAAATATGAAATACTACTACTGCAACTACTACAACAACAGCAACAACTACAACTAGTACTACAGCAACTACAGCAACAGAAACTACAACAAATGCTGAAAAAAGTACTGCAACAACTACAACTACTACAACAGCAAATACTACTACAACCGCAACAACAACTACAACAACTGCAGCAAAGTTACAACAAATACTGAAACAACTACTTTAACTACAACATCATCAACTACTGCAAACAACCACTTCAGCAACGAACTGCAACAACTACCGCAACTTATTCAACTACTACAACTACAACACCAGCAACTACTACATCAACTGCTGAAACAACTACTACAACAACAGCAACAACTACAACTATTACTACAGCAACTACAACTACAGCAACAGAAACTACAACAAATACTGAAAAAAGTACTGCAACAACTACAACTACTACAACAGCAAAATATAAATACACTACAACTGCAACAACTACAATAAATACAACAACTGCAGCAAGTACAACAAATACTGAAAACAACTACTGTAACAACTACTTTAACTAAACATCATCAACTACTGCAACAACCGCTTCAGCAACGACTGCAACAACTACTGCAACTATTACTACGACGACGACTGCAACAACCACTCAAGCAACGACTGCAACAACTACTTTAACACTACACATCATCAAACCACTGCAACAACTACTTGCAACTATTACTACGACAACGACTGCAACAACCACTTCAGCAAACGACTGCAACAACTACTGCAACAACTACACCACCAGCAACTACTACATCAACTGCTGAAACAACTACTTCAACTACTACAACAGCAACAACTACAACTATTACTACAGCAACTACAACTACAGCAACAGAAACTACAACAAATACTGAAAAAAGTACTGCAACAACTACAACTACTACAACAGCAAATACTACTACAACTGCAACAACAACTACAATAAATACAACAACTGCAGCAACTACAACAAATACTGTAACAACTACTTTAACTACAACATCATCAACTACTGCAACAACCACTTCAGCAACGACTGCAACAACTACTGCAACAACTACTGCAACAACTACTTTAACTACTACAACATCATCAACTACTGCAACAACTACCGCAACTTATTCAACTACTACAACTACAACACCAGCAACTACTACAGCAACTGCTGAAACAAACTACTTCAACTACTACAACAGCAACAACTACAACTATTACTACAGCAACTACAACTACAGCAACAGAAACTACAACAAATACTGAAAAAAGTACTGCAACAACTACAACTACTAAAACAGCAAACTACTACAACAGCAAATAGTACAACAGCAAATACTACTACAACTGCAACAACAACTACAACAACTGCAGCAACTACAACAAATACTGAAACAACTACTTTAACTACAACATCATCAACTACTGCAACAACCACTGCAACAACTACTTTAACTACTACATCATCATCAACTACTGAAACAACTACTGCAACAACTACTGCAACAACTACTGCAACTTATTCAACTACTACAACTACAACACCAGCAACTACTACATCAACTGCTGAAACAACTACTTCAACTACTACAACAACAGCAACAACTACAATTACTACAGCAACTACAACAACAGCACTAAAACTAAACAAATACTGAAAAAAGTACTGCAACAACTACAACTACTACAACAGCAACTACTACAACAGCAAATAGTATAACAGCAAATACTACTACAACTGCAACAACTACAACAAATACAACAACTGCAGCAACTACAACAAATACTGAAACAACTACTGTAACAACTACTTTAACTACAACATCATCAACTACTGCAACAACCACTTCAGCAACAGAAACTACAACAAATACTGAAAAAAGTACTGCAACAACTACAACTACTACAACAGCAACTACTACAACAGCAAATAGTACAACAGCAAATACTACAACAGCAAATACTACAACTGCAACAACAACTAAAACAAATACTGAAACAACTACTGTAACAACTACTTTAACTACAACATCATCAACTACTGCAACAACCACTTCAGCAACGACTGCAACTACTGCAACAACTACTTAACTACTACAACATCATCAACCACTGCAACAACTACTGCAACTATTACTACGACAACGACTGCAACAACCACTTCAGCAACGACTGCAACAACTACTGCAACAACTACACACCAGCAACTACTACATCAACTGCTGAAACAACTACTTCAACTACTACAACAACAGCAACAACTACAACTATTACTACAGCAACTACAACTACAGCAACAGAAACTACAACAAATACTGAAAAAAGTACTGCAACAACTACAACTACTACAACAGCAAATACTACTACAACTGCAACAACAACTACAATAAATACTGAAACAACTACTGTAACAACTACTTTAACTACAACATCATCAACTACTGCAACAACCACTTCAGCAACGACTGCAACAACTACTGCAACAACTACTGCAACAACTACTTTAACTACTACAACATCATCAACCACTGCAACAACTACTGCAACAACTACCGCAACTTATTCAACTACTACAACTACAACACCAGCAACTACTACAGCAACTGCTGAAACAACTACTTCAACTACTACAACAGCAACAACTACAACTATTACTACAGCAACTACAACTACAGCAACAGAAACTACAACAAATACTGAAAAAAGTACTGCAACAACTACAACTACTACAACAGCAACTACTACAACAGCAAATACTACTACAACTGCAACAACTACTTTAACTACTACAACATCATCAACTACTGCAACAACTACTGCAACTATTACTACGACAACTACTGCAACAACCACTTCAGCAATGACTGCAACAACTCCTGCAACAACTACTTTAACTACTACAACATCATCAACCACTGCAACAACTACTGCAACTACTTATTCAACTACTACAACTACAACCAGCAACTACTACATCAACTGCTGAAACAACTACTTCAATTACTACAACTACAACAACTGCAACAACTACAACAACTACATCAATTACTGAAACAACTACTAGAACAACATCTACTACAACAACTGCAACAACTACAACAACTACAGCAACTACTGAAACAACTACTGCAACAACTACTACTACTACATCAACTGCTAAAACAACTACTACAACTACTACATCAACTACTGAAACAGCTACTGAAACAACAACTGCAACAATTACTACAACTACTACAACACCTACTGCATCCACTACTGAAACTACTACAACCACAACCACAACCACTACTGAAACCACTACTACAAGAACAACTACTACAACTACAACTACTACGGCGACTGAAATAACTAGTGCAACAAATACTACTTCTTACTACCTTCTATGTCTTCTACTACCGATAGACCGAGAGATAGATCGATCACTACTACTACCATCAACTATCACTACTACCACTACAAGAATATTTTTACTACTATGCTTATTATCAGCACTCATCAGGCTAGTAATACTCCTACTACTACCATCACTACCACTGCTTACTTCTTACGACCTATTGGCTCTCTCACTACTACTCTCACTAGATATAGATTGGTCGCTACCACTACTACAGCCAACTATCACTTATCAACTACCACTACTACTACGAGATTACTTCTACTACACTTATCAGTACTCACCTGACTACTAATACTTTTAATCCGTACACACACGAATCATTTGGATCATTTCAGCCCAGGAATTCCCAATTTCTACTGAACTAAAAGTAAAAAGTAGAATGAAATAAAACACAACTCCGGGTACATTCTTGAGTATAACACATCTTAAACCTCACAAGGGTCCATTTCGTGTACTACAGGACCTTTAACGTGTCACTGTGAAACGACTTGCAATCCCTTTTGTGGGTGCAGAAGAAGTTGCGCACTAATGTAGGACAGCTACTCCTGCTACACGGGCAGATGAAAGGCTGCTATGTACTGTACAGTCATTAGAGCCAAACAACTGCTTCTATAGGAGACACAGAGATGGCCTAGTTATGAAGTTATACTGCAGAGCTCCAGCTGTACTGCAGAGAAAGAGCACAAAGTTTAAAGAAGACAGATTGTGCTCGACTCTGCTGTAGTTATAAAGTATGACACCCATAGATCATTATAGTTTGGGTATTTTAAATCACAATATTGAACTAAAACTAACTTTAAAAAGGTGCTGTACCTGATTTTTTGATACTTTGCAGCTGATATCAACATTCCCTCTGACCAGAAAGAATCGGATTACAACAGGTGAGCTGGTTTGTGCGCTTAAACAAGCACGTTTTTCAGTTAGTCACTCTCACCTTTTTGTTGAAAACTCATGATGTTATAATGAGATGCAGGCAGTGCACAGTGAACCTCAAGAGCTGCTTACACAATATATCTGTATTAGGATAAGACACATTTGTCCAATTCCCCCGCAAAAAAAAAAATCGAGTAGAGTGGAGAGTCCCTGCCATAAGTGTTGGAGTTCAAGTATCTCGGGGTCTTGTTCACGAGTGAGGTGAGGATGGAGCGTGAGATTGACAGGCGGATCGGTGCAGCGTCGGCAGTGATGCGGTCACTGTATCAGACCGATGTGGTGAAGAGGGAGCTGAGTCGAAAGGCGAAGCTCTCGATTTGGCAATCGATCTGCGTTCCTAAACTCACCTGTGGTCATGAGCTCTGGGTAATAACCGAAAGGACGAGATCGTGGATAAAAGCGGTCGAAATGAGTTTCCTCCGCAGCGTGACTGGGCACTCCCTTAAAGATAGGGTGAGGAGCTTGGAGTAGAGCCGCTGCTCCTTCACATTGAAAGGAGGCATGTCCCACGGGAAGGAGGCCCCAGGGAAGACCTGGGACACGCTGGAGGAACTATGTCTCTGGGCTGGCCTGGGAATGTCTCGGGGTCCCCCTGGAGGAGCTGGAGGAAGTGTCTGGGGTGTAGGAAGTCTGGGAGTTCCTGCTTAGACTGCTGCCCCCGCGACCCGGTCCCGGATAAGTGGAAGAAAATGGATGGATCGGGCACAGATCCTCATGACTGAATTTTGCACATGTCCCCCTTAAAGGTGCATGTTTCCATGGAGATGTTTTTTCTTTGTCTGGAATGTTTCACAGTATGGCATTAAACCTTTTTATCTTCATGAAGATCAAACCGGGCCAAGTTACAGGTCAGATCTGTGTGGAGGCAACTCCACTCACAGTCAGAATGCCTGTTTTTCTAGGTATTTTTGAGCTATAAAACCTGCTTTAATTGAATAAATGTAAGGTAGAGCTGTTTAAAATCAGACTGGGAAACATTCCTGGCAGAGCAATGACATTTCCACAGAAACCCCAACCGAAAAGTTACATCGTGCACCTTTAAGACAAAGTCAGACCATGTGTCATCAGCATCAATACTAATAACTGCCAGCATAGCGATTCTAAATAGTTTTTGAAGTTCTCTGAAAAAGTTGGAGTGTTTTGTTCAGTTCCAGGTGCAGTGTCAGCAGTCCCACCGCTCCATTGTTAACGTGCAGATTTTTGTGTCATACTTGAATAAATAGAGAAAGAAAACGGGTCTAATTACAACTAATAATGACAAGTTCAGCTTTGATTTTCTTTTTGAAATGAAAATTAAACAAGAACAAATGATTCACTGGCCCCAGGTGGGAACACGCTGACATTGTAATTTTTTTTAGCAACTTTTCTCAAATGCCAAAATCAAAGAAAGTTACTAATAGGTTTGACTGGACTAAAGTTCAGATTCAGAATGTTTTATTTGTTTCTAGACTCTTCTATAGCTTCTGATTACTGGTACAAGCCAATTCAAAGCTAATTATTTGGAACAATAATTTACAATTTTGCTTGCAGTAAGACAAAAAAAAAAAAAGCATAAATATAGTCAAATAATATGACTTAATTACTGACTTGTTAAACCTTACCATTATTTCGTTTTTTTTGTTAAAACACATCCTTACTGTGAGTGGGCTTGCATCTCCACAAACCTGACTTTTACTTGGCTTGTTTCTAAGGAAATGTTGTTCCTTTGGCTCCAACATTCCACAGTAAAAATGGAGAATGATCCAAAGTATGGTTTTAACTTTCTATTATCATTTTTGTCCTCATTTTCACATTACATTTTAAACTAGCTTTTTTATTAGACATTTCTACTATTCCCCCAAATGCTTTTCTAAATTAAAATGGTCCGTTTTTTTAATCAGCAGAAGCCTCATTAGCCTGTTTGATCAGACCTCTCTGTGTTCCAGGAGGACAAAGGACAGGTTTAGTCTAATAACTCACACAGAGACCAGCAGCCGTGGGACAGGAACATTACACTGAGCTTTTCATGTGCCGCACTCAAACAGATCCACAGCGACGAACTAGTTTTGTAGTCAAGACCGCACTAATCGAGGCCAAGACCTGTCCGAGACCACAGGGTCCCGAGAATAAAACAAGACCAAGACCTCAGAGGGTTGAGACCAAGACAAGACCAAGATCTCAGACGGTCGAGACCGAGACAAGACCAAGACCTCTGTGGGTCGAGACCGAGACAAGACTAAGACTTCTGAGGGTCGAGACCAGAGACCAAGACTCTGTGGGTCAGAGACCGAAAGACAAGACCTCTGAGGGTGAGTCCGAACAAGACCAAGACCTCTGAGGGTCGAGTCCAAGACAAGACCAAGACCTCTGTGGGTCAAGACAGAGACAAGACCAAGACCTCTGTGGGTCAAGACAGAGACAAGACCAAGACCTCTGAGGGTCGAGAGACAAGACAAGACCTCTGTGGGTCGAGACAGAGACAAGACCAAGACCTCTGTGGGTCAAGACAGAGACAAGACCAAGACCTCTGTGGGTCGAGAACAAGACAAGACCAAGACCTCTGTGGGTCAAGACAGAGACAAGACCAAGACCTCTGTGGGTCGAGACGAGACAAGACCAAGACCTCTGTGGGTCAAGACAGAGACAAGACCAAGACCTCTGTGGGTCGAGACCAAGACAAGACCAAGACCTCTGAGGTCGAGTCCGAGACCAAGACTCTGAGGGTCGAGAGACAAGACCAAGACCTCTGTGGGTCGAGACAGAGACAAGACCAAGACCTCTGTGGGTCAAGACAGAGACAAGACCAAGACCTCTGAGGGTCGAGTCCGAGACAAGACCAAGACCTCTGTGGGTCAAGACAGAGACAAGACCAAGACCTCTGTGGGTCAAGACAGAGACAAGACCAAGACCTCTGTGGGTCGAGACCGAGACAAGACCAAGACCTCTGAGGGTCGAGACCGAGACAAGACCAAGACCTCTGTGGGTCAAGACAGAGACAAAACCAAGACAGCGGCCCACTGAGACCAAATCAAGACCATCGTTGTCATTTTCAAGATTTATTTGTAGTTTACAGTTATTTTGGCACACATATATCAATGTTTTCATAGATTTATCTCCATTGTATCTGATTAATGTTCATTTAGGCATAAAATAAGCCAAGCAAACTGTACTTAAACACTCTGTGCCCCTTTTTTGGTCCCTCACTCACAGTCCCTCATCACTGGCACTTTTGAAAACTAAAGAAAGTGAAGAAAGCGTGAAGGATTTTAAATCAGTTTTTTCAAGTTCCTAACTGGAGTTACATTCTTCTACTGGTTTTGCAGTGGGATTTAGCCTCTGTATATTTACCAATCGTGACAAATACAGATGCATTTGTGCACTTTTATTAGGCAGACTTCAGCCACATATCACAGTAAGAAGTTTATTGCCGACAGCAGCAGCCATAATGAAATATAAACTTGTCGAGTCTCAGTCCTTGAGTCCGAGACAAGACCGAGACCAAGCGCCATCAAGACCGAAACCAAACACCACCAAGACCGAGACAAGACCGAGACCAAACGCCTTCGAGACCGAGACCAGACAGAGTTCAAAAGCAGTTGAGTCTGAGATGAGGCCAAGACTGTATAAAAAATAAAAATAAAAAAAAAGTCTCGAGGCCAAGACCGGTCTCTAGTACTATGACACTAGTGACAACAGTTCACATGTAACGGACTTGATACTGTGTTTGGAAAGAACAGGATGCCCTCCCAGCTTCAGAAAACCAACTGTCGATATGAATACAGATGAGGACTTCTTTAGACTTAGAATGATGTAACAAAGTGCTGCTTGGAGCTCCAACTTTCTGATGAAATTATACTTCTAAAGTGTTTTACTCAATTATTATTTGGGCTTATTTTTTATGATCAGATGTAACATGGCCCCTCAAAATGCTGTATCTAAAGAAAGCTGTATAAATATCATGTGTACATATATTAGAATGTGTGCTAGGACAGACAAAGTTTATCTATACATCTATCCATCCATCTTTACAATGCTGTTCTGTTAGGTTACAATAAATAATCTCACTAGCACTGATATCGGTTAATATCGGGTATCAGCAGCTACTTAAAGCCATAATATTAACATCAGTATCGAAACAGAGAAAGCTGCATCAGTGCATCCCTAACACTAAGGACTTTTGTTAGGATAAATAACTAGGCTCAGCTATTTTGTTTAACCACTGCCACAGTTCATTATTGTACCGAGGTCGTGTGAAGATAAGAGCTCTGACCACAGCTGTGAGACTCAGATATAGGCCAAGACAAATGCATGATATTCTAAAGCATCTAACAGCGAACTAGTAACTAAATAGGGCAAGGACTTATTGATACTGATAGAGATGTGCTGAATCATGACTCGTCACCCTGATGATTCCAGCAAGATTCTTAAGTAAAGGGAGAAAGATGCAACACCTCTGAAGGTTGCTCACCGCAGTCTGATGAGATTGCGGAACGTGCCAAGAGACCTGTGCACCAACGAAGTCTAAACCGTGATAACCTCCCACTAGCCTGATTCATCAGCCGGTTTCACTTTGTAGAAACCGTTTGACCTCGCAGTGTTAGACTTTGTTCGCTCGATGGTAGGTGGGTACTTTTTATCATTTACCCAATTGCTGCTATTTGGTAGTCACGTATAATTAAGCTTTTCCCAAATCCCGTAGGAAGAAGGGCAATAGTGTCTTTCCCCTTGATAAAATTCACCAAACATTCTCTTTATTCTGGCTTTAAATCGTCGATCTCGGGAATCGTTAACACAGAATGTCTGGCTCTTCGTTGATTAGTGCCCGAACTCGCAGGGGTTCTTGCAAACAGCCTAGTGTATTCAGATTCCTGACCTAGTCGCTGGAGAGAAATGAAATTGAGCGGAGGCACTAGGTGATGCCAGCCTGGCTAGGAGCTAACTACAATGAAACTGCTCTGAAACTGAGAAAACAATAAGGAAAGCCAGGTCAGGTCCAGAGGTGTGAAAGCTACCGTTATGGTCCTGAATGATTCTGCTAATATGACCCCACACTCCAAGTTCAATAAACCGAGCTAACGAATAGAAACTGTAAACAAGTAGGTGTGTTAGTTTCATCGTAGTTAGCTCCTCTTTTCACGCAGATATAAGAAACTCTCCACCAACATTCTGACCAGAACTGAAGAAGCGAAACGCATTCAATTAAATAAACTTTTGCCCAGGTGACAAATTGAATTTCTCCTTTTGCCTTTAAAAGAATAAATAATCTGAGTCTCTGTACTGTTAATATCGTCAGCTACTTAAAGCCATAGTATTAACATCAGTATTGGAACAGGAAAACTGGATCAGTACATCCCTAACACTAAGGACTTTCATTTTTAGTTCCTTTTACAACATACCTGTGCTGGGGCAAAATTAACTGTCCTCTACTATTTTGCACAAAGGGTATGACCCTTTTAAATTCAGAAATAGCTCTCTTTCCGTGCTCTACTTATAGACTGTTGTCACCCAGAAATGCCGTGTGTAGCAGTGGTAGTAATAGTAGTTGGTAGTAGTGACCAGAGTTTGTATTCCCACAAAAATTGTCAAATAGATTTTCGAAAATGGCTGCATCTAATAATTCAAGTTTGCGACAAGGTTCAAAAAGTCCAGAAAAATCTCCATACTAACAAAAGTAATTACACCTAACGTCGTGCTCGTAGTTGGCCCCATCTGTCATCCGTCAACACTCCACTTACTCCAATTAAAACACCGACTCAGGCCCAGAATGGACCGGTGCAGATTTGAAGCGCCCAGACATTCTGAAGCCAGATTTTCTCACACTAAATGAGCAGAAGACTGTGATCAGGCTTTAGCCCCGGTTCTTATCCACGGGGCAGGGGAAGATTAGCCTGTCCCTGCCCAGAGAGAGGCTGCTGCTGCTGGGGGAGAGAGCCAGATTACAGAGGGGGCACAGTGGAGGCGAGGGCATGATTGGCAGTAATATGGAGCCATATTCTATTCGGGCAAAAATGGTCCTGGTTTAGCAGATTTTCAGGAGGCAGTTGGTGCACAGAAGAGAGGTCTTTATTGTAGGTCGTTTTGGGCGTATAGATTATTTCTCCATCTGGGTACTCCTGATCGGATGCCCCAGAAGCACTGAATGAAGGCTCCAATTCAGGCTATGTTTATATGATGACGGTCTGAACAGAAGAGGTAAAAGTGGCATCGCGCTTCACCTTTTTATTCCGTGTTTAGACGACCGTTTTCGGGAGGAAATCTGTGTGCAAACGATGATGCAAAAGTGTGTGGAATTTATATTGGGCATGCATGAAAGGTGGCTAAGTAGTGATGTGTGTGACCTAAACGTGTACGTGACGTGAGCAGATCTGACCAGAGTTTTGCGTCTTGGGCAGTGTAGACGGAAACGCTACAGCGGAGTGTGTTCAACTTTTCCACTCTGGAGGGTGGTTTCAGATTTTTGCATTTTTTAAGCCCCAAAAAGGCCGTCACCGTCTAAACTAAAGGCACTTCCCATAAAATATTTTGCCGTTTTTACCCGCAAGCGTTCTAGTGTAAACAGGCTTGCAGAGAACACATTTTTCTATGGGGATACTAAAATATATCCTCTGTCAACCTTCATTTTCCCTCTGCCCCCGTTTAAATGTGAAATACTATCTAGCAGGGGTCTCCAACCTGTAACTCAGGAGCTACCAGTAGCTCACGACCCTCTTCCAAATAGCTTGCCAAAGGTTTTCGGAATTATACATATTGTGCTGAATGACTCAAATTTGATTTAATTACTTGCCCATTACCATTGTAAATGTATCATTCTGATGCCAATGTTTGTGCACTAATAAATGGATAATAGTTGTGTAAATGTTTTGCAGGCATCAAACTGTACCCTAACCAGGCTGGCGCCACCTAGTGCCTCTGCTCAGTTTCATTTCTCTCCAGCGACCAAGTCAGGAATCAGAATACAATAGATGGTTCATAAAAACCCCAGAAGTGCAAGTTTGGGCACCAGCCAAACAGCAAAGAGCCATACATTCAGTGTTGTCAATGATTCCCGAGATCGAGGATTTAAAGATGGAATAAAGAGAATGTTTCGTGAATTTTATCAAGGAGAAAGACGTTATTGCCCTTCTTCCTACGGGATTTTGGAAAAGCTTTATATACCAGTTAGCCCTGTTATCACACATTACATACGTAACAACCAAATGGCAGCGACTGGTTAAATGATAAAAAGTACCCGCCTACTGTCGAGCGAATGAATTCTAACACTGCCAGGTCAGACGGTTTCTACAAAGTGAAACCGGCTGATGAAGCAGGCTAACTGTGCCCCATCTAAGGCTCTAATATTTACTCAGATTCTTGTGACTGCTGAAATGAGCAGCTCTCTGGCATTTTTATTTTGTAAACGTAACTTACCAGAGAAAAAAGGTTGGAGAGCCCTGCTATATAGGGTCATAGTTAAAGATCCACCGAAACTGGACAGTAAGACGATTTACTGTACAATGTTGGCCCAAACTGTCTCATAATATTGAACATTTATTTTTACAAAGTCGCTTGGTAATTACTTTAAATGATAAATAACAGTTACAAAACCTATTTGGATGATTTTTAACCATACATCATTTGTGTTTAAAAGATAAATGGTATTTTCTCTGCCCTAGTATCTGTTGATATCAGGTATTGGAACATAGATCAGTGCATCGCTGGTCATGGTTTCAGTTAAAACAATTCAACAAAAAAAATAATAATAATAATAAAGGGCAGCAATGTCGAAATATAATATTTTAAATAATAAAAGTTTTACGATTATTGAGAGAAGAAACCTGGCATGAACAATCTGACAGAAATCAGATTCCTCCCATCAAATCAAATTCCACATCCTGTGCATAACCAAAGCCACTTAGAAGAGAAATACATAAAGAGACATAAATAATAGAGTATTTACAAACCTCATCCTGCCACACACCATTTGACGGTTTCTCCCTATGGATCTGTACAAACCCACAGCCCACACAGCCCAGAGCACAGAGTCCCTCATTAGTAAAGCAAAGCCAGACAGAAAAGTTGGAACAGTGGAACATTCTAATCCGAAGATGAACATAAAGCACGGTCAGGTCACCAGCACGGGACAAACGACCAAACGCCTCTACCACCTGACTCATACTGCCATTTGAAGAAAATACATCTTTAGTGACAGAGCTGTGTAGGACTTACTTCATGACCAAGATGTATCCTGCGTACATGACGACCAGCACCACGCTCTCCCACCTGGAAACACAAAAGTAGATATTACAATCAGAATACATTCATTTTGTCGCCGTACCATCCTGTAAAAGCTCAGCGGGGCCTGGTTGGTTCTTGGATGGGAGACCACTGGGAAAATCAGGTGCCACAGTGGGGCGCCAGTCGCAAAAACTTCATTGTGTCCTTTGACAATGTGGGTGAAGCGTCTCGCCCAGTATGAAAGTGGTGTACGCGTGAGAGACGCTGGTGGTCGGAGGCAGAGGTGGGACCAAGTCGTTGTTGTTTTGCAAGTTTCAAGTAAGTCTCAAGTCTTTGAACTCAAGTCCATGTCAAGTCCAAAGTGAAAGACCGACAAGTCTAAGTCAAGTCTCGAGTCACTGGCCCATAAGTCCAAGTCAAGTTCAAGTCATTTCAAGACTTTAAACCAAAGAACCAAATATATCTTAGATTTTAGCGATTTATATAACTTTTAAACTAAATTGTACTGAAAAAGTCATGGTATATTTATATATGAGTATTTATAGTTGTAGAAATGCAACTTTTTCCTTTTTAAATGTCTTTGACAAGATCTTAGTGCAAATCGTTATGGTCAGAATGGAAAGAATTCAGATTTAAAAATGCTGTTATTTTGTCATGTAGTCTGCACTCAAAATGGAAAGATCATGTTCTTTGTAGTTCTCTTTGTTTTACTGTATAATACTGTATATTACTTTATTGTACTGTATATTACTGTAGTACGTTTGAGGATACCACATCACAGTACTTCAGTTACATCCAAAGAAACAAATAGTGAAGTGGGAGGGACATGTTCCAGTTTGTTCCTGTAAAATTAAGCACTGTATTTATCAACTGTAAAGAGTATTTTCTAAAAACCTATTTTTTAGGAGAAGCATCAAGTCTTCTCAAGTCACAGGCCATGAGTCCGAGTCAAGTCCCAAGCCACTGAGCTTTAAGTCCAAGTCGAGTCCCATGTCTTAGTCCATTTTATCAAGTCAAGTCTGACTCGAGCCCAATTCACGACTTACAAGTCCCCACCTCTGGTCGGAGGAACTGATGGCGCAGATTGGCAGCCATCAGTCTGTTCCAGGGCAGCTGTGGCTACAGTAGTAGTTTACCACCACCGGGTGTAGAGTGAATGAATAAATGTGAATGATCTGTAAAGCGTCTTTGTGACATATGTCTGTGCAAAGCGCTACATAAATAAAAACTTACTTACTATTTGAATGATGATAAAGTGTATTATTACATCACATAGGATTTAGTGAAAGTGAAATTATTGTGAAACTTACCAGACAATCTTCTCGTCATAGATGAACTGCAGAGGGAGACGTACATTTAGTTAGTTTATAAGGTGTAGTCTATGGGGGATTATTTTTGCTTAAATCCACAGAACTGAAGTGAACTGAACTTACTGCGATCAGAGCAATGACGGACAGGATGTAGTAGAACGAGTCCCTGAACACGGCCCAGAAGGTCAGCATCACCACCTGTCAATAAAACACACTCACCAAATTAATACAAAAATCTTAAAGAACTAGATAATTCAAGATCTTATACAGTATATACATTAATTATAGGCCCTTCCAAGAGTGTTTTAAGCCATGTTACCTCAGTAGAAACATACCTGGAGTTGTGTTTAGTTTCATTTACACATGTTTGAGTTATCCTGGTGTATTACTCTGTGTACATCTCTAAAGCTGAAAATGCTGTTCCACCTTGTGATGTCATTTAGCAGAAGTTCAAGTCAACAGCTACCATTTATAGGGATGTAACAATAACCGAAATATCGTGATATCGTTTTGTCAAAGTTCTCACAATCATATCGTGGACCATCACAATATATCGAATTACAAGTCTGTTTGCTTAAATTAAGAGTTATGGTGCAGCAATAGACAAAAAGACAGAGGGAACTACATAGACCATGATCCTTTGCTCCATTTCTGTGCAGACTACAAGAAGAAATAACAGTTCTAAGCACTTTGAAGTCTTGTCAAGGCATTTTAAGAGGAAAAAATTGCATATTAACAGTTTTATTAGCCTCCACAAAATATCGAGATAAATATCGTACCGTGAGATGTATATCGTGAAATATCGTACAGAGAGATTTGGATATTGTTACATCCCCAATCGTGAGCCTCCACACCATATCTTGAGCTTTCCAACGATATCACAATAAATATCGTACCGTGAGGTTCATACTGTGACAATATCGTATCGTGAGACTCGGATATGGTTACACCCCTAACCATTTACCTTTTGTTCAGTAAAGTTTGGCAATTTCAGGGCTTAAATGATCCAAATTATTGTAGTGAAGGTGCATGGAGTTTAACAGGACAGAGTGGAAAAGAGATTGTTTTTAGTTTGGGAGAAGAACTCAGCCTAAATTTGCAGAGTTTGTGCGATAAACAAGCGTGAATGAAACAAAACACAACTCCAGGTGTTTGTGATGAGGAAACATTATAATATAGATCGGAAAATAGCGTAATATGGTCCATTTAACTACATCCTCGCACATTTTTATAAGAGCTGGCAGTTGCATTATTCCCTTTTCTCTCATCTGTGCATTCCAAATATTTGTGGTCGTCGTAAATATGAGTTTGTGTGGAGCCAAATGAGCAGATGGTTTAGTTCTCCTTCAGCGGACTCGAGTGGACCACATGTGCCGTCGGAAACCCGCCGCGAACATCAGGCGCGAGCGAGACGGGAGCGCACCTGTCCGGCGAAGATCCCGCACACGCCGATGATGCAGAGGATGTTGAAGACGGCCGAGCCCACGATGGTCCCCACGCCCACGTCGCCATGGGTGATGAAGACGCCTGCGGGGACAGAGGCAAAGTCAGGAGGCAGCCAATCAGAGGCAGGGAGGATGGGGACGAAGAAAAGAGGCAGCCAATCAGATGTAAGGAGAAGGGGACAAAGTGAAGAGACAACCAGAGAAGTAGAGACAAAAGGAAACGGAAGAAAGAAAGGAGACAGTCAAGCAGGGACATGGAGAAGGGGACGAAGCAAAGAGGCAGCCAATCAGAGACGAGGAGGACAGAGACAAAGAAAGGAGGCAGCCAATCAGATGTATGGAGAAGAAGAGAAAGTGAAGAGACAACTAGAGAATCAGAGACAAAATGAAAGAAAGGAGACAACCAATTAGAGACATGGAGGACAGAAGACAGCCAATCAGAGAAATGGAGGACAAGAGACAGCCAATCAGAGGCAAGGATGACAGAGACAAAGAAAGAAGGCAGCCAATCAGAGGTATGGAGAAGGAGACAAAGTGAAGAGACAACCAGAGAATCAGAGACAAGAAAGGAGACAGTCAAGCGAGACATGGAGGACAGGAGACAGCCAATGAGAGGCATGGAGGACAGGAGACAGCCAATGAGAGGACATGGAGGACAGGAGACAGCCAATGAGAGACATGGAGGACAGGAGACAGCCAATGAGAGGCATGGAGGACAGGAGACAGCCAATCAGAGACATGGAGGACAGCAGGGGACAGCCAATGAGAGACATGGAGGACAGGAGACAGCCAATCAGAGACATGGAGGACAGGGGACAGTCAAGTGGAGGACAGGGGACAGCCAATCAGAGGCATGGAGGACATTAGACAGTCAATCAGAGACACGGAGTACAGGAGACAGCCAATCATAGATATGGAGGACAGGGGACAGTCAAGTAGAGACATGGAGGACAGGAGACAGAGGCATGGAGGACACTGGTCAGTCATGTAGAGGCATGGAGGACAGGAGACAGTCAATCAGAGACATGGAGGACAGGAGACAGTCAATTAGAGACATGGAGGACAGGAGACAGTCAAGTAGAGACATGGAGGACAGGAGACAGTCAAGTAGAGGCATGGAGGACAGGAGACAGTCAAGCAGAGACATGGAGGACAGGAGAGGACAGTCAAGTAGAGACATGGAGGACAGGAGACAGTCAAGTAGAGACATGGAGGACAGGAGACAGTCAAGTAGAGACATGGAGGACAGGAGACAGTCAATCAGAGACATGGAGGACAGGAGACAGTCAATCAGAGGCATGGAGGACATGAACATGGGAGGAAATGGCCGATCAGGGCTGATGAAGACGAGAACAGTGTGAAGGGACAGACAATCAGAGGAAGCGCAGTGGACACAACCTGAGAGTGGAGACAACGTGAGAAAAGTCCAACAGAAATCAGGAGGAAAAGGACCATGTGGGTGGGTGGTCCTATATAATTTCAGCCTGGAGAGGGCGCTCTAGTCTTGTGTGTCAGTATCTGCTACTCCTATTACTCCTGTACCATTGTCACCTGGCTCTCTACTGCACATGTCTCCTGCAGAAAGAGCCTCTGTCCTGTCTGTGTCAGTGTCTTGTAGGATTTCAGCAGATTTCAGGCTCCCCGGGGCCGAGGTGGGGCTAGTTGTAGTATCGATCAAGTATGAGTGGATGTCCGGCTACTGAGGTTTGCATAAATGATGTGAACAAATGTCTCACTCATGTGCATTTGACGCATACGGGTCATTAAGACATATCCCACTCACTAAAGTTCATTTAGCATCATAACTTATTTTATCACACGGCGATAAACTGGAAATCATATTCTGCACATTACAAGTCGCAAGGAGTGAAATACGCAGCCGAAAAAAGTTTAGAGTGAGCGAAGAAATTGTGAGGGACTGGGGGAAAAGCGGAGGATGCTCGAACTGCAATGAAGAAAACAAAAAAAGCTCATCGCAGACGACAAGATTTAGCTGGAGTTGGCGGAGTTGCTCAGAAGTGACAGCGAGGATGAAGAATTCAGTGGATTTAGTGATTTGGAGTGAGATGGAGAGTTTGGTAAACTTGTTCTGTTCTGTTGTTTATGTTATAGTTTATCTGAAGAACTGTTCATATGTGACGTTAACAGTCTGTTGTTCTCTGTTCTATTGTTATTACTAGAACTTAACTTTTCCTGGTTTCTGATTTTATAAAACAAATTTCCCCAAAAAAGTGTGACTTATACATGTTTTTTTCTTCTTCATGCATTTTTGGCTGCTGCTTATACTTCGGAGCGACTTATAATTCAAAAAATGCGGCAAGTCAGCTCTTTCTGCTGAGATTCTGTTCAAATGTTCAGATCTACACAGATGCAAAGGACCGTGAACAAGTGGCAGCCAAATTATCAGTGGCAATGGACAAAGTTTCTATGGTTGAATGATTCCTTAAACATTAAATGTAAAAAAAAATGCAACAGTATTTTGCATAATATGTTTGTTATAGTTTATCTGAAGAACTGTTCATACGTTAACAGTCTGTTGTTCTCTGTTCTATTGTTTTTACTAGAACTTGACTTTCAAGATGAAATGTCGGTTCCTGATCTCTGATTTAATCAAATAAATTTCCTCCAAAAAGTGTGCCTTATATTTTTTATTCTTCATTTTGCATTTTCTGGCTGGTGCGACTTATACTCTGGAGTGACTTATAGTCCGAAAAATATGGTAGTTAAGTACAATTTGTAGCATTTTACTTTCTTATTCTAATTGGACACGTCAAATTAAAAGGCCCAAACAGGATAATCAGATGAACCGATATCAGATACAGCAACGTTTTCTGCAACAACATCCTACACCAGCATCGTATTGGCTCATCCCTGATATTTATACTGCGTAGGTATTGTATATGTTGAAGGGCAAATGTAAATGTGTATATATAATGTGCACGTACCGATGACTGATGCGAAGAGCTCGGGAGCAGAGCTGCCCGCCGCCATGAACGTGGCTCCTGCTACGTCCTCACTCAGGTCCAGTTTCTACACCAAAACACAGGACACACATGTAAACAGACCTGTGCAAATATGTCCTACTGCGCCGTGAGTCAAGGTAAACATGTGAGGACGACAGAGAGGAGAGTGAGTGTTTAGGCCTGTTTATTGTTCAGAAAGTCATAGAAGGAATAATCATTTGGAGCCAGATTCATATTTGGTATTATTTTTCGTCGAGGTGGAAGGTTGAATATATAACTTCAAGGACTCGTTTGGGTTAAATTTTGCTCCTTATTTATTACTGTATTATTGTGACAGACTCGTGAAAAAGTACAAGGGCGTTTTACTGACCACGGCTAAAAGGAATTATTCGAATAACTTGACAGAAACTGAATGTGTAGTGTAAAGTAAACGTGCAGAATCCTACCTCACAGATCTTCTCCAGAGACGTCACAAAGTACTCGTCACAGGTGATCGCCAGAGCCAGGAACATGTACAGAGTCTGAGGAGAGAGAAGACTGTTTACAAGAAGCATTTATATGGAAATCTTTACTCTAATCCAGGGGTGTTAAACTCAAATTCACAGAGGGCCAAAATTTAAAACTGGGACTATCATGGGCCAAACCAAACCTTCAACAACATCTGTATGTTTTCTCTTCTTATTAGATATGTAATGTTAAACTTTTTCTTATTAAAATAAATATTTAATAGTAGTTCTGCTTAAGCATTGAATCCAGAACAAGCCTAATGTAAAATAATGACAACATTTTAAATAATGTCTTTATAGTCGATCTGTAGCTGGTGGGCAGCTCTAATACATATTTGATATGATCTTGCGGGCCAAATATAATTATATCGCAGGCCCAATTTGTCCCCCTTGCCTGAGTTTGACATGAACTCAGGCAAACTCAGCCACTTGAGTTTGACGTCCTAAATGAACACTGAATATTTTTTCCCAAATAGGCCAACTTTATATCATATTTTAGTCTTACATTTATATTTATACATTATCTTATATTTTAGTCTAGTCTTAACTCTTTTACTGGGTTTAGGTTGATTAATGGTCATGGTTTTTCAACTAATAACCTGTTCTAATCCTGTAGACACTCTGGCCTTGTGCCTCTGTAAAATTCTCACGGAGTTGCTACCTCGTTATTCCATCATTCCACTGTTTTTTATTATTTTTATGCTTGTATTATTCTGTGGACTGTGTGTGCATTGTTACAGTTACTGTTTTAGGGACAGGACAGGCTACAATTGTGGGCACAGTTGCTTTAATAAATCAGACTTTATTCAAGACAACTTCTCAGTTTTTTTATAGTATAGAAATTTCACAATAGTTCCCCACAAAGGCGGGAACATGCAAGTCGTGACTTGGACTTGAGTCATACTTGAGTCGCTATTTTAAGACTTGACTTGATAAAATGGACTAAGACTTGGGACTCGACTTGGACTTTAAGGTCTTGGACTTGAGAGGACATGAGACGCACTTTTAAATCTGAATTATTTCTATTCGGACCGTAGTGATTCACACTAAGATCTTGTCAAGACATTAAAAAAAAAAAAAAGAACTAAATTAATTTCCACAATTCTAGTATACTCTTTTATACTCTTTATAAATACTCATGTATAAATACACCATGATGTTTTAAGTACAATTCAGTTTAAAATTCATATAAATTGCAAAAATCTAAGCTATATTTGGTACTTTGGTTTTAAGACTTGAAAAGACTTGAAGTTCAAAGCAGACGACTTGGACTTGACTTGGACTTATCGGCCAGTAACTCGAGACTCGACTTGGACTTGCCTGTATTTGACCTGGGACTTGAGGTCAAAGACTTTAGACTTACTTGAGACTCGCAAAACAACGACTTGGTCCCACTTCTGGTCCCCAATACTCCTTATGTTATATATTATATATGGTTTTCTATTATCACTAATGTATTTGTGTATTAAGAGTCCATACAAGAACAATGGCGCTACACAATTTTTACAATGATGTACTTCTGAATGAAAAAATATTCAGATGGGAGATGAATTGTACCAGGGATTTACCAGTTAAATTCTTTATATTTTCACCGTAGTCAAGCCAAAATGTAAACAAATTTTTAAAAATCTCATATCTATGTTACTATATTTTTGTCTCTCGAGGTTTGTGGCGCAGAAGCAAAGAAACAGCACTAAATCGATTCTATAAGACGTGACATCATTGCCTATAGACTCCAGTAGTGTGGTGTATACAGTGAGGGAGAGGGTGTTAGGCTCTATGCTGTCCACAGGGGGCAGTATAGGACCATAGCATGAGCATGGGACAGCAGTCATTTAAATATGCAGACATTACTATACTGTCTTAGTTAGAATACTGCAGTTTTTTTTATGCACAGTGCACTCTTCACTGCTATAATTCTCTATGTCTTATCTTATATAATCCATATTTATTGCCACATATCTCCAAGGGCAACCATTTTAATTAGCCCAAACTACATTAAGCACTCACTGAAATATAGTAGTAGTATAGTATAGTAGTATTAGTAGTATTTGAAGACAGTGCAGTCACTTAAAAAGATACTGTACCTGATTTTTTCCCCGTGTATTTAAGGAAAAATGATCTTGTACAGATATATTATAAAAACAGCTCTCGAAAAAGAAGAAGAAAAAGAAGAAAAAGACGAACATGGAGAAGACCAAAAGGAAGACAAAGACGACGGAGAAGATGAAGATGATGAAGAAGATGGAGAGGACAAAGAAGACAAAGAAGAAGAAGGAGGTGGGATTAAATACATTTTCTTCTTAGCACTAAATTTTTTGGGCCAATTTTTTTATTTTGTATTTTTTTGTTGTTATTTCTGCTGTGGTTTCATTATTAATGTTATGTGTTCCATAGTAAAAGAATGTACATTTCTTACTTGCCCAAAATAAATGCATAAATCAAAATCAAATAAGTCTAACGTGTTCTTCTAATTACGAAGTGTTTATTGTCCGATAATCAGGAAGTGCACGTTGGCAAAAGTCTGGTCTCGAAGCTGTGAAAAGCGACTATAAACTCATCGTGGTGAGTAATTCGGATGCTCGGAATGCAGAAGGTAAGTGAGGAATAACTCTGGATCTTTGCAAATGAACTACTTTTGCTTTTCCCGTTTTTAAAGATGATAAAATAATGTAGAGCACCTTTAAATGTTTATGGAAAACGTAGAAAACAGTGTCTATGTATCGTATTTGTGGTTTCAGCTTTCTGACATTATAATTCAAGAGATAATATTTTGTTTTCTAATCGTAATGGCAACACTGTTTTCTTCATTGTGACACCCATAGATCGATAATGTAATGGGACATCTAAGTCTGTTACAAAAAACACAAAATACTGATTAAAATACTGAAAAGTGCTTATGAACTCATCGTGGTGAGTAATTCAGACGCTCGAAATGCATAAGGTATGTGAGGAATAACTTTAGGATCTTTGCAAATGAACCACTTCTGTTTTTCACATTTTTAAAGCTGGTAAATTGACGTAGAGCACCTTTAAATGTTTATGGAAAACGTAGAAAACCGTGTATATGTTTCGTATTTGTGGTTTCAGCTTTCTGACGTTATTATTCAAGAGATAATATTTTGTTTTCTAATGGGAACAGTAACACTCTTTTCTTCACCCATGGATCGATAATGTAATGGGACATCTACATTTACTACAAAAACACAAAATACTAATTAAAATTCTGATAGGATAATTGCACGTAGGGCTGTCAAAAGTATCAAAACTCTGACACTAAAGTAATACCAAAACTAGATACTAATTTGAGCAGGTATAGATACTGAAAAAATATATATATACAATTAAAAAGACAATAAAAAAAAATTCTTATTTTATGTGAAATGTTGACTCTTGTGCACTTTTAAGTCATGTTGGAAAGCCGTTTTCTCATCAAAAACAGACCTGGAGTTGAGTTTTGTTTCATTCGCATCATGCTTGAGTAATCCTTTATTAGTCCGTCAACATTTCCAAAGCTCAGAATGCTCTGTTCCAACTTTGTGATGTCATGAAGTGATAGTTTTTGAGACAACCATCCTGAAATTTCCTGCCTTTTTACTGAACAAAATGCAAAATGCAGCAGAAATTATTGAAAAATGATTCTAGCGAAGGTGTATGGAGTTTAAAACCACAGTGAAGCGCTTCCTGCTTTACCACATGACATCACAAGGTGGAACAGAGTGTTTTCAGCTTTAGAGAAAGACTCCAGGTCTGTTTTTGATGAGGAAACAACATTATTACATAGATCAGAAAATAGTGTAATATGGACGCTTTAACAGGACAAAACTTGAGCTTTCCTGAACATTTTTAGTACGACTTTGAGCTTTATCAGAAAACAAAACCAAATGCCAAGATAAAAAAAAATAATATTATATGAAAACTACATTCTATCATTAAAAAAAGCTGAATTTTCTTCGTTTTTGTGTTATCATAATCTATATCAAGTGAATTCCTGGGTGTCGAAAACCAGACTTTGGAAATTTTGATTCCTAACGTGACTTGGAAACGTTCACACGGACTAAATTGAGTTTGATTTTCAGAGCAGAGTGGTGTTCAGGTCCGTGTTGGTAAACAAAACACATTTCTCGACGCGGAGCTGCGATTGGCCGAGCTCCACACGCCCACCGCTCCTTTGTGTCAGGTAGCACGTGTTACATAAGAGGCCCTTCTGCTGGCAGGATTTTTGCACAATTAGAAGCCAGCCGTCCGTGACCTTGAGATGACATTGCGTGCGGAGATCGTAATATACATGCAAACATCACTCAGAGGCGTTTTAAAGATGTACTATATTTGAGAAGTACTATATTTAAAGAAGTACTATGCGATTACGGTCTGAAAAATGAAGAAACAGCTTTGGAATGGCATCCTAATTATTCACCGTGATGAGCTCATTTGTGCTTTTCACAGCTTCCAGACGCCAAAGAGAAGCTTTCCGGTCACACTAATGCAAACAACAACTAGCATGCTAACAGAGCACCAGCGTAACTTCACGATTTGTGGCCGATAAGCTTTATTCAGGCTTACCGGAAAACGTTTGGAAACATGCAGATGACGACTTCCGTTGTAATTACAGATACTGGGCGTGTACATAGAACTATAATAATGTTTTCTTTTTTTTCTTATGTTTTTATTATAGATCCATGGGCAAGTGTGATAAAACTACACATTCAGCAGCAGCGGTCTTCACAATCTGCCAAAGTTTTCCATGGGGAATGTGACTCTAATCGCAGCTTCGATGTCACTTACAGGCAGCTGGTCGTAACTGTTGATCTGCTGAACATAACAAAACTACAGTGACATATATATTTTTTATGACGTTGGACAAATTATAATGCCCAAATTAATAGGCAATTTATTAAAGAAAAAACAAAAAGGAATACAATGACATCTAGATGAAGAAAATTATTTTTCCAGATTTACTACTGTCAACAGAGTTCGCCGGAAGTAATCACCCGCATGTTTCCAAACGTCTTCTGGTTTTATGATGTGAACGGGAATAGAGCCCATAAAAATGCTTTATAATCACACAGTAGTCTCATTTTGATTCCAAGAACTGCTTTTACAATACATCTGTTTTGTTGCAAGATATATTATACTTAAATAAATGGAAAAAAAAAAAAAAAAAGACTTATGCTGTTGTGCTTCAAAGTAGATTTTATACACTATTGTTTGTCTAGTCCTTTCGCTAACGTGAACGCTATAGGTACCTTTAGGTTTGCCATTTACATGTCTGCTGTTTGTTTTGCTTGTTAAAAGGTTGTATGGAAGATTTTTTTTTTTGTTTCAAACTGTCAGTGAAAGATTAAAATGCCATTACAGAGCTGCAGCAGCTTTGTAATTATGATGACCAAAAAAAAAAAGAACGAAAATCTATCAACTGTGGACGTAGTGTGGCCAGATAAACATCAGCCAATAGAAAACGAGGCTCCCTCATTTTCTATTGGCTGTTAGGTTGTCAATCAAACTCCCTAGTATAACTGACTCGTTGGAGCGCGGGGATTACGTGGTTTATGCAGCGGTTCTTAGAGGCTTTTTCGAACTGTCGCTTCCTCGCATTTCGCACAAAGTTTGTCGCGACGGCGGACGAGAATCCACGACCAGTTTGCCGCAAAAGAAAGTCCGTTTTTGAGGTCGCTGAAAGGCGAAGAGAAGAGGAAAAGGAGCAAAGCCAAACTGAGGTGATTCTTGGAGATCTCGTCCAGCGATGGCGCGACCGAAGCAGACGGAGGGTCTAAAAACTGACGCGTTGGTCGCTGAATTACTTCTAGACAGGAAACTTCAACAGTAATTCTGAATGCACACAAGGACTGTTGCTGTATTTCTCTTCCCTTAAAAAAATCCTCTATACAACCTTTAAGGCTATGTTTATATGATAACGGTCTGAACAGAAGACGTAAAAGTGGCATTGCGTCTTCACTTTTTATTCCACGTTTAGACAAGCATTTTCGGGAGGAAGTCTGCATGCATACGGTGACGCAAAAGTGTGTGGAATTCGTGTCTTTGGACATACGGAAGTTCTCACAACACACAATTTCATCAGCTACTCTTTCCGCAATGTTGTCCCACCATCGACTGGTTCTCCAGGTCTCGTCCATATCCGTCTGACTCGACTGTGACGACCTGGTGCATCCAGAATTTGACAGAGGTGATTGCAGATCCTTTTCTGTTCACTAATAGTATCTCTGCAGATTCTGTACATTTGTTGGGAGCCTCCTGTAAGTTTATTAGAGCTGCCAGAACAGTTTGAAGGTCCGTCACATGGAAATGATCCGACATGTTTGTTTCTGTGTACTGTATGTAAGTGACGTAAACGTGTACACGACCTGAGCAGATCTGACCAGAGTTTTGCGTCTTGGGCAGTGTAGACGGAAACACTATGGCGAGTGTATTCAACTTTTCCACACTGGAGGGTGGTTTCAGATTTTTGCGTTTTTAAGCACCGTCTAAATGAAAGGCACTTCTGATAAAATATTTTGTCGTTTTCACCCGCAAGCGTTCTCGTGTAAACCGGCAAGTGTTTGATCATCCTGATCTCCTGCTAATGTAAAGATCTTACATTTTGGAACTAAGAAAGCCCAATAACCAGCCAGGGCTTGGACTAAGGGCCTCCAACTTGTAGCTCAGGAGCAAGTAGCTCTTCACCCATTTCCAAGTAGCTCTCCATGGGATTTCTGAATTACACGTATTGTACTGAATAAGTAAAATTTGATTAACTAATTTACCATTGTACATGTATCATTTTGACTAACTTTGTACACTAATAAATGGATAATGGTTTATGTTTTACAGGCATCTAAATGTACTTCAGGCTAATTTCTTATGAGCACTAAAATTAGTAGCTTCGTGGCTTGGACTTCATTTGGCTTGGACGTTATTTAAGTGTTATTACCCCACTGCTCTGGGCTCACTGCAGCAGAAACTGACCATTTATTGGGACCGTTTATTATCGGTGCAAACATAATAAACCAACAGAGATATAGACCGTGTTTATGTAAGTTTTGGTGATATTTTACACATGGTTTCCTCGACAGGTCACACGGTTCACTGTAGACTCCCTCAACTAAAAATCAGACTCAGCACAATCTGGAGCGCTAACCTTCTCCTGGACCTGCACGCTCTAGTGGAGGAGCAGGTACGTGACACACAGAGACAGAGCGAGGATAAGAGATGAGATGAAGTAGAGAGAAAGAAGAGAGGAAAGATGAAAAAGGAGATTAAGCAGAGGAGATGTAACGAAAATTGAAATGGAAAATAAAGTGAAATGGGAGATAAGATAGTGAAGAGAGCTTGCGTAAAGAGATACAATGACAAAAAACAGATGGGAAGATGGGAAAAATGAAAGAAAAGAACGAAAGGAGGCAGAGAGAGAAAAGACTTACAGCCACAATGTGCAGCAGGACAGCTCCGTTCTTCCTCTCGTCGTTGCTGAAGAAATCCTCCGGGAACTCGTGAACGGCTGAAACACACACAGGTCAAAGTTAGAGCTAGAGATCGGGCTGATATATCAAATTTCAGATGGCAGATATTTTGTTTTGGTCGATCTTATGCTTAAAAAATAGACACAAAGCTTCATACTAAAAAGTCTTTTATTACACAGAGCGATTTAAGTCATGTTATAATGTTGTTACCTCCTCAAAAACAGTTGTGTTTTGTTTCATCCACACACGTTTGTAACCCTTTATTATTAGTCCGTCTACATCTCAAAACGCTCTGTTCCACCTTGTGATGTCATGTAGTGGTAGTTTTTAAAAAGTTAACAGCTCCTTTTACCTTTTGGTTCAGTAAAGATTGACAATTCCAGAGCTGAAATCATCCAACTGATTCTAGTGAAGGTGTGTGGAGTTTAAAAGTGTGTGATGGTGCTCTGAAGGGCAGTGACTTTAACCAGGCTTGTGCCACCTTGTGCCTTCACATAACTTCAGTTCTCTCCAGCAACTAGGTTAGGAATCGGAATACACTAGACAGTTTGCAAGAACCTCAGAATTTGAAGACCAATCAGAGAAGAGCTGTGAAGGCATGACGTGCAGTTCCACAAAAGGGTTTGAGTTTGACAACAGTAAACAAAGCGGTCGAGATGGATGTAGACGAAGACAGACATTCTGTGTTGGCAACGATTCCCGAGACCGAGGTTTTAAAGCCGGAACAAAGAGAATGTTTGGTTAATTTTATCAAGGGGGAAAGACGTTTTTGTCCTTTTTCCTATGGGATTTGGAGCATTACATACGTCACGACCAAATAGCAGTGATTGGTTAAATAAAAAAAAAAAAAAAATACCCGCCTACCATCTAGCGGACAAATCCTAATGGTGCAAGGTCAGACGGCTTCTACAAAAGGGAAACAGGCTGATGAATCAGGCTACAGTGACTTTGAGAGCAAAGGGACGGGAGGCTCAGAACGTCAAAAACGAAAGTGAAGCTAATAAAACACGGTAATACTAGAGATGAAACAATATCGTAATAAATATTGTACCGTGAGATTTGGATATTTTGGAGAAGCTAAAATAATTGTAGAAAGGTTAATTATTGCTTTTAAAATACATTGACAAGACTTTGGTTTGACTCCATACTGTCATAATCCCATGAAGTCAAGTAAAAAACATATTTCTTCATGTTGTCTGCACTGAAATGCATCATGGGATATGTAGTTCCCGATGTTTATTAGCTGTTACTACAATAAAACAATGCATTTAAGGCAAAGGGACTTGTATTTTGATATATTGTGACAGCTCTTGATATTATTGAGAAACTTTTGACGATACAATTTTAACAATATTTCGGTTATTGTTACATCCCTAGGTAATGCGTATAAGATTTTCCCTTTTATAGCATAGTAGTAAAATAACTCTTGATCTTATTTAAATGGGAGTTAGTTGAATAAAAGGGATGATTTTGCAGAAACACAGTAGCACAGAATAGATTTTTCCTCAAAATGGTGGATGACGACTCCAGGTGTTGTGACAAAGGAGTAGTTTTGTGAAGAAAAATAACAAGTTGGTATAATTCATCTGGTTTAATCTGGGAGAGGGGACGGTGCAGCGCTGGAGTCTGGGCGACCATATGTTGTTTGGGAAACATCACACGAGCGGCTCCGTCTCACACCTGTTTGAAATGACACTGGTTTAACTGGAAAAGATTAAAAAGGAAGAGAGTATTGTAGTGAGAGCAACTGAGAAAACAAACTGTAGTCGGAGTTTGTTTCATTTTTCCACACAAAGTTGTAGCACTTGTGAGTGATAATAACTGTAGGTGTGCAGGTAGTAGTAGTAGTAGTAGTAGTAGTAGTAGTAGTAGTAGTAGTAGTAGGTTTAATAGGTAGTAGAGGAGTAGCAGTAGTAGTTTAATAGGTAGTAGAGGAGTAGCAGTAGTAGTTTAATAGGTAGTAGAGGAGTAGCAGTAGTAGTAGTAGTAGAGTAGCAGTAGTAGTTTAATAGGTAGTAGAGGAGTAGCAGTAGTAGTTTAATAGGTAGTAGAGGAGTAGCAGTAGTAGTAGGTAGTAGTAGGTAGCAGTAGTAGTAGGTAGCAGTAGTAGCATTAGTAGTAGTAGTAGTAGTAGCAGTAGCAGTAGGTAACAGTAGTAGCAGCAGGTAGTAGTAGTAGCAGTAGTAGTAGTAGCAGTAGTAGTAGTAGCAGTAGTAGTAGTAGTAGCAGTAGTAGCAGTAGCAGTTTAATAGGTAGTAATAGTAGTAGCAGTAGTAGTAGTAGTAGTAGCAGTAGCAGTAGCAGTAGTAGTTTAATAGGTAGCAGTAGTAGAGTAGTAGAAGTAGTAGTAGTAGTAGCAGTAGTAGTGCTTTAATAGGTAGGAGAGTAGTAGTAGTAGCAGTAGAAGAGTAGTAGTAGTAGTAGCAGTAATAGTAGGTAGTAGCAGGTAGCAGGTAGAAGTAGTAATAGTTTAATAGGTAGTGGCAGTAGTTTAATAGGTGGTAGTAGTAGTAGTAATAGTAGCAATTTAATAGGTGGTGTTAGTAGTAGTAGTGGTAGTAGTTTAATCGGTAGTAGTAGTGGTTTAATAGGTAGTAGAGTAGTCGTAGTAGCAGTAGTAGAGTAGTAGTAGCTAGCAGTAGGTAGCAGCAGGTAGTAGCAGTAGTAGTAGTTTAATAGGTGGTGTTACTAGTAGTAGTGATAGTAGTTCAATAGGCATTAGTAGTAATATTAGTAGTAGTAGTAGTAGCAGCCATCATCGTCAACAACATTTAATAGGTGGTAGTAGTAGCAGTAGTGCATATGTAATAGATGTAGTCATTGAGTAGGTACTAAATAGGTAGGGTAATAGGTGCAGTAGTTAGTAAGTTAGTAGGTAGTAGTTAGTAGTAATAGTAATAGTAGGCTAGTAGTAGCAGCAGTGTAGCTATAGTAATAGTTGCAGTACTTTTGTCATAGTAGTTGTAGGAGCACTATTCACTTGCAATTGCAGTAGTCACGGCAGGTAGCAGTAGTACTCGTTTGTTTTGTTGTAGATGCAGAATCAGTAGCAGTATTTACTTGCTTTTGTACTATTGCAGTAGCAGTAGTAGCAGCAGTAGTAGTATTTATTCTCAGTAGCAGTAGTTGGTGCAAAACAACAACAAAAATGTACTACTACTCATCACGGTTGTGTATTTTTTTTTATTTCATTCAATTAAAATTTTATAAGCAAAAACACCCACCAACTCCCTTTATGCAAATGATAAAACAAAAGAGCTTTCGTGTAAAACTTCAGACACGATTTGAACATCCACATTCTATATTTAGAGCCTTGTACACACACACACACACACACACACACACACAAAGGCACTGCTGCATGCTGGGACTTCTCATCCATCACGTCCGACCTCCAGCAGAACACAGTGTGGAGCGGACTGAACCATACGGAACCACCCCGGGACAGAGGCAAACACACCTGGAGGAGGGGAGGAGGGGGCAGGGGAGGGCATCTGCAGCAGTGGCCCCCGCGTGACCCTGTCTCACCTTGGAGCACAACTTTGTTTATGTTAATGCCCGAAAAGGCTGAGTAATGGATGGTGCGTTTCTACGACGGGTACGACGGGGCATTAAAACGAGCGATGGGACTTTTGGATATTTTATGGGATCTGAATCTTTTAAATCTGCTGCTCAAAAGACGGATGACAAAGAGAAAGGACCAAAACTCAGACTTGTAAAAAAAAAAAAATAAAATAAAATGTTCAAACTGAGAGTGGACATGTATTTACCCTTTGGAGTTATGCATAATTTAAAGGTGCACTGTGCAGCTTTTTTGGTGGAATGTCGATGAAATGCTTGTCTCCATGGCGATGTTATTGCTTTGTCTGTATGTACGGCAGGGGTGTCAAACTCATTTTGGTCCGGGGGCCGTATCCAACTGACTTTGATCCCAAAGGGGCCGGATCAGAAAACTCATGTCATATAAACCCCAAAAATAACAATAAGTTCAAATATTTGTGCAGAGAAATGCAAATCTATTACAGAAATCTTTTTTTAATTGATGAACTCTTTCTTTTACAAAATATTATAATATTATGAACAACCTGAAACTTTAAGAAAAATACAATTTCAACACAATATTTTAACATGAACTTGTTTAACATTAACTTGTATAAATAGGAATACGCAAGTTTTTCTTGGAAAATCCTGCACTCGGCTCCACTTTTCTCATTTTGGACATTTTTCTGATGAGGGTGTCACGGTCAACAGTCAAAACGACGATCGTCCTTTAAGAGCGTTTGGAAAGAGACAAGTCTTCATTTGTGCTGCTCTCTGGTGGGAGGGGCCACGTACAGAGACACTGGAGACGCTGCTGTTATAAACACCACAGAAAATTAACAATATTTTAATAAAAAATAGAATCAAAATATTTTAGTAGAAAATCAGCCGAGGGCCAGATTAAAGGTCTTGGAGGGCCGGATCTGGCCCCCGGGCCGCATGTTTGACACCTGTGATGTACGGCATTAAAATTTTCAGAATTCCTGTTTTTAAGGTATTTCTGAGCTATAAAACCACCTGTAATTGAATAAATGTAAAGTAGAGATGTTTAATGTTATACTGTGGAACATTTCAGGCAGAGCAATGGCATCTCTATAGAAACAGGCAGGTTTTCATGGAGACGCCAAGGTAATTATAAAGTTTTGTGGTGCACTTTTAAATAAAATGTTGCAGGTTGCGGTGATAAGCGACCAATGAGCTCCTTCGTTTCATATTCGTCCCTGAAATAAGCAAATCTGATTGGACGACCAAGTTTGGGCCTGGCTTGAAACGCGACGCAAGGAGTGTTGACGAGACGAAAAATTCAAACATGATTTTGATTCGACTCTATAGTCAATACCGATTTTGATACCCAAATGATCATTTTAAAAGCTCTTTTAGACAATGTTGTAATTTTCACCACAAAGTAATTATAACATAACGTGATCTCAATATGAAACTGTTCAGGAAAGGTCACATTTTATCAAGTATGAATATTTACTGATGAATATTTACAGATACTAGTTTTAATATCAATGAGCATTTGATTTTCAATAATTCTGACAACCCTGGATATCATTCTGAACTTGCAGACATTTAAAAGTGGATAAAACTTTGCCATCGCTCATTAAAACCATAGATCAGTGTTTCCCAAACTTTTTATTTTCCGGGGACCCATATTTTAAAAGTCACAAATTTTTGCAACCCAAGTCAATAGACATTATTCATAAATCACAAAATAAATTTGTGACCATTATTGAACATTATTGAGGATATTTTATTGTTGACTCAGTGATCGTGTCTTTCTGAACAATTAGTATTATTCAAGTTTTAAACAATTAAAAACAGTAATCAGTGTTTCCCACAGAAAATTGGGTAGGCAAGGCGGTGCTGCCGAAAAAGTAGTGGAGGGCTGTGGAGATTGGAGCCAGAGTTGATGGAGCCGGAAACACCCCCATGCTCACTTCCTACTTGGACTGAGGCTAATGAGTTGACTATGTTCATTTATATAAACAGTAAGGCTGTGCAAATAATTTCGATTTGTGTATCAAACGATCTCCAAGCTCATAATCGAGTTGAAATGATTTAAAGTTTAACAAAGTTTATTTTGGGATATTTTTATTTATTTTTTTTTTTGTAGAACAGCTGGATGTATAGTTTATTTTGGATACATTTATGTTTTTCTCTGCCTTACTTCATGTTCAAAGTTTATTTTATTCATTTTATGTTTTATACATCGCAAAACTGCTATAAGGTTCATATTTGTAGCCTATATTTATTTTCAATTTGAAAGTTTTGCGTAAATTATCAATAAAAGTGTTTTTGTTTTCTTTTGTTGTTGTTTTTTTTAGAAAGAAATGCTGAATAAATGCATTATGTAACTAAAAAATAATCATTTGAATAATTGTGATTTCAGAATTGACCAAAATAATCATGACATTTTTTTTTCCATAAATGAGCAGCACTAATATACAGTCTATAAATAAAACTCAACTTCACCAACAAACTACTCCGTGCTTTAAAACCATAAATATAGGTCAGTAAAATCAGAACTATACTACACGCATACTTGTACTTTTATCACCTATAGACACACAGCTGAGACTCTGGCTGCATCTGTCCTTTACCTTTACCACAAATATACCGTGTGTAATTTGCGCACATGACTAAACGCGCATTACGTTATAGTTGTGGGTAATCTGGGCCCCGCTCCTTCGTGTGTGGAGCGTCTAACGCAATTAAACGAGATAAAAAGGTTCTGATCTGTCATAACGTTTCCTCATCGCAAACAGACCTGGAGTTGTGTTTTGTTTCATTCACACATGTTTAAACACATAAACCCTACATATTTAGGCTGAGTTCTTCTATCAAACAGGAAAAAAAACCTCTGTTCCATTTTGTGATGTCACGTGGTAATACAGGAAGTGCTCCACTGTGGTTTTTAAACTCCATACACCTTCACTAGAATCATTTGGATCATTTAAAAGGTCCTAAATTGCACGATTTGGACTTTCTTGAGCTTTTAGCAGGGATGTAACTATATCCAAACCTCTCTGTACGATATTATCACGATATGCATCTCACGTTACGATATTTATTGCGATATGTACAGAAAACACTAAATTGCGGCCGTTTGCTGCAGGTGTTCCAATCAGTGGGAGCAGGTAGAAGGTGCTCTTGGAAAAAGGATCAAAACTTAAAACACAACAGACACTCCAAAGAAGTAAAAACCAGAAAAATATAGTTAAAAGACCTTTATTTAAACTGGTCTTCATCGGGGCTTTTTACTTATTTACTGCGATATTTTGAAGAGGCTGATATAATAGTAGATAGGACACTTTTTTTGCTTTTAAAATATCTTTACCAAATTTTTTAGTGTGAATCATTTCCGTTATAATCCCAAGAATTCCAGCAAAAAACATATTTCTTCATGTTGTCTACGCTGAAATGAATCATGTAGTACATATGCAGTTCCCGATGTTTCTACGCTATTGATACTATAAAACCATGCATTGAGGCAAAGGATTTTGTAATTCGATATATTGTGACGCCCCACGATCATGATATTTAGGTTATTGTTACATCGATAGCTTTTAGTCATGTTATTATGCGGTTACCTTCTCAAAAACAGACCTGGACTAGTGTTTTGCTTCATTCACAAATATTTAAGTAAGTCTTTATTAGTCTGCCTAGATCTTCAAAGCTCAAAATCCCACCTTGTGATGTCCTGAAGTTGTAGTTTTCAAGTTAACAGCTACATTTGACCTTTAGTTCAGTACAGATCGGCAATTCCAGAGCCGAAATCAATCATCCAAATGATTCTAGTGAAGGTGTATGGAGTTTAAAAACACAGTGGAGCTCTTCCTGTCTGAGTGTTTTCAGTTTGAGAGAAGAATTCAGCCTAAATTTGCAGAATTTGATTGTTTAAATATGCATGAATGAATCAAAACACAACTCCAGGTCTGTTTGTGATGAGGAAACGACATTATAACAGATCAGAAAATAACATAATATGAGCCTTTTAAGCTCCAGAATTGCTGTTCACAAGTATCACTGAGTGCGTATACATGCACATCAATAACCCGGTTATTCGCCATATCCCGGTTATGTCAGTATTCGGGTTACTGCGTTTACATGCGCACTGAGAAACCGGGATACTGATATCCACGTATACATGATCAAATGGAATATCCCGGTTTCTTGACATAATCTTACAAATGCGCAGGCGCAAAAATTAACTTAAATCGATTTAATAAACCAGGAAAAATACAAACCGTGAGCCTTTAGCATAAGAAGCTAAGGAGCTACGAGATCTCCCACAATCCACTGTGCAGATTCTTCATTAAAATCTTCTGCATAAATAAACTCAACTTTACAACATATAAACCATAAACACTATAGACACATCAGCCCGTTTGATCAGATAATTCAGCTGTGATCACATTTGTTTATGTTTTACAGAAACGAAACTTAAGACCGTAGGCTAATTAGCATAAACTGTTAGCGGCGATAAAAAACAACTCGCTCCTTGCGCCGCTGATGCGATCAGTTTCTTTTGGACTAAATGACACACGACTCTGTGGATTATGTGTGTTATTTCTGTGACAGAAGAGGTGCTGAATGATGGTAAGTGTGTTCCGTGCGTATATAGTAGTATAGGAGATAGTTCATGTTTTAGCTTTTCAGCGTCACACGAGTGCAGGTCGTACGAGTGCAGATTGTACGTGTGCAGGTTTAGCGCAGCTCTTTATTTTACAGTCATTTCACTCGTTTGGTCACTTTATTTATGTTGGTCAATTTATTTATGTGACTACTGTTGTGGTGAAAGGCTGGAAAGTGTCTTTTGGACGCATGCGCACTCAACTTTATGTTGCAGTAACCGGGGTACTGCGTATACATGCCACAAGTAACCCGGTTATTATCGGAATAAACCAGCTACAGTAACCCGGTTTCTGATAACCGGGATACTGCCATAACCGGGTTACTGAAACCGGGTTACTGCGTATACATGCACCATCAAGAAACCGGGATACTCAAAAAACCCGATCATAACCGGGTTATTGATGTGCATGTATACGCACTCACTATGACATCACAAGGTGGAGCAGAGCATTTTTAGCTTTGGAGATGTAGACAGACTCATAATAAAAAGATTTACTCAAACAAAACACAACTCCAGGTCTGTTTTTGAGGAGGCAACAACATTCGAACGTGGCTTAAAGCTCACAAGAGTCAGTCTGGCCGTCCTTTACCTTCACCATCAATATACCGTATGTAATTTGCGCACATGACTAAACGCACATTACGCTACAGCTCTGCGTAATCTGGGCCCCGCTCCTGCATGTGTGGAGTATCTAATGCAATTACATGAGATAAAAAGGTTGTGCCCAGCTCCACACGCGCGCCAATTCTATACAGCTATTGTGAAGCGGCAAGGCGTGAGCTTTGAACGCAGGGAGAATACAGGAGAGGGAGTTTGAGGCTATAGAAACGTGTGGTTAATCAATTTAAATGAATTCTGCGGTGAAAGGAAGTATGTGGAGTCTGTACACATGGGGTAGAATCGTTGGTACGGTGGTAAGAGGAACAGATTGGCGGGCATGTTACCAAAAAGCAGGGGTGACGCAGAGGTTGCTCGTCGTAACCATAGATTGTATAGGTTTATATAAAAAAAGACATGGCTAATCCTGCTAGTCGCCATGTTCCAAATAGGAAGTGAGCATGGGCATACTTCCGGCTCCATAGAGTCCGTTTCTGATTCACTTTACCGTATTTTTCGGATTATAAGGTGCAATAATAATAATGTTGAATTCTTTCGTCTATTTTCATGCATAAGGTACACCGGATTATAAGCAAAACAAACGGACGACACTTGAGACCAGAGGTGGGACCAAGTCGCTGTTTCGCGAGTCTCAAGTAAGTCTCAAGTCTTTGACCTCAAGTCCGAGTCAAGTCCCAAGTCAAAGACAGACAAGTTCAGGGCGAGTCTCAAGTCACTGGCCCATAAGTCCAAGTCAAGTCCGAGTCGTCTGCATGATTTTTTAACTAAACTGTACTTATTTATTTATACAAGACTCTGTCTTTGACTTGGGACTTGACTCGGACTTGAGGCCAAAGACTAGACAAGTTCAAGTAAAATCTCAAGTCACTGGCCCATAAGACTAAGTCAAGTCCGAGTCGTCTGCATGATTTTTTAACTAAACTGTACTTATTTATTTATATAAGACTCTTTATATAAGATATGCAAATTTTTCCTTTTTAAATGTCTCATCAAGAATGTGAATCATTACAGGTCAGAACAGAAAGAATTCAGATTTAAAAGTGTTAAATAACAGTTATTTCGTCATGAAGGATCATGTTGTATGTAGTTCCCTCTGTATAGGCGAGTTTCATTGTTGACAAAAGCGCGCGTTGCATGCTGGGAATTATTTTGGTCGGCGGCAATAAACACTAATTCAACATGACGGACGGAGCGAGAAAGCACGTTAAGGGTATTGATCCCGGTTATTTATCCACTCTAACAGCAGAGGACTGAAGGCGATTTGACCAGAAATTGGTCATAAGCATCGATGGAGCCAAATCACCCTTTTCAACCCCGACAAAGCCTGGACCAAACCAAATTTCTGGTCAGAATCGCCAACTACCTGGCCAAATATTCACTTCGGTGATATCCACAATGACTTGGTGGAAACTCCTGGGCCATTCACAGCAGAAAAGATGAAAACCTCCAAGAGTCTCGATGTGTTGTTGAACTTGTTGGAGTCCACGGTTTGTTAGGATCTTCTACGTTTGCTCTGCGGAATGTTTGAAAGACATTTAATTCACCGTTAACGGTTCTTTTCACTCAGAATACGAAAAAGACATTTTCCTTCTTCCGTGCTTCTATTTGTGTATCCGATAATGCAGCAAGAATTTAACATTATCGGGGATAAATACGCGAGGTTACGCACTGTGTTTCACCGCTACCGTGTTTCTTGCCTCCGACCAAAATATTTCCCAGCATGCAACGCGGGCTTTTAATAACAATGACGTCAGCTGAAACTCGCCTATAGTCCTGTATATTACTGTATAGTAGGGGTGTGCAAACATATTGAAATATCGGTATATTATATCGCTTAATTTGATGATTCAGTATCGATATCGTGGACTGCTGCATCGAGATATTGCTGAGAGTACTTTAAGGTATATTTTGTGTAAGAGCTACGATTGTGCTAAGATTTTCACTGTTTTGAGTAAAATCGGTGTTTTTTATATTAACTTTGCACAAAATTTGTTGACTTATTGGACTTTTAGTTTCACAGCCATGATTTAGCCTTTGTTTTTCATTGAACCGTATCAATTTGAAATATATCGTATCGAATCGTATTGAATTGAAAGTGCACAGTATCGAAAAGCGTATCGTATTGTGGCCTATGTATCAAGATATGTATCGTATCGACAACTTCTTAACGATACCCAGCCCTACTGTATAGTACTGTATATTACCGTAGTACATTTGAGGATACCATGTCACAGTACTTCAATTCCATCCAAAGTAAGAAACAGAAGTTGGAGGGACATGTTCCAGTTTGTTCCTGTAAATTTAAGCACCGCATTTATCAAAAGTATTTTCTAAAAACAAGCATCAAGTCTTCTCAAGTCACAGGCCTCAAGTCCAAGTCAAATCCCAAATCACTGACCTTCAAAAGTCCAAGTTGAGTCCCAAGTCTTAGTCCATTTTATCAAGTCAAGTTTCAAGTCTTAAAAATTGCAACTCAAGTCTGACTCGAGTCCAAGTCGCGACTCACAAGTCCCCACCTCTGCTTGAGACTGATCCCTTAGCCCAGGCGTCCACAATCCAGATCACGGTCCTTATCACGGTCCTCTAATTAATTAATTTGTCCTCCACCATCACTGTGAGTACAGGTCTGCCTCAGGGCTGCGTCCTGAGCCCAGCTCTCTACTCCCTCTTCACATATGACTGCGTAGCACACCATAATTCCAACACTGTCATCAAATTTGCTGATGACACAACTATTGTGGGGCTCATAACAAACAGTGATGAAGCTGCTTACAGGGAGGAGGTCCTGACACTGATCTCCTGGTGTAAAGACAATGACCTGCACTTAAATACAAAGAAAACTAAAGAAATGATAATTGATTTTAGGAAAAACAAATGCATTCCCCATCACATTGGCCTCTACATCAACGGAGAAGAGGTAGAGAGGGTCTCCAACTTTAAGTTCCTGGGTGTGGAGATCAGTGAGAATCTAACCTGGAGCCTAAACACCATCAGCGTTATAAAGCGTGCCCAGCGGAGACTGTTTTTTCTACGAACACTCCGCCAGAACGGGCTCTCCCAGAAGCTCCTAACCAACTTTTACCGGTGCACCATCGAAAGCGTTCTAACGTACTGCTGTACATCATGGTATAGAGCCTGCACAGCTGCTGAAAAGAAGGACCTGCAGCGAGTGGTGAGAACAGCTGAAAAGGTGGTGGGCTCCTCACTCCCGAACCTGGACACCATCTACTCTTCACGTCTCCACACACGGGCCTCCAACATTTTGCAGGACCCCACACACCCCAGGAACTTCCTCTTCCACACTCTCCCCTCAGGAAGACTTCAAACTCCCCTCACACGCACAAACAGGCTGCGCAATAGCTTCTATCCACGAGCAGTGGACGTGCTCCAAGGGCACAGGCACAGATAAAAGACCTGAAGGGACTCGGTGCAATAATCTATTTATTTTATTTAATAAATGTTTTTTATTGGTATGGATGTGAGGATGTGTGTATATTTGTAAATTTTTACTGCTACAGATCTGCTCTCCTGAATTTTCGTTGTATTTCATACAATGACAATAAATAAATCTACCTATCTATCTATCTATCTAATTACTGGCATTAGAGTTTGTGGTTTGCATGTCATTTAAATAAAAGTGAAAAAATGCATAGCACACTCAGATGGACGATTTATTATTTTTTTAAGTAACATTTCAGTAAAAAAGCCTTCGTCAGATCATTTTTCTTGCTTTGGACCACTGTATACAAAACCAAAGCAAGAAAAATTATCTACTGAAACATTATTTGAAAATTTAAAAAAAAGCTTTTGTTTATCAGCCATCTGAGTGTACTATGCATTTTTTCACTTTTATTTTACTATTCTTTGCATTTGCACCTCTACAAGTAGTTCCGTGTACGTTTTCTGTTTCATTTGCATGTCATTTAAATCATCTTAAAAGTCCAATAATCAGATAATGACTGGATTTTTGGTGCATGTGAACATAGCCACCGACTAAATTCACTCAGTCGTTCTAATCTGGTAAAACCAAATCACCACTTTTAAGAGACTCCTGCTGACGACTAAGGATTTGCACACCATTACACTTCTTAATGCGTTTGTTTTGTGTAGCATATTACCACGCTAAAAAAACAACAACTTGTCATTCAATCCCCAATCACACGCTGGCTAAAACTAGTATTGAAACTAGATCCTCATTTCAACAAGAGTCAAGTCAAAGTCACATTCACGGGACAGAAATGAACCTTTCCTGAAACTTTAGAATGATTCTTGAGCTGTATCAGAACAAGTATAAGAGCACATAGACTAGTACAATGTTTCCCAATTTTTTTTTTTTTTTTCTGGGGACACACATTTTAATCTTTGCGACTCAAGTCAATAGACATTATTTGTAAATCACACAATAAATTTGTAACCATTATCGAACATTAATGAGGATATTTTATTGTTGACTGAGTGATCGTGTCTCTCTGAACAATTACTATTACCGTATTTTTTGGACTATAAGGTGCACTGGATTATAAAGGCACGTTAAGCAGAAGACACGGACGGTACTTGAGACGTTTTTCTTTCCTTCGAGGAGGACTCAAATATACATTGAGTAGTAATGTGTTTAATGCAGCTTTGCGCACATTTGTTTACGTTTTACAGAAAGAAAACTTAAAACCACGTGGCTCATTTGCATAAACTATAAGCAATAAAAAATTTGGTCAGTTTTTGTCAGACTAAAGAGCACGACTCATTGGAATAAAGCACAACCAGAATTAATACATAAGGCGCACTGTCAATTTTTCAAATAATTAAGGGATTTTAAGTGCGCCTTGTAGTCAGAAAAATACGGTAGTCAAGTTTTAAACCAGGAAAAACAGTAATCAGTGTTTCCCCACAGAAAATTGGTTAGGCAAGGCGGTGCTGCCGAACAAGTAAGAAGCGGGTGGTGTGCGGAGAAGTATGTGTATCTATATTGCAGACCTACATGCTGATCGTGACAAGGCGACCCAAAGAACAATCTCTTGCGACCCACTTGAAGGTTGTGACGCAGTCTTTGGGAAACAATAGACTAGTATATGCCCCTTGACCACTATGGAACCTCCCTAGACCAGTGAGGGACTACACAGATGGGTCCGGTCAAAGGGTAACAGAGGGAAACAGGGGCAGATTTTTTACATTCAAATAGCTCTTATTCAGAAACTAGAGGGACTATTGAAATAAGTAAAGTATCAGAATGTAGGAAAGAGTTACACTCCAACAGGGTAAAGTTAAACCTGTGATATTCTTTCAAGTTGTTGACAGAAAATTTAAAAACTCATGTCGGTAACGGAGGGAATGAAATATGCAGCACTTTTTGGCAATAAATACAAACAGTGATAACTCTTGGTTCTCACTTACATATCCTTAACAAACTGGTTTGAATATTTGCTTCATATAGTTTTCTACCATATGGTACAAGATTAGGTTGAAAAACCTCTTACTTTTTGAGTAATGACATTTTTTATTAAGAAAAGTCATGGTAACGGAGGGAAAAGTAACGGAGGGAAAATTGTGCAAACAAGTAGAAGGTGCAGGATTTTACATAATTTGTCGCTTTTTTCTTCCGAATATTTTAATATTACTTCAAAATGAAAGGAAAATATTTCTATATGTCAGTCCTTCCAAGCAAATTTTTATCATTTTAAATATATATATTTTTAAATCATGTACCTTCATCAACAGTTTAAAGATGGAATAACACAAGATATGATGAAATACATCCATTTATTTACATGATTTGCAGGTCTTTGAAATTTGGGAAATAATTTTTGTTCCATGTTTCATACATGGTCTGTTTAAAACGTATGTAACTTTAGAACCAAAAATGATACAGAAAAAAGGTAAACAGTTTCATAAACTAGAGTACATATGTATCTGTTGAATACATTTTTATATCAGATGCATTAACTTGAATTTCTGTTCTTGCTGTTTACTTCTACTTGACCGGGCCCAGATATAATACTGCATGGTAGTATAAAAGAAAGTACTGTTTTTTGTATCAATACTGACCATTTACGCTATTCCTTAGTATCAAAATCAAGTTTGTTAGTACCTTAACAATACTTCTAAGCTGATACGAGCCAATTTTAACTTGTTTTTGTGTCAATAGTTGTAACAGTAAAACAGTCACCGCCCCACCGCGCTGTTTTCCAGTCTGACCTTGTTAAGATTCACCACATCACCGACACTTGACCCCCGCGACCCCTGCCCTCATTAAGCTGATGGGAGGAGCGTACATCAGAATGAGGATGCGACCGGCGCCCTGCATAATGAGACGGGTACGTGCGAGTGACATTGGCATCTGGGCGTCGGCATTAGCTCATGAGCTCCTGACAGGTTTATGCCCGCGGTGAATGGCAGCTCAGACTCCAGCCTTCACATAAAGCGTCGTATATTCTACACCGTCTGAAGGAAGAGTCACAACTTGGGGGGGGAAAAAGTGAAAAAGTAGGATATATTGTGAAAATCCTATGAAATGAGTGTGATTTAGAGCCACTGTAAAAGTAATGTCTGGTGTAATCCCTCAGTCATCCAGGTAGGAGCCAAAGCAAAACAAATATTAAATCCTGTCCACAGCACTAAAGTTTTTTTGAGTGAAGACATTTCAAAGCTCGTCTAAGCGGCTTCTTCGGAACTGAAGCAAGTACTCAAAAAGGAAGTACTCATAGCTGTATCGGTTTTGAGAAAAATTGGTATCGGTGCAGTTGCTTCGCTATACAATTTTCTGTGCGGAGTTTGCATGTTCTCCTCGTGTCTGTGTGGGTTTGGGCACTCCAGTTTCTCCCATCAATGTAAAAAAAAACATGCACCAAATGTCACTTACTCCAGGTGCTTCCACAGCTAAAGGAGGTCAAAATAAATACAAAATACAGGAACTATTTTCTTTCTGTTCATAGAAGTTTAAAGATGTGTTAAAATGGCTTGAGTAATCTTTATTCCCCTATATTCAACATGCCATTACTCTAAAAATGACTTTCGCCTCGCTCATGCTCACTGCTTGGTACGGTTCTTCAGACTCAGGTTTTAATGTTTAACAGTGTCATGTAGTAATTAAAATAACGCTCACTACAACAGAGCTACACTGCATGTATCTGTATCTATGGTCAGCTTTGTTGTGTTGGCATTTACAGTCATGTACTGTAAAGGTAATGTGCCCTCACTAGATTGATCTGTGTTGCCCTCTGAACTGAGGTCTATACAGCAGTCTGGGATGGCTCTCAGTGAAAGTGATCAGAACCAATTATCAAACAAGCGGTAAAAAAATAATAATAGTAATCGATACCACCCACAAATGCTCAAAGGGTTTCCCTCTGCACATTTCACATTTTACTAAATAGTCTGTATAAAACAGACTGAGGTACATTTGTTGGCCTCACCATGTTTCTTTTGGTTCATTCAGCGCTGGCTTATGCACCAATGATGGGCATTCGATCAAATTTTCTTAAATCGATCGTCGGGAGAATTAACAATCGATTTTCAATTAATCATTAATGTTTTTATATTAAAATTATCATCATTATTACTATTACTAGTTACTATTACTCTGCATGAATAAACTCAACTTTACAACATATAAACCATAACCACTCTAGAGCCACATGAGACCTTTTGAGATTATAATGTGTTTAATGCAGCTCTGACACATTTGTTTATATTTTACAGAAACAAAACTTAAAACCACATGGCTCATTTGCATAAACTGTAAGTGCTGAAAAAAACAGCTCTTTACTTGTGCGCTGATGACTCAGTGGAATATGAGTGTTCTCTCTGTGACAGAGGGATGATGATGATGATGAGGAGGATGATGTGAGTCTGTTGATGTGAGGATGATGTGTGTGATGGGATGGATGAGGATGAGGATGAGGATGATGATGTTCTGTGTGTGTGTCGTGTTGGAGATGGTTCGTGTTTTCAGAGATCAGACGTGTGCAGGTTCATTACAGCTCTTTATTTAAGAGTCATTTCACCCACTTTATGTGTCACTATGTCACTTTATGTCACTTTATTTTGGCTACTGTTGTGATGAAAAGACTGAAAAGTAACCGGGATACTGTGTTTACATGCACCATGGCGAAACAGGGATACTCAAAAAACCTGATCATACCCGGGACACTGATGTGCTGTAAACACACTCACTGAGTGGAACAGTGTCTCCAAGGAGCCAGAGCCCAAAATGTGGGACTGTGAGGCACAATTCCATTGTATGTGTCAGACGCAGCCTCGTCGACACGTTACGCGCAGCAACCTACATTCAGTTTGTCGATTAAAAATGAACATGATCAACAAAATTTTTAATGATTAATTATCGATTAGTTGACTAATCACGCCCATCCCTCGTAAACACACACCACAGTGCTGCCCCATGATGAGACTAGTCACGTATAAATGGAGATCAAGAGTTTGTGAATTCACGAAAATGGAGAGAGTTCCATACCATGCTACCAAACAGAGCAGGAGTGAATCAGCTCTTCCACAATATGGGATAAAACATCTCCATGGAGAATGTTCAGAGTATAGTTTTAACTTTATTTCCATCTAAGTTAAGGTTACATACTGTATCTTTAACAACAGCTTCAGTGCTTGGAGTCACTGCACCTCCGTCAGGCCTTTGCAAACACCGCTCCTCTGGTAAATGATCCAGTTTTGTGTTTACATACATTCTTTATTATGTTTTATTCACAGCAGAGATCACAGCTGACGTGTCCACGAGCCTGAGGAGCACAGAACCTTGTGAATGCTTCGCACACGCACCAACCTTTCCACCGCCATCCCTCCCCGGTTTGAATTCCTGCTGCTCGGCTGAACCCGCCCTTCGTCCGCTCTCTCTTTCTCTCCCTCTCCTCTTCTTCAATCTGCAGCCGCTAATCAATATTTAAACACCGCGGCCATCTGTGCGAGTGTGAGCCCCCTCCGCCACCGCCGTGTATACGACCGATACGGGGGTTAAAAATACCTCAAGGTTCCGTGGAGGGCGCGGGGAGGGGCGGAGGTGGGCTGTAGCCGGGAGAGGGGACTCGCGGCTGGGGTAACCGGGGGCAGACAGCTGGGCGTGCTCCGGGGAGGCCGTGGAGGTCGGAGCGGACGGGTCCCCAGCCGGTCTGCCCTGTACGTACACTCACACTAAGGAGAGAGGGAGGAGGGGGGAAGAGGGGGAAGACGAGGAGCAGACGGAGGAGGCGCGGGGGGGAGATGGTACACGGCGGTTTGTTATGTAACGCAGCGTGGAGCCAGATGACTTTATTCAGGGAGAATGAGATCGGTTTAAATGGCTTTTTTCAAAAGGAGGGGATGTCAGGATTGGTGAACTTCACACCTTTGCATTTGGTATTTTCTGTTTTATAACTTAAAGGGCCCAGATTTGCCATTTTATGATCCGTTTTATGTTGTTTTTTCATCTCAAACAGACCTGGAGCTGTGTTTTGTTTCATTCACACATGTTTAACACATAAATCTTGCACATTTAGGCTGTGTTTTTCTAGCCTGATTCATCAGCCGGTTTCACTTCGTGGAAACCGTCTGACTTCATATCATTATGATTCGTTTGCTCAACAGTAGGAGGGTAGTTTTTTTTTTTATTTACCTAATCGCTGCTATTTGGTCTTAGTGTATGTAATGCACCAATTCCCGTAGGAAGAAGGGCAATAACATCTTTCTTGATAAAATTCACCAAACATTCTCTTTGTTCCAACTTTAAATCCTCGATCTCTGGAATCATTGCCAACACAGAATGTCTGTCTTCGTCTACATCCATCTCGACCGCTTTGTTTACTGTTGTGCTGTACCACAAAAGGGACTCAGGCTGGCGCTTGAGTTTGACGTCATGGCTTCACAGCTCTCGGTGGTGCCAGCCTGGTTAGAGACATCCTGCATCAGCCTCTAAATAGTCTTATTATATCTAAATAAAAAGGCCCAACCAGGATATGGGCTCGACCAATATCCTAGAACTGATATCAGATCCAGTACAATATCCTGGATCGATGCCGATATCTGATCAAGCATTGGTATCGGTGCAGCCCTAGGTGCAGGCTACAGACCCTTTGAATGCAGAAATGAACAAATTTGGTAAAGGTATGGACTTTAAAAACAAGAACAGAAGAACACTAAGATTATTTGGTACAGTTTGCAGCGGAAGATAAAAGTGAACCTTAAAGGGACAGTTCGGAATTTTGGACATAGGACCTTATTTCCTAGAGAGCCAGAGTGTGGAGACACTTTTTTAAAACATTCCATCCAGTCCTTGTATTTGCAGAGGTCGCTGGTGCTAGGCTAGTGCATGTCAATGGCCATAGTTATCCTGCCACTAAAAACAGTCTTACCCACTCCACAAAACACCCGAAGCAAAACTATTATTACACCAGACTGTCGATGTAAATGTCTGTGTTGATAGAATACATTTTGAAATAAAACTAACCTTGCATCTCATGAATCGTCGCATGTTGAGGGACTATTTTCTCATATATCAGTCCGCCACTGCCACAACTCGCTGCTGCTGCTCAGACATAAATCCTTCAAATTCAATGCTGGTTTTACTTCTAAAATTATTCTATCGACAGTCTGGTGTTACAATAGATTTTCTTCAGGTGTTTTGTGGAGTGGGTAAGACTGTTTTTAGTGGCAGGATAACTATGACCATTGACATGCACTAGACTAACACCAGTGACCTCTGCAAATACAAGGACTGGATGGAATATTTTATAATATTATATTATTATAATATTTATAAGTGTCTCCACACGTCTCCAACACTCACTAGGAAATGGGGTCCTATGTCCAAAATTCCAGCCTGTCCCTTTACTTTAACCAGAAATGAACTAATCTAGTGAAGGTATGGACTTTAGAAACAACAACACAGGAACACTGAGATTATTTGTCAGTTTGCAGCTGAAGAAAAAAGTGTACCTTAACCATGCCCATTAAAAGGTCATCTACTCTATTTTTTTCCACCATGTATTTGAGCAAAATTTGTACAAGCAGCTCTCAAGGTCAAAATAAGTTTGCTGAGGACAGATCATAAAGCTTTCTATGCTTTCTAGGGCCGTAGGTTTCTATCCATTTAAAACAAACTAGGTTAAATGTTCAAAATCGTTCAGTTCTTTTGACCAGTCCTTAACCCAGTGCTATTATGAAACGCTGAGTCTGTTTATGGAGCATGTTTCAGCTTAATGGGGCAAACCAGAGCACCCAGAGGCTTCACCAAGAGAATACCCGCGTTATTGTCCACCTGCGGGCCTGTTGCCATGCAGAGTGACCTAGTTGTACCACACCTCTCCAGCATTGTGGTCATGGGCTGCCAACAATCTGCTACAGCCCCAGTGCCCACTCCAGAGAGCACAGAGGAGCCAGGAGTCTATGGGGCACCGTTATTTGGGATAGGGTGGTCAAACTCTGTTAAATACCTCTATAAAATGACTCAAAAGGCCCATATTACGCTATTTTCTGCTCTGTTATAATGTTTCCTCATCACAAACAAACCTGGAGTTGTGTTTGTTGTGTTCAAACCCTGCATATTTAGGCTGATTTCTTCTCTCAACCAAAAAAAAAAAAAAAAAAAACTCCACGCTTCCACCTTGTAGTGTCATGTGGTGATTCAGAAAGTTTAGAGATAAAACATGTAAATGAAACAAAACACAACTTCTCCAGGTCTGTTCCTTGAGGAGGTAACAGCATTTAACATGACTTAAAGGGAAAGTCGGGGATTTTGGACACAGGACCTCATTTCCTAGTGAGCCAGAGACGTGTGAAGACTCTTTTTAAAATACTCCATCCAGTCCTTGTATTTGCAGAGGTCGCTGGTGTTAGACTAGTGCATGTCAATGGTCATAGTTCTCCTGCCACTAAAAACAGTCTTACCCACTCCACAAAACACCCAACGCAAATCTGTTATTACCCCAGACTGTCGATGTAAATGTCTGTGTTGATAGAATAATGTTTGAAATAAAACTAACTTTGCATCGCATGAATCGTCGCATGTTGAGGGACTATTTTCTCAGCAGTAGCGGAGTTTTACTTTGCCGGTAAGATAGGTGTGAGGTGATATCGGTCCGTCACTGCCGAGCTTTCTATCAGGAACGTAGACTGTATAAAAGAAGTGGACTAAGCCGCTCAAATGAGGTGGTTACAGGGGCAAATCTGAAGCCAGGATTTTTTTTAACAGACAATATAGCAAAAAAAAAAAAAATCTGGATCATGTAGAACGGGTTAATACGAACATTGTAAGACCAAAATGACGAGGCTTACTGCAGCAGTTACAGAGAGAGGGGCGACAAGATCCTAATGCAAGTCAATGGGAGCCAGGGTCAGAAGAAGCCGGAAGAGCCTCCTGGCGCAATGCAAAGTTGATTTTTACTTCTAAAATTATTCTATCGACACAGACATTCACATCGACAGTCTGGTGTAACAATAGATTTGTTTGGGTGTTTTGTGGAGTGGGTAAGACTGCGACCTCTGCAAATACAAGGACTGGACTTGTTTTTTTTTTAAGTATCTCCACACATCTCCAACGCTCACTAGGAAATGAGGTCTTATGTCCAAAATTCCAGACTGTCCCTTTAAAGCTGGTAAGAGTCTATTTTGCGTAATATAGGACCTTCAAAATCCATAGCGAGGCCAACAAATGTAAATCGAAGTAAAGATGACACAAATAATATCAAAATTTATGCAATGTAATATTAAAAAATGTATTACATAATGCTCTTCTATTTGTTTATTTGACCTGAGTCTGTGTTTTAAAAAATGGCTAATTGATCACATTCAGTTAATGAATTGAGGAAGAGGGGCCAAAAAGATGTTATTTGTATTGAAAATTAGGTACTAGTTAGTATTATTTAATATTCGACTGATACTTTAGAAGAGATTATATCAGCCAGTCCCTTTGTCGAGCCTGGAAACCTCTGGAAAAAACTCAAGATCCATTCCACAGCTCACATTTTGAGGCCCGTACAATTTCAAAAACACCATATCTACTTCACTCTGCTTTTGCTGCATTTACCTCCAAACTGCACAACGCCTAAATTGGCACTCGACGCGAGCGCTCCTTCTAAAAATATTTAAAAACCTGGATTTTTGTTTGGACACCTGAACGCGCCGGTGTTTACTGGCACCGCTCCGTTCATCTGTCCCTCTCCACGCTCCTCGCAGCCACATAGAAGAGAGGCCACACTTTTCATTCCACATTTTCTAAAGAAGTGAGTAATGTGGTTTTAAAAAGGTTAACAAAGCCCAAATTGCGGTCGCGAAGGTCCGCTCCTGTCCCGGGTTTAAATTATACCTTGGCTGATTGACAAGAAGAATGCTGGATTTTAATACTTAAGGTTCAGAGCAGTGAAAACATGATTTGCTCCGTAAGACTGTATTATGTTGGTATTCATGATTTACAATTTAAAAGTTACTCCATTACAGGCTTTGTTCCACTGTTTGGCATTAAACCTGTATTGCTTTTATTCAATTCTAGGTGTTTTAATTGTGAAAAAAGTATAAGAACACCTTGAAAAACAGCCATTCTTTGCTAGCAGACCAGTCCCTCTGCAGAATTAGGTTAAAGCGCAAATATTAAGCTATTTTCTGATCTGTTTCCTCATCACAAACAGACCCAGAGTTATGTTTTGTTTCATTCAAACATGTTTAACTTACAAATCTTACACACATCTTCGCTAGAGTCATTTGCATAATTTCAACCCTGGAATTACCTACTGAACAAAAGGTAAAAGGAGTTGTTAAGTTGAAAACCACAGCTTCATGACATCACAAGGTGAAACGGAGCATTCTGAGCTTTGGAGATCTAAGCTATGTTTACATGACGACGGTCTGAAGAGAAGACGCAAAAGTGGCGTCGCGTCTTCACTTTTTATTCCACGTTTAGATGAGTGTTTTCAGGAGGAAATCTGCGTGCACACGGTGACGCAAAAGTGTGTGAAATTCGACTGGGTATGTTCGTACTTAAAGCATACGGAAGTTTTCACGACACGCATTTTCATCAGCTACTCCTTCCACAAACTTGTCCCACCATCGACTGGTTCTCCAGGTCTCGACCATATCCATCTGACTCGCCTGCGACGAACTGGTGCATCCAGACTTTGACAGAGGTGATTGCAGATCCTTCTCTGTTCACTAATAGTATCTCTGTATATTCTGTACATTTGTTGGGACATTCGTTTCTGTGTACTGTATGTATGTGACGTAAACACTTCGTCGTGAGCAGATCTGACCAGAGTTTTGCATCTTGGGCAGTGTAGATGGAGACACTACGGTGGAGCGTATTTCAACTTTTCCACTCAGGATGGTGGTTTCAGATTTTTGTGTTTTTAACTCTTTCCCCCTTGGACGCCTACTTGGAACATACATATATTAGTATGTATGGATTGTAGTGGCCCGCACCTATCACAGCCTCCGATTACATGTGAAAAACCGAGCCATTTGTAATGGTCGTCAAATCACGTCTTTAGTGATACAGCGCAGGTGTCAAAAGACGTCATTAAGGAAACAAGGGAGGGTCGTTGTCAGAATAATTTTATTATCCCATATTTGCTAAATACTTGTGTGATATTCTATGTCTATGAGTTAACCATTTATGTAACTACAATTCTTTGATTTATAATGTACCAATCACTTGTATAAAAATGAATAACCTCTTTGTGTTTGACAACTGTGTGCAGTGACCTATCGCTCTAGTGAACCTCGAGATGATTCCTCACATGAAGCCAACTCCCACTGTCACACATGCAAGAGTTATGATGGTGTCTGTCCATACCTAAGGCACCTCCTGATTGTTAATCATGTTTTATGTGTTTATACTATGCATAGCTTCATCAGTTTCTTATTATGTCTTTGCTGTTTCCCCTTCCCCTTGAGAATTATCATTCTGTAACTAGGGCCTCCTAATGAAATAAAAAGAGGAGAACGGCCTTGAGTCATCAGAACGTGTGGAGACTGTTGGGTTTGATGCCCACTCTCTGCCCGTTCTCCTCGCGAGTAAAACTGAATTAATCTCTTGTCTTTCTTCTTGTTTACAATGTTTAGGCAGACCTAACAGTCGTCAAATGTAGTCTTCATGGGGGAAAGAGTTAAGCCCCAAAACGTCAACACCGTCTCAACGAAAGGCACTTCTGATAAAATGTTTTGTTGTTTTTACCTGTAGGCAGACTAATAATAAAGGATTACTCAAACATGTGAATGAAACAAACCAATTCCATTTGTATTTGAGGAGGTAACTGCATTCTAACATGGCTTAGAGCTCACAAGAGTCAAATTTGCATAATATAGGACCTTTAAGGTTAAGGTGAACTTTATTGTCTTTGTAGGGAGACTTGTCCTCTGCATTTGACTCAAATTTCAATGTCTCTGGAGCAACTTGTCAACAGTGGGCCTGTCACGATAACTCATTTTGAATACTGAATTGATCATGCCCCCAAAAACACTATTCTAAATTATAAAACATTATAAACGATAATATTGTTTAAAAATATCAGGTGCAACAGATAAAGTTAATACTTAAGTGCTATTTATAATGAAAGATAGAACATTTATTCAACTCTTTACACTTCAAATCTTATTGCAGTGTAGAAAGTGTAGAAATTTAAAAAAAAATCCCCCCAAATGGAAAGAAATTGTGCACAAAAAATATTGAGGCCCACATGTTGTTCCAGGAAACCCACCCAGACACAAGGAGAACATGCAAACCACACAGAAAGGCGAGCACTCACACCTTACAGCGAAAACTTTCCAGGTGCGATTTGCCGGCGCCTCTCAGCCAGAGAAGAGTGTTGTACCACCACGGCGAATTTAAGTAACGCACCTTTAATCGAGCTCGGTGCAATAACACACAGCTCTTACCTTTCTTACCAGCTTTGATTCTAATCAGTGTTTCTAAAGTTGACCGTACAAAATGGCCTCGTACTTTTCTCGCTCTTATGCCACAGATGCCAATCAAGCCACGGTGCCGCAGCTCTCCACAGACCCGCAGAGAGGGCCTTAGTCCGCTCACATGACGCCCCGGCTCGTACGCTATATATACGAGCAGAGCTAATGTGTGCAAATGGGATGTTGATGTCGCCTAGTTCAGCTCTGAGCCGCATTTTATAAACAAGAAGGTGGCAAAGTTATGCAGAATTGACTCTTGTGAGCTTTTGGACATGTTATAATGTTGTTGCCTCTTCGAAAGTTTCCTCATCGCAAACATAGGAGCTGTGTTTTGTTTCATTCACACACGTTTGAGTAATTCTTAAGCAAATTCATTAAGCTGTTTACATTTCCAAAGTTCAAAATGCTCTGTTCCACCTTGTGATGTCATGAAGAAGTAGTTTTCAAATTAACAGCTCCTTTTATCTTTAGTTCCGTACAGATTGGCAATTACATGGCTGTTTTTCCAATTATCCAAATGATTCTAGTGAAAGTGTGTGGACACAGTGGGGCACTTCCTGTATTACCTCATGGCATCACAAGGTGGAACAGAGTTTTCTTGAGAGAAGAACTCAGCCTGAATATGAAGGGTTTGTGTGTTAAATGCCTCTCGCTGATTTGAATGGTCGTCCCCTAAACCAAAGCACCGACAGCCAATCATGAATCAGTGCTAGTGCAACCTCTGCAGGAATTCTGGAGGTTCTGAGCTTTCACATGAGGCCTGGTCTGTCCATATACTGAGGATGAGAAAATATATGTGTGTCTCTATCTGCAGGTTAAGCTTCGATGACACAGGGTCACTTGTGATTGTAGAAACTTTTTGTTCAAACTTCGAAAGTCTAGGCTACACACAGTTCTTTAAAATGAGAGGGAAAACCATTGGAACATGACACGCTTTCATTGTGTCAAGACTATTCCAACAATGCACATAATCCTCCAGCTAGATACTCCTGACCATGAACCTATGGTTTAAAGGCTTATTGTGCTTGTTTCTGCTAAGCAGTTTTAAACTATTAGCCTGATTCATCAGCCAGTTTCACTTAATTTCACTTCGTAGAAACCTCAGCGTTAGAATTCGTTCGTTCGACGGTAGGCGGGTACTTTTTATCATTTAAACAATCGCTGCTATTTGGTCGTGACGTATGTAATGCGCCACTAACAAAACCAACTGGTATATTAAGCTTTTCCCAAATGCCGTGGGAAGAAGGGCAATAACGTCTTTCCCCTTGATCAAATTCACCAAAAATTCTCTTTATTTTGGCTTTAAATCCTCGATCTCGGGAATCGCTGACAACACTGAAAATATGGGACTTCGCTGATTGGCTGGTGCCTGAACTTGCACTTCCGGGGTTTTAGCGAACCATCTAGTGTATTTTGATTCCTGACCTAGCTGTTGAAGAGAAATGAAATTGAGCAGAGGCACTAGGTGGCGCCAGCCTGGCTAATAAGCTATGGCAGTGTTACCAAACTTTTTTTTCTTGGGACCCATACTTTAAAAGTCATAAACCTTTGCAACACAAGTCTGTATTATTCAAACATTGGTCAAACACTATTTGTAAATCACAACATAAAAGTTGGATTTGACCATTATTGAACATTAATGAGGATATTTTATTGTTGACTGAGTGATTGCGTCTCTCTGAAGTGAGTTTTACTGAAGTTTTAAACCATGGAAAACAGTAATTGAAGCAGCAATAAAAGGATCCATATGTCGCCTATTTGGACATTAAATGTAGCTCATTTCTTTATCTTTTTCAACATTCAATTGAACCAGCAATATTGGAACAAAATAGTCACTCGCTCGCTCATGTATCAGAACTGTATATCACAGACCTACAGGCAGATCGTGACAAGGCAACCCAAAAAATATCTCTTGCGACCCAGTCTTTGGGAAACAATCATCTATGGCCCCCGTGGCTCTTATAAGGGTAGGTTATAATTTGCAGATTTTAAAACATAATATTGATCTAAAACTACTTAACATAAACTAGGCATTAGAAAACTTCTGCATTCGAAAACTTTAATGCTCAATGGGAGCTGACATCGCCATGAAGGTCATCACAAAAAAAAAAAAAAAAAAAAAAAGAGGAGCTAAAGGGCATTGCAGGCGAGGAGCCGTTTTTTTTTTTTTTTTTTTTCCCCCATTTGTACCAAAATGACTACGCAACACTATCGAATCCTTGTGCATCACAGATTAAGAAAATAAAACTGGAGAACAAATAAGTACAGAGCAGCAATACGGCGTCTTGAAAATAGGTAATTAAGACCGCTCATGCACGAATCACTCCAAATACAACTTGAAAAATGAGAGGGGAAGCAGCTATAACACGGTTCAAAGCTCTGAAAAGTCGATTTTGTGGAATAGGCTTGCTTTAAGTCTGACATAGATCTCCAGGTGCTGCACTGCGGTCAAACACTGCTTCCAACAGGTTATGCTGCTGTAGTTCTGAGCCCGTCTGCTCCTTGTACACGGTGGCCAATTACTACATAAGCACTTGGTCCAATGATAGAAACTCCTGTTTAATGACTCTCTCATATCATGTCTTTTGTACACTTACTACATGATAATCTGATAATATGGCCGACATAATGGAGGGTTACATAATGCAGCTCAGTGTTGGCTCCGTCTGTTGTCCCGGAGAGAGAAGGACTAGCGCAAGCACATGTACTTTAAAAGAGGCAGCGCTGACAAGAAGCTAATTCTCTACAGGGAATTGATCCACTGCATTTAGAGTGAGCAGGGTCGCCGCTCCATAGATCTGACCTGTAACGCGGTGTTGAAGCATCAACTAGATTTTTAAAGAAATGGAAGTTCAGTGCCAAGATGTGCAAGATTTTGGACAAGAAGTACGACTCACTCACACTTTAGAATCTCTTGAAATCATAACAGAATGTGATTTCAATATTAAATGGTTGTACTTTTTTTTTTTTTTAAGAAATCAAGTTTATTTTCATAACACAATGTGAACAAATATTCATGTCACATCAAAAAAATAAATCACTCCAGGTTAGTTGGACACACTCTGGAGTAAGGTAATGTTGTCTCCCTTCAACATGATCCTCCCCGGTGGCTTTCTGTTTTACTTTTCATGTGGATTTCTTCTGCATCATCAAGAACCAGGTTCATGTACTCATCAAAGCCAATGATGCATCCTTCTATCCACATGTTCACCTATGTTATTAGGTTCTTTTTTTCAGACCCAGGGTGTTATTTCGTACCTGACAGGGTGGACCACTCTGAGGAAGACGCTAGTGAGCAGTCGAAACCGTCAGGTATGAAATAACACTCTAGGTCTGAAAAAAAGAACCTAATAACATAGAATATCGGAAAACCAAATGAATCTCATTGGACTATTACGCATGTTCACCTGTTCACACAACCGGACCTGGATTCGCGAGTGATTTTGCAGGTACTGGAAAATTTGGTTAATGGGCTGCACCATAACCTGCTACACCTTCTGTCCTTGTCCTCTGAACGCCATCCTTAAAAATAAATACCAATAGTTGGTATTTGGTAGTTGGTAAATGGTTGTACTTTCTTTTATATTCCCATGTGGTCTTATTTCTGTGTAATCCTCAGTGGTCCATAGGCGTATACTAGTCTGTGTGCTCTTATACTTGTTCTGATACAGCTCAAGATCATTCTAAAGACATTCAGGAAAGGTTCATTTCTGTCCTGTGACGGGGACTTCAGTTAGCCAGGCTGGCGCCACCTAGTGTCTCCACTCAATTTCATTTCTCTCCAGCGACTAGGTCAGGAATCAAAATACAATAGACTGTTCAGAAAAACCCCAGAAGTGCGAGTTCAGGCACCAGCCAATCAGCGAAGAGCCATATATTCAGTGTTGTCAACGATTCCTGAGATCGAGGATTTAAAGCTGGAACAAAGAGAATGTTTGGTGAATTTTATCAAGGGAAAAGATGTTATTGCCCTTCTTCCTACGGAATTTGGAAAACCTTAATATACCAGTTAGTTACATACATGACAAATTACAGCGAATGGTTAAATGATAAAAAGTGCCCACTTACCGTCGAGCGAACGAATTCTAACACTGCGAGGTCAGATGGTTTCTACGAAGTGAAATGAAGTGAAACTGGCTGATGAATCAGACTAGACTTCAGTATCGATATCTGGTGAAATGTTTTAATTAGGGATGGTACTTGATTAGGAAAATAATAATCGAATTAATTACAGGATTTGTAATGAATTAATCCTAAATCGCATAACAATATTTGCCCCAAAAGCAACATTTATTTTAAGTAAATGAATTTTGGCCGTCTCATTTTCTTTCTGAAGCTCGTCATTTGTTCGAGTTTGAGCTGCTAATACTCCTTGTTTGTTCTCGAACCAGCCAACAACTCCAGCAGTTTCTGTGCTCGCTCTGACATGTTTTGCATTTTAAAGCTATCGTAGGGTTGAGGTGCTTCTGTGAGATGCAAACTCTTTTCTGCGCAGTTTGCAATAAACGACGCGTTTGTCAATACTTCCATCGGGTAGTGCTTTGAATAGAAATATACCGTCCAGCAGACCCAGAGCGCTTTCATGCTCCATTGTTGTAGCATGGATCCTGTGTTGTAAGTCGGAAATGTGTGTGTCAGTATAATTGGCGTACCACGGCATGCTGCACTGACAAATGTTCTGTGTTGTTTAGTATGCGAACTGCAACTTCGTAACTTGGCCATCACGTCCAATGTTTTTGTAATTAAGAATAAATCAGCATAAGTTATCAGTAAAAGCTTTATTTAATATGAACGCGACTACCTCACACCTGGGGACACATCACGGTATGGAAAACTCTAAATCTCACATACAGTTCCATTAAAGGACCCGTATTACACAATTTTCTGACCCTTGAAATGTGTGAATGAAACAAAATTCAACTCTGAGTACTGTACCCCCCTTTTTTCATAGTTTGGGTGTTTCATGCAACTTATACTCCAGTGCAACTTATTAAAATTTTCACACTGAAGCCGTGAGAGGCTCTAGTCTTGTGTGTCAGTATCTGCTGCTCCTGTTCCTCCTGTACCACTGTCACTTGGCTCTACTGCGCATGTCTCCTGCAGAAAGAGCCTCTGTCCTGTCTGTATCGTGTCAGTCGATCGCACCAATACTTCTGTACCAATTTAAAACAAACTTATAAAGACAATTGAGCAGACTGAATACAAATGCCACCAAAAAGAAAATCATATTTTGCAGATTACAAGCTGCAAGTATCGAAATCTGCAGCCAAAAACTGTAATCAAGCAACAGAAAGAAAGTTTGTCGTGAATGAGAAACTTGTGAAAACCGGGAGGATGCACCATGCTACTTTCCTGGTCACTGGATGGATCAACAAAGCCTGGACTTCAGTGACACCAAAACCATCCTGTCGGGATTCAGAAAGGCCGGAATAATTCTAACTGGAACTGAGCCAGAGTCTGACGACAGCTACACAGAAGAGGAAGCGGCGCTCTGTCTACCTCCAGAGATCGTGGAGTTGCTCAGAAGTGACACCAAGGATGAAGAATTGATTTAGTAATCTGGAGTGAGATGGAGAGTTTGGTAAACTTGTTCTGTTCTGTTGTTTATGTTATATTTATCTGAAGAACTGTTCATATGTGACGTTAACAGTCTGTTGTTCTCTGTTCTATTGTTTTTACTATAACTTGCCTTTCAAGATGAAATGTCAGTTCCTGGTCTCTGATTTTATAAAATAAATTTCCTCCAAAAAGCGTGACTTATAATCTGGTGCAACTTATGTTTTTTTCTTCTTCATTACGCATTTTCTGGCCTGTGTGGCTTATAGACCGAAAAATACAGTATGTTTTTGAGGAGATAACATTATAAAATGACTTAAAGCTCATAAGAGTCAATTTTGTATAATATGAGACCTTTAATGTACCTAAACGTAAATTGTTCTTTCCCAGTGCTATTACATTTCACTGGCACACCGTTACATGTCACTGAGCCATATCACGCTGACGATTGTGCATCATTTTGGCCGGGTTCCTGGTTGTACCTCTTGTCACCGCCCTACGAGCTGCCAGGCCATTAACCCAAAACAAGAGCCCCTCGTTCACCGCGCGGGCTCGGCTCTGACGGGGGACTGCCATATTCCACTGGGTCATTAGAACGCTGTTAGTACGAGTATTAGCGTGCTTCAGTGGACAGGGTCGGGCAGCGTGACCGGTGAGCAAGTGGTAAACAGGGGGTGGTGATATGAGAGGGCCCAGCGGACACATCAGACACGCTCAAATTTAAAATTATAAGACCATTATGTATTTATTGAACGTTTTAAAGAGGTCCTATATTACGCGAAATTGACTCTTGTGAGCTTCGAGTCATGTTTTAATGTTGTTACCTCATTAAAAACATACCTGGAGTTGTGTTTTGTTTGAGAAAAGAGGAAGAGAAACTCAGTCTGAGAGAAACCCAGTCTAAATATGCAGGGTTTGTGATGAGGAAACATAACATAAATCAGAAAATGGCATAATATGAACCCTTTAATTCTCTTTTTATAGTTAAGGAGGTGTATTTTATTATGTGATGACATTTATAAATGATCTACATCGATACCCAAATTTCCTTTTCCTTTATTTATCAAAAAAGATGTAGGCCTACACCAACTAAGAATAAAGCAGAAATGACTTTAAAATTCATCATGATTATAGATGTACCAATATAATCAAAGGTTAATTTCCCGTATCAATCCAGAAGGGTCTGGAATAGGAAAATGTGTCATGAAAAACCTCCATCCTAACTTGGACGGTCCCAACCACAGCTGCCAACTTGTATCATGTCTCTTAAATGCAGAAGACACCTCCTCTTGCATCATTGTTGTATCATTCAGAACAAAAAATATCACTTCTTTCACCAGAGATAAGTTCACGCTTTGATTGTTGATTCTGCAGAAATCCACTGTGAAATCAGGAAGACAGGATACAGGATACAGCTCCGGATCCATCCTGACAAAACTTTGTAAAGTTTTGACAAAGCGTGTGGTTCTGACCGGCCAGGTTTATTGCTCAACTGACAGATTGAGGATTTGTCGACCTGGTTTATGTTCATATCTCTGCAGTTACTGGGCCTGTTCACGTAAAACAAAAGCTGGCAAAGTTCAATGCCTCCTGTCAGTACAAATAAACAAAAGTGAATGTTATTTTTTTCCAACACAGCTTCAGAAAGTGGTGCCATTATTCAGCCCAAAGTTGTGATTGATGTCTGATGAAGATTCATTAAGGATGCGCCAGTACCGATATTGGTATTCCATATCGACGCCGATATTGGTTCCATGATATAGGTGAAAGAGATATCCTGGTTGGGTATTTAAATTAGATAATAAGACTATTTACAGACAGTTTTTTTCCTAGAATGTCTCATATTGTTTGAACTTTTATTCATATGAAGCCTTTCAGTAGTGAATATTTTTTCTTCATGGAGATGTTGTTGCTTTGTCTGGAATGTTTCACAGTATGGCATTAAACCTTTCTAACATCATGGAGACCAAACCAGACCAAGTCACAGTCAGAATGCCTGTTTTTCGAGGTATTTTTGAGCTGTAAAACTGCCTGTAATTAAATAAATGTGAGGTAGAGCATAGTTCACATTTAACTAAACACAACTGGATCTCTTGTGTAAGAAGTTAACTGTGTTTTAAAGAAATAAGTGCCATTTTCCATCCCTGTACTAGTATTGTTTAGTATCGGCAAATACTTACACTCAAAGCATCACTATCGTTATCGAAAGTGAAAAAGCTGGATCGGTGCATCCCTAAGGTTAACATGGCCAGTTTGTCGAGTCAATTCCTTGCAATGATAAGGTCGTGGATCATCATAACGTCTGGATAGGGACCCGCCGCCTATTCCGACATGCCTCTATTTAGATGTGCCGGTTTTCTGACACTTTTAAGCAGGGGTCATCACACTAGCCAATTTCAATAAAAAATATATATTTATATTTAAAAAATTATATGATGTATTTACTTTTGCCGTCAAATTTTCGTCAGTGACAGTGACAGTCAACGCACGTGCAGAGTTCTGTAGTTCATTTAAAGACAGCAAAATGTTGTTCAGTGTAAGGACCGTGCAGTTTGGCTGATGTGTAAAGAAAGTGTGGTGGTTTTCAAAGAATATAATCTGCGTTGTCAGACTCGTTCAATTCTGTTATACGGCCGACCCGACCCCGGCCCCCATCACAGTCAGGAGCAATGGCCCCCAGAGAAAAAAGTTTGGAGACCCCTGCTTTTTAGTATCGCTATTCCGACACGTCATACATGGTGTTCACCGCAGATCACCTACATGACGAAATGAAAGAAACGCAAAAGGCCCATGCAGCCTCTGTTTTAGATTAGATATTTTCCCGAAGGCTGGCCTATGCCCTTTTTTAAAATGCATGTTTCCCAAGGCCATCAGTTAAGATGCTTTTCCACGGTCTGATATCCTATGTGGCTGAAGTATTCTCGGAGCCAGCTCAAGGATGTGATGATATATGAGAGTGCAAAGTATAATAGGCCATCACATTAATAATATTCATGTCAGAAAAGCGAAATGTTTGAAAAAATAGTAAAGTGCAGCTACTCTGACAATGACAGTGGGACGCTTGAAAAATTATGTTTAGGCCGCTACTCTGACAATTAGACAATATCTAAATCAATCAATCAATCAATGTCTAAATAACGGGATGTAGGAATAGCAGTATGTCTGGATACTTCTTCCGAAATCAGTAAATCTTCCACAGAGTTACACAGACCCCTACCTTCGATCTGAAACCATGACATAAAGTCTACAACTAAATCCATACGAACACAGAAAACACCTTCAGGAATCCATGTTATTTCTGTTCCATGGAAAATCACGCGCGCTCCACCACATTTAACTCCTAAGTCCTGGAATAAGCCGGCCTCGCCTTCCTGCGCTCACATGCATGTCATACGCCAGCCCCAGAAACCTTCTTTTTTTTTACCTGCGTGATCAGCCTCGCGTACAGGCACGCCACGGGTCTCGTGTCCCAGAGGGTCGCTTTTTTACGTGTCCGTGATGTGCGCAGGTTCCTGGTTGAGCGATTTAAAAGTGAACACAGCTGTGGTATGAGCGGCTTAAGGCATTCGACTGGAGAGACAATATGTACGCTAATGTGGTTCATATAGGGTTAGTGTGCGTGCAGAGGACTATAGCTGTAATTACTTGTGAAAAAACGAAATGGTAAAAATGCATTTGTGCAGATGGTAGGACACGTGGGTTATTATCGTAGTTGGACAAAATGTATGTAACCTGGTATGGACAAAAAAAAATGTAAATGGTAGATGAACTTAAAGGGGCTTTTTTTTTTTTTCATTAAATAAACTAAAGTTGTCTTGCCCCAGTATTGTAAATTCAGCTTTTGTGGTCAAAATGAGTCTGCTGTGTGCTCTCTGCATCCATTACAGCTAGGATTTTTCTAACATTAATTTAGTAAATCTTAGGAAAGGGAGTTCTAGAGGTTCTGAGCTTTCACATGAGGCATGGTCTGTCCATATACTGAGAATGAGAACAATTTATCATATTTTTTGGACTATGAAGGCACACCGGATTATAAGGCGCATTAAGTGAAACAAACGGACGACACTTGAGACTGATCCTTAGCCCAGGCATCCACGATCCATTGGCAGATCGTGGCGTAATTCACTCGGCGTTGCTTCTCTGTCTTGGTGAATGTGTATTATGAATGTGAATGTTTGTGGATAATTTTAAGTTTAAGTTTGTTTTTTGTTTTTTTTTAATTTCCTACAAGGAGGACTCAAATATACATTGAGTAATAGTGTGTTTAATGCAGCTTTGCGCACATTTGTTTATGTTTTACAGAAACTAAACTTAAAACCACATGGCTAATTTGCATAAACTATAAGCGCTGAAAAAAAAAACACAAAGAAAAAAACAGCTCGCTCCTTGTGCCTCTGACGTGATCAGCTTCTGTCAGACTAACTCTGCAAGGCTCCTGACTACGATAGCTGTAATGCTCCGACAATCCATCAAGCGGTGCGACTTCGTAGTTCAAAGTTGTACTAAAATATTTTGACAGATTTTTGAGCGCCGTGCACCATATAAAATCTGGTCAAGGTCAGTAAGCACAACCAGAATTAATACATAAGGAGCAATGGATTATAAGGCGCGCTGTCGATTTTGGAGAAGATTAAAAGGATTTTAAGTGTGCCTTATAATCCGAAAAATACGGTAGATGTGTCCTCTATCTGTAGGTTAAGGCTCTAGAGATTTATCAAACTAAAACTAAACCTTATTGTCCTCTTCACTCTCCTCACAGTCACCTCTAACACCTCTAGTGTCCAGGCTCTGGGGTGAAGACGTCTCCTAAACATCATCTAATCGGCCATGCCCAAGAACCCATTCAATAAAATATCTAATACTTTTTTTGCCTGAGTCTCTCCAGGTTGAAATATAGATTTGGAAGATTTGCTCACTGAATTTAACAAGCAGCATATAAAATTTTAAATTGATAGTGGCAGTCTAGGCAGCTGTAGTGGCTGTGGTTGTTGTTGTAGTAGTAGCAGTAATGATAGTGGTAGTAAAATTTGATTCAAAATACTAGTTGTGTCTTATTTAAGCTCTTGCCAGATGGTTAGATATTTAGCCGATCATACCACACAGATATGAGCCAAATGCAGGATGTGGACGACTGAGTTTTCCTGGAGGCAGCAGCGTAGGGTACTTGACTTAGTAGTAGGGCACTTGACTTAGTAGTAGGGCACTTGACGTAGTAGTAGGGCACTTGACTTAGTAGTACGGCACTTGACTTAGTAGTAGGGCACTTGACTTAGTAGTAGGGCACTTGACTTAGTAGTACGGCACTTGACTTAGTAGTACGGCACTTGACTTAGTAGTACGGCACTTGACTTAGTAGTACGGCACTTGACTTAGTAGTACGGCACTTGACTTAGTAGTACGGCACTTGACTTAGTAGTACGGCACTTGACTTAGTAGTACGGCACTTGGCGTTCTTGGAGTAGAAGTACGGCACTTGGCGTTCTTGGAGTAGAAGTACGGCACTTGGCGTTCTTGGAGTAGAAGTACGGCACTTGGCGTTCTTGGAGTAGAAGTACGGCACTTGGCGTTCTTGGAGTAGAAGTACGGCACTTGGCGTTCTTGGAGTAGAAGTACGGCACTTGGCGTTCTTGGCACTTGGCGTTCTTGGTAGTAGAAGTACGGCACTTGGCGTTCTTGGTGTAGTAGTAGGCACTTGGCGTCTAGTAGGGCGTTAGTAGGCACTCGGCGTAGTAGTAGGGCACTCGGCGTAGTAGTAGGGCACTCGGCGTAGTAGTAGGGCACTCGGCGTAGTAGTAGGGCACTCGGCGTAGTAGTAGGGCACTTGGCGTACTTGGCGTAGTAGTAGGGCACTTGGCGTACTTGGCGTAGTAGTAGGGCACTTGACGCACTTGGTGTAGTAGTAGGGCACTTGGCGTACTAGTAGGGCAATTGGCATACTAATAGGGCACTTGACTCAGTAGTAGGGTCTTGACGCACTAGCAGGGTACTTGACTCTGTAGTAGGGCACCTGACGTACTTGCAGGGCTCTTGACGCACTGGCGGCGCACTTGGCGTAGGGTGAGACGCTGTGGCAGGGAGCTCCACACAGGCACACAGCTCAGAGCGGCAGGAGCAGAGCTTTTTTTTTTTTTTTAAAGGGAACGACAACAAACAGATTACACTGCGACGCATTATGGAAACTGACCCGGGCTTCTGCATGCCAACAGAGGAGAGAGAGAGGGAGGGACGGAGAGAGGGAGGGAGGGAGTGTAAAAGGGAAAGAGATGGAAAGATACCCAACTGAACCCGCCGGTGCTTTAACCTGCAGATAGAGGACACATCGCAGACTAAATAAAGAACAAGACTAAGGAAATTTGAGTTCAGCCTTAACGTTCGGCTCCAGTCAAACGAACCTCACGATGCTCGCAGTTATAGAGAATTTAGAAAAGAAATCCATATTGGGAATAGGAATTTATTTAGGGACAAAACAGGGGAAAAACAAAACAAAACTGGATCATGTAGAGCGTGTTTATATGAACATTTTACGACCAAAATGACGAGGCTCAGAGCAGCAGTTACCCGAAAAGAGGGGTGACAAAAACCAAACTATTTCTTCAGCACATAACTCAGACTCACTGTAGTATAAAAGTACTTCTGTTACCTCACGTCAGCCTTTTGAACTGAACATGTGCAAATGTCTGAGGAGATTAGCGTCATATCAGAAAGAGCACAATCCCGCACCGCCAGATTAAGCCCGAGAACAAAGCCTGGCTAAACCGTGCAAGATCCGACTTCACTACAACACCGCTCCACACCCATAATTACTGCAAATAGGCTTTTTTACTATGTGGCATTCTCAAACTGTGAAAAATACGCTATAGAATTTTAGATGAAAAGATTGTGTGTTGCGTTACTGTGAAGATGTAATGAATAAATGATGATGTAGTTATGGGTGAGCAAGCCCCAAACTCCGCATCATTTTGCATTTGATGAAAATCGTTTAAATATTTGCGGAGATGCGTTCATAAATCCCCGCTGGAAAAGTTAGTGCGAACTCTGAAGCAGGGGAATAATCATCATAAATACGAGACAAACGTGTGGTGCATTGTGTAACTTTTCTGTTGGAGGGCCTGTCACTTTGTTTGTTTCTAAGGATATGTCACTGATCTGCTTGGAATGTTCCACAGTATGGCATTAAACAGCTCTACCTTACGTTTATTCAATCACAGGTGGCTTTATAGCTCAAAAATACAGTGAAAAACAGGTGTTCTGACTGTGAGCGGCGTCGCCTCTCCACAGATCTGACCTGTAACTTGGTCTGGTTTGGGTTCCATGAAGATAGAAAGGTTTAATGCCACAGAAATGCCCTGGCAAACAGAAAACTAGAACCACCAGAAAAGTTACACAATGCACCTTCAAGTCTGTAGTGTTCATTCTGTCAGTCGTCATTCTGATTGTCAACGCTTAAAAACTCATCGTGGTGAGTAACTGGGATGCTCAAAATACAAAAGGTAAACGAGGAATAAGCTTGGATCACTGCAAACTCTTTAAAATGAACTAGATGTGTTTTTGACATTTTAAGAAAGTAAAAATCTAGTACAACGCCTTTAATATTGGTTCCCCTTCGACATACAGTATCTACCCTAATCACAGATTAGGTGGTGACATGGACTAGCCAGATTCATCTCGATTCACCTCGAAGCATTAGGATTCGTTCGCTCGACAGTAGGCAGGTACTTTTTTAATTTAACCAATCGCTGCTATTTGGTCGTGACGTATGTAATGTGCCAAATCCCGTAAGAAGAAGGTCAATAACGTCTTTCTCCTTGATAAAATTCATCAAACATTCTCTTTGTTCCGGCTTTAAATCCTCGATCTCGGGAATCGTTGCCAACACATAATGTCTGTCTTCGTCTACATCCATCTCGACGCTTTGTTTACTGTTGTGCTGTACCACAAAAGGGACCCAGACAGACGCTTGAGTTTGACGTCATGGCTTCACAGCTCTTCACTGATTGGCCGGTGTGTGGTCTACGACTTCCGGGCCTCTTGTAAACCGTCTAGTGAATTCCGATTCCTGACCTAGTCGCTGAAGAGAATTGAAATTGAGCGGATGCACTAGACCTCAGCTCTCAGAAGTAGTGTCCTCTAACAGTTCCAGTGAATTGTTTTGCTTAAAAATTCACCTACGAATTTCCAATAATCTAACAGGTGAAAACAACTGGACTGACTTACATGGACTGGTCCCACATCGAGGTCACCAGGGGCCACTGTTCTGAGCTGCTGTGTCCGTCACGCTTTAACTGTGTGGACAAACTTCACGTCAGACTCCAAAGCTACGCTCCCACTCACGATACAAGAAAGGACGGTCAGGATTGACGAGGACCTGCAAACACTGCAATGCTTTTGAAGAAAACGCAAAAGCTATACATGATCTATGATGTTCGATCTGCATTGAAACAGACAAAACGAGAGAAACGTAAATGTTCTAAGCCTATGACATAACAATACTGGCAATACTTAAGTGTATTGACCATGGGGAAAAAATAGATTCTGAACCATTGTCAGTTTTCCGTTCAATTCTTTTACCTTCATTGTCTGTTTGAATGTCGATCTAACTGGACGTATCGATGGCATGTTTTTCCCAAAGGTGGGTAGTTACATTTCCTTTCTAGCAGCACACTTTCACTCCTACATGAACTTTTTTTTTTTTGAAGTCTTCTTTGAGTAAAAGTTTTGGCCCCAAACTCTGGAAGACTCTGCTCCCCCAAAGTAAAGTGTTTTAAGTCTCCTTTAAGACCCATTTTTATTTTTATTTTTATTCTCTGGCTTTTTAACACCACCTGAGTTGTATGGTCCTTATTTATTTATTTTTAATTATTTATTTATTTATTTTAAAATTATGTATTTATTTATTTTAAATTATTTATTTTTTTTTTTATTTTTTATTTTTTTTATTATTTTAGTACTGCTTTTATGTATTGATTTTATTATTGTTGTTAATTGATTTTATTTTTATTATTGATTCTATTAGTTTCCTTTTGGTTGGAACATAATTCTGCTGTTTGTTTTTTTTTTTTTTGGGGGGTTTTTTATGTAAAATGGTTTAATTGCTATATAAAGCACTTTGGAAACTGTCTTGTTTTTTAAAATGTGCTATACAAATAAAGTTGGATTGGACTACTTGTACTACTACTTCTTGAATCTGGGACCTTCTTGTTATGCAGTGAGGATCCACCTTAAACTAACAAATCAGAATTACTCAAATATGCATGAATCACTCTAAAATAACTGAAGGGGAAAGTGAGAAACAATTACGATTCTTAAGTCAGTTTTGCTTAAGTAAATATCCACAAAGAAAACTACTTGTGACACAGACAGAACTTTCAAATACCACACAAGAAAGCATCATGTGGACCTACAATCAAAAATCAATCTTCTCGATTTGAGTCCCGTCTACTTCTGTTATTTGAATATTTTAACACAATCGACCATTATTGATCTATACATACTCTGCACTCTTCACTGCAATCAGCAACATGCGTGCGCCAAGCAATCCGGGCGGTGTGCAAATCAAGGGCACATTTTCTGCTCAGCTGGAGTCGCTCACAAACGTCTGAATTGTGTCAAATCAAACAGAAGTGAGCGGTGCGTCGCTCAAGCAGGTGCAGCTCATGGAGGAGGTACAGTGCCGTGGCTGTGACTCCGGGTATAAACATGGGGGAAATCAGATCGTAATCAAGAGAGGAATTTGTCACTAGAGCCCGACCGATATATTGTTTGGCCGATATTGGCTGATAGTCCATGCAGGCAAGTTATACCTCATTACAAAGCTTACACTTTCTATAGGCGAGTTTCAGCTGACGTCATTGTTATTAAAAGCCGGCGTTGCATGCTGGGAAATATTTTGGTCGGAGGCAAGAAACAGGATAGCGTCAAACACAGTGCGTAACCTCGCGTATTTATCCCCGATAATGGTAAATTCCAGCTGCATTATCGGATGCACAAATAGAAGCACGGAAGACGGAAAATGTCTTTTTCGTATTCTGAGTGAAAAGAACCGCTAACGGTGAATTAAACGGCTTTCAAACATTCGCAGAGCAAACGTAGAAGATCCTAGCAAACCGTGGACTCCAACAAGTTCAACAACACATCGAGACTCTTGGAGGTTTTCATCTTTTCTGCTGTGAATGGCCCAGAAGTTTCCACCAAGTCATTGTGGATATCACCAAAGTGAATATTTGTCCAGGTAGTTGCGTCCATCGATGCTTATGACCAATTTCTGGTCAAATGGTCTTGGGTCCTCTGCCGTTAGAGTGGATAAATAACCGGGATCAATACCCTTTACCCTTTGCTTTCTCACTCCGTCCGTCATTTTGAATTAGTGTTTCTTGCCGCCGACGTACGCTTTTGTCAACAATGAAACTCACCTATATTATGTCTATTTAATCTTGTATAGAGAATAGGGCTGCTCGATTATGGAGAAAATAATTATCACAAGCATTCTGATCAATACTGAAATCACGATTATTCAAACCATTATATTTTTGTTACATGATGCATTTATTCTGCATTTCTCTCTAAAAAAACAGTTTGTTATTGATAATTTATGCAAAACTTTCAAATAGAAAATAAATATAGGCTACAAATATGTACCTTAGAGCAGTTTTGCGACGTATAAAACATAAAATGAATAAAATATTTAACACTTTGAACATGAAATAAGGCATAGAAAAACAAATGTATCCAAAACAAACTATATATACACAGCTGTTCTACAATCTCTACATTTAAAAAATTAAATATGCTTGTTTATATAAAAAAAAAAAAATCCCAAAATAAACTTTGTTAAGCTTTATCGTTTCAACTCGATTAGATGAGTTTGGAGATCGTTTGACCCACAAATCGAAATTGTGATCAAAATTCGATTAATTGCACAACAATACAGATTAATACAGACAGATAAATGTCCAAATATGTGGCGCCGCATCAGTGTTTAGTCCAGCAACAAACCTACAGCTTTTTTAAATCAAAGTGCGAGTGCAGAGCAGCGAGGACTGACCCATCGACAGAGGACACACACTCACACAGCTGCGGTCAACATGCTGGATTATATTCTTTTTACGGACGATTGTTGTGAGCCAGGATTGAAAGGACACTTATTAGTGAAGACTTGTGATCTGAGAGGTGCCTGTGTGAGCGGTGAGTGTCGCAAATGTGTCAGTTTTGAAGCTACCGTTCGTCCTTTCCCTGTTCTGCTTCTTCTGTTCCCAATCTTTTTTGGTTTGCACACATTAACAGCCTGTTTTCTCTTACACTGGGACTGTAAAGTGACTGTAGCGACTGTACACACATTACTGGACGCGGATTGATATGTAGATGAGCTGTGAAGAGAGGTGTGAAGTTTACATTTACACATAGAATTAATTATCACAGCACGCGCATATTTACACTAATTATCACTAAATGCTAAGCTGTAGTTTACTTACTTTCTTTACTGGCTACAATTTCATGCAAAAATGTCATTAGGTGGATTTATAATCTAAATAAACCATCCAGTAAAGCCAAATCTAAGTTCTATAATCAGCTTGACTATTTACAGTGAATTTTTACATCACTAAATATATCATCTAGTCTATCAGCTACTGACACCTCCAAATTCTTTTTATCTGTAGCATATTAGATAAAAAAATAAAATAAAAATCCATATCGGTCAGGCTCTTTTTGTCACAGTTATGGTAGTGCTCAAAGATTATCACGTAGGCTTTGGTATAGTTTTTGTAATAACGTAAAGCTTAAACTATAAAAATAAAATCAAATGTGATTCCATATACATGAAAGCATATGCCGTTAGATAAAACATTTGAAAGTACATTTCACAAATACCTAGGCCTGATTCATAAGCCGGTTGCACTTCATGGAAACCGCATTAGGGTCATTCCACGCCATTTCATCACATTTCCAGAAAATCTCACGCATCATGTGTTTAAAAATTTAGAAAAAATTACCAGCTGGTCCTTTAATATCATGTACCAACCCTGTGAAATGTTAGTAATTATCGATCAATAGTTTTCAAGTTACAGCTCATTTAGTGAAGGGAGTATGTGTCAATTTACGTGCCCAAAATCATGTCATTTTTTCTTGGCCGTTTTCACAGGTCGATATCTCCGTAAGTATCACACGTAGAGGGCTGAAATTTTGTAGGCTTGTACTCCTCTACTCTGTTTTCAAATAACATCGATCGAAAGTTTGGTATCTCAACTCTGTGTCATTTTACATGAACTTAAAAATGAAAAAAAAAAAAAAAAAAAAGCTCAGTCATTCTCATGGCCTTACCATTTTTAGCCCCTTTTTAAACCTACTTGTAGGTGTAGGAGACCCTTAAATTTTTTTGGAGAATCAAGATATGCACCAGGACTGTTTAAAAAAAAAAAAAAAAAAAAAATCACCAAATGTTGAAAATTTGAAGTAGGTTATGTGTGAGGGTCCTGTTAAAAACAAGAAAACGTAACAGGGTCCGATTTTCACGTGTAATTTATGGTATGTGGGTAGTGATAATAAAATTTGGAATATTTTTTTTCTTGAAAGACCAGAAAAAGACACCTTTCACGCCAAATACTCCAACTACTACTACTTACTTCAACAGCAGCTCCTCCTCCTAGCCCCACTTTACCATAACATCACTCTGTACCCAGTACCCCCCGTAAACATGAGCCTAATTAAAAGACGGATCGCGCACACATGTTTTACACAATAAGCATAAATCTCCATAGAAGGGTCTCCATCGCGTTCCACATCAGAGAAATACCACATACAAGCACAGTGAGGGGCAATACCCGGGGGAGACGGAGGGGTAGGGCTATTGTGGCAGTACTGGGTCAGGCTTTGATAAGTACTGCAAGATTCTGCCTGTGTAGTACCCACATATTAGTACTACAAGGTGTCCATAGATTTGCAGTATGGAGGATGTTACTACAAAATGTAAGTAGATGTGCAGTATCTAGTACAATTACTATGACAGCACTGGGTCAGGCTTTGATAAGTACTTCAAGATTCTGCCTGTGTAGTACCCACATATTAGTACTACAAGGTGTCCATAGATTTGCAGTATTGGAGGATGTTACTACACAATGTAGGTAGATGTGCAGTATCTGGTCAGGCTTTGACAAGTACTGCAAGATTTTTGTCTATGAAGTATTCACAAAAAATGTACATAGATGTGCAGTACATGGTAGTTACTATGACAGTACTGGGTCAGGTTTTGTTAAGTACTTCAAGATTCTGTTTATGAAGTATTTGCATATTAGTACTACAAAATGTACATAGACGTGGAGTATCTGGTTTAAAATTACTAGGCTTTGACAAGTATTGCAAGATTTTGTCAATGAAGTATTCACATATTAGTACTTCAAGATGTCCATAGATGTGCAGTACATGGTAGTTACTATGACAGTACTGGGTCAGGCTTTGATAAGTACTTCAAGATTCTGTTTATGAAGTATTCACATATTAGTACTACAAAATGTACATAGATGTGCAGTATCTGGTAAAATTACTAGGCTTTGACAAGTACTGCAAGATTTTGTTGATGAAGTTTTCACATATTAGTACTTCAAGATGTCTATAGATGTGCAGTACATGGTAAAATTACAATGACAGTTCTGGGTCAGGCTTGGATAAGTATTACAAGATTCTGCCTGTGAAGTATCCACATATTACTACTTCATAGATGTGCAGTATCTGGAAGAGGCAGTGTTGGGTTAGGTTTTGCAAAGTACTTCAATATTCTCTTTATGAAGTATTCGCATATTAGTACTACAAAATGTACACAGATGTGCGGTATCTCTTAAATTACTATGACTTCAAGATGTCCATAGATGTACAGTACACGGTAGTTACTATGACAGTACTGGGTCAGGCTTTGACAAGTACTACAAGATTCTGCCTGTGAACTATGCACATATTACTACTTCAAGATGTACGTAGATGTGCAGTAGATGGTCAAATTACTATGACACTACTAGGTCAGGCTTTGATAAGTACTTCAAGATTCTGTTTATGAAGTATTCACATATTAGTACTACAAAATGTACATAGAGATGGAGTATCTGGTAAAATTACTAGGCTTTGACAAGTACTGCAAGATTTTGTCAATGAAGTATTCACATATTAGTACTTCAAGATGTCCATAGTTGTGCAGTATCTGGTACTATGATGTAGGGCTGCTTGATTATGGAAAAAAATAATTATCATGATTATTTTGGTCAATATTGAAATCATAGTTATTCAAAAGATTATTTTTTAGTTCCATGATGCCTTTATTCAGCTTGTCCCTCTAAAAAAAAACACTTTGTTACTGATAACTTACGCAAAACTTTCAAATTGATAATAAATATAGGCTACAAATATGAACTTTAGAGCAGTTTTTGTGATGTATAAAACATAAAATTAATAAAATACACTTTGAACATGAAATAACGCATTGAGAAACATAAATGTATCCAAAATAAACTATACATCCAGCTGTTCTACAATCTCTATATTTACAAAATGAAATAAATATACTCATTTATATTTAAAAAAATATCCCAAAATAAACTTTGTTCAGCTTTATCGTTTCAACTCTGTTATGAGTTTGGAGATCTTTTGACACACAAATCAAAACCACGATCAAAATTCAATTAATTGTACAGCCTTATTATGACAGTACTGGGTCAGGCTTTGACTTTAAGGTTCTGTTTATGAAGTATTCACGTGTTAGTACTACAAGATGTCCATAGATTTGCAGTATCTTGGGCGTCATTTTTACTTTGCTCAGTCTTTTATATTCTGGTTTTTAAAGTGTCTTGTATAATGTTAAACTTTTAGCTTTTTGAACAATTTGTAATATATTTCCTTCATCAATAAAACATGAATACTGCTTTCTTTCTTTCATTTATTCATGCCATACTATTTCAAATTTAATTTATGGTATAGAGTAGCCCAAACTGTACTTAAAAGTGCCTGTACCTGATTTTTTTTTTGTAGTATCTGTAGTCATGCTGTAGACTGTCTGTATCTAATTACAAAGCAAGAGTCAGGAAGTGCACATTAGTAACTTATTATGGTGACAGGCCTAAGGACAACAACTTACTATATGGGTTTATCATTAAATATAAGAAAGATTAAAGAATATATTTATATTGCAAAAATTGTAAGTGATGAGATTTGAGCTCTAGACAGTTGAATAATTCACTTCTGTGACTAATCATTGCTTCATTTGGTGATTTATGTGTTGCTGCTCGTGCCTTTTAAATGATACTGTACATTTAAAAAATCTAAAAAATGTTATTGGGATTTGTTATTTTAATTATCAGTGGCATAAAACGTTTCAAGATTGTTTATTGAAGTATGGAGTTCTGTTACACTGTCAAATATTCTAAAGAGTAAAAATATGATGTTTGAAAACAAGAGTTATGTGTGTCATCAGTAGCAGTGGTGGAAAGTAATGAAGTACAAAAGTAAAAGTACAAACTTAAGTACAGATGTCTACAATTTGTACTTAAGTGTGTGTATATATATTTTATATTTGTTTGTTTTTTTGTTTTTTTTTAGATACTTTTTACTTTTACTTCACTACATTTGAGAATGTTTATCTGTTCTTTCTACTCCACTGTTTTCTACTCGCTACATTTTAAAAAGTAAAAAGTACTTTGAAATGGCTGAGACTTTAGCACATTGAATAATTTGAGTTTTTGTTCGAACTTTAAACAAACCAAATACTGCTAAAAAAAAAAAATTAAGGTTACATTTACACTGAAACGAATCACCATATCACCGTATCGGAAATGATTTGCGTCCAGGCACGTTGTTTCTGCGTCCGCAATCTATCCACACAGCAACGTGAAACTGCTTGGGCTGGCGTCACAACGTCACAAAGTCACAACGTCACGTGGGTGGTAAAAACAAGGAAGTGGAGAACCGTATGTGAAGTTGCAGCAGCCGATTTCGAGCGGAGGAAGATGGTGAGCGTGAAAACTTTTCTTTTCATGGAGCGACGACGAAGTTCAGTTGTTACTGAACATAACACTGGATTTTAAGACGAGCATGGCAGCTCAGAGTGTGGAAGGCAGAAGTCACAGCGACGTGGTCCAATAAGGACGGCAACTAGAGCTCCTACATCAACGTATCAATGTTTTCAGGCGTCCACAAGAGCCGTATTCTGTCGGATTAGTGTGGAGGAACACTGCATCCACAACGAAAAAGACTCGAATAATTACTAGTGTGGATGGGGCCTAAGAAATCAACTGACTTAAAATCAGCTGAATCAAAATCACTGCATTTCATCCTTTAATTGTTCTAAAAATTTGTGCAAAATGCTTAAATTACATTGCATTACATAGTACATTTTTAAACAGGCACTTTAATACTTAAGTAGATTTTTTCATGCAGTACTTTTACTTGATAAAATTTTTGCCCATGCTGTACTTTCACTTAAAATAGAAAATTGAGTACTTAAACTTCATCTTTTTCATTTTAAGTACTACTCTGGACCTGCGATACATTTCAACATTAAACTACTGGTTCTGTGGAATGCTGTTATGTCAAGTGACGCCCATAAAGACCAGTCACATGACCGGCTGTTCCTCGGAGCGAGTAACAGGGCCGTGACTGTGCCCCTGACTCAACGGAGATGTCGGAAAGATCCAGAAGAATACTTTAATCTTTGGGATTAGGGCAAAACGTCCAGCGCCTAATCTCCTCATTTGGCATTCTTTCCATTAGCACTTAACAGGCCACATAAGTCTGCTAAATCTACTCTGAGCTCCTGACCACGGTAAAAAAAAAAAAAAAAAGAAAAAGCACAACATGGTACCTCGAAAACACACCAAGGGATTTGATTTGATGTCACGCCTGGTTAAATAATCCTGGTGAGGCAGATTTTACGCACTATATACTCAAATTTCAAACTCAATTTCGATACTAAGGAAGAGACTCGATACTCAAGACTAAGGATGTAACGATATCCAAATTTCTCGGTACGATATTATCATGATATGCATCTCACGGTACGATATTTACTGTGATATTTTGAAGAGGCTGATATAATTATAGATGGGACACTTTTTTTGCTTTTAAAATACCTCGACGAGATATTGGTGTGAATTATTACCATCATAATCCCAAGAATTCAAGTAAAAAACATATTTCTTCATGTTGTTTGCACTGAAATGAATCATGGGATATGTAGTTTCAGAAGTTCATAAGCTGTTGCTGCTATAAAACTATGCATTTAAGCAAAGGAACTTGTAGTAAAGTAGAGAAGCGTCAAAACCACTGACCTCCGAGCTCATTCGTCTCTGGTCATGGAAATGAAACATCAGCTGTGTGTACAAATGTAAACACATGAAAATTGTTTGCACCAGAAGAAATGTGACTGCTGCTCTGAATGCTTCATCATCATCATCATCATCAGAGCAAAAGGGAAACACTGGTCGCACTTTTGATGCGTCAGCTCCTAAAACTATCTCATTTTACACGCAAACACCAAACCGTAGTTTTTCAGAATCTCCACTCTAGCCCGAGTTTTTAGAAAGATTTGTTTCAAAGGTGAATTCGCTGTTTGCGTGTAAAAGATGGGTACAAACGAAGGGAAATGTCTCAGTTTTTAAAAATATCCGTATACCGTATTTTCTGTACTATTAGGCGCTCTGGATTATAAGGCGCACTGTCATTAAATGGTCTATTTTTTGAAATTTTTTCCACAAATAAACCAACTTTAAACGAAACGCAACAGTTGGATGGGTCAGTGTGACTTTGTTTGTGGCGTTCACGGTGACTCTGGGCTTTGTTCAGTTGTGGCGTGTAGGGAGGGTGCTGTCTGGGACCAACGGATTGTCGGCGTGTTCGCAGTGACTCAGTTGTTCAGTTGTGCTTTTTCAGTTCGTTCCTCCATTCCGTTCCTCGTCGGCGTGGAGTGATGAGTGTGTCTGTGGGTATTTTTCGCTGCGCAGTCGCTGTCTGCTCCGTGTGTGTTTGTGTGCGCTGCGGCTTTGTAGTTTACTGAAGTCGTACGATACGTGTAAACGGGGCCTGAGCCTCACGAGTCTCTCAGTTGGGTTGCCAGTTTAAATTCTGAAATCCACTTGGTTAAAATGCCTCTCTCTGATCTGAATGGTCACTTACTAAACCCCAGCTCCTGCAGACAATCATGAATCAGTGCTAGTGCAGCCTCTGCAGCTCAGGGAGGGAATTCTGGAGGTTTTGAGCTTTCACATGCGGCAACTGTGTCATAGCCCAGCACGAACTACTCAAATCTCATCACAACAACACACAGCTTTGTGATGAAGATCATTTAAGAGTTTTCTAAAACATGAAGAATATTTCTTTCTGTCTAAAAAGGGAACATTGGGACAGAATTGCATTGCCTTGGTTACACTAATGTAACATATAAAATAGCAGGATTCATTTGGAGCTTTTCTTCACACTATGATCACGAACTAACACTTGAGAGCACCTCCCACACACTGCGAGCCCTGCTCTGATCCTGTTTGTCAAACACAGTACAAGCTATTAACGCGATTTAGTCTGTAAAGGTCTGGCTGTTTTCTCATAAATCCGTATAAAACGAAAATGAATACAAATTTTGGTCGACTGAGACACTTTCGACTGATAGTGAAGCACTGATCAAGCTTTTCAGTTCCAATACAGACTGTGATATTATGGCTTTACATTTCTGCCAATACCAAATATTAAACCATGCCGGCGCAGAGAGTGAAAACAAAATAAAAATGGGACAAAACTGATCCAAATGTGTTATGGAGCTGTTATTTATCCCTCAAGTAACAACAGAGCAACTTATATATGTCCAATCAGGATGTCCACTGAACAGATATTTGGAAGACAATATCTGAGTGAGCAATTTTGTCAGTATCGATATTTTTAGCATTGATATCGGATGCCAGTATCGGATCTCAGCATCACTACTGATTAATCAACTGAACGGTTAAAGGTCTACCTCTATATACTGTACAGACAGAAATTACTACCTTGAATAAATTTTGCTTAACTTTAACTGAAGTGTCAACCACAACTGTGTTTTTCCAAATAACTTGTTCCGAGCCAAGTTATAATGTTGTTACCTCCTCAAAAACAGACCTGGAGTTGTGTTTTGTTTCATTCACACATTTTGGAGTAACTTTAATATGAGTATGTCTACATTTCCAAAGCTCAAAACGCTCTGTTCCTCCTTGTGGTGCACTTACATTGTTATTATATCACACCACCTACAGGCCAGGACCACGAGACTACGGAACAGTTTTTATCCTGATGCCGTGAGACAGATTAATTCTGTCAGAAAAAACACTACAAAACAGCACTGACTTGGAACGCACTTTAGAAAATGGGGGCGGGTTGACATACAATATTTTTAACTATTTTATTCTTGTTATAACTATTTATTCTTATTATAACTATTTGTTCTTATTGTTATCTGTGCTGCTGTTGACCTGGACCTGAGTGCATTGTTTCGTTTCTGTGTATTTTTTATACTGGAATGACAAATAAATTTGATTCTGATTCTGAAGGTGGAACAGAGTGTTTTCAGTTTGAGAGAAGAACTTAAAGAACTAAATACGCAGGGTTTGTGCTAAGGCTGTGCAATTCATTGAGTTTTTAATCACGATTTCGATTTGTGTGTCAAACAATCTCCAAACTCGTATAGTTGAAATGATAAAGCTTAACGTTTATTTGGGGATTTTGGGAAGAATATTTATTTATTTATTTAAATATAGAGATCGTTGAACAGCTGGATATATACTTTATTTTGGATACATTTATATTTCAAAATGCATTTTATTCATTTAAAATTTTCTATCGCTAAAACTTCTTTCATGCCGGATGTACACTGTGCGATATTTTCGATCGTTTCGCTCAGCCGCAGCTCAAACTGTACGACCAAATCGCAGGGTTTAAAAGTTCACAGCTCGTGGAACGACTTTCAACAGAGCGAAACCCTCACGAGAGGTGACAGGATTTTCAAAACAGGTTTGATATTCTTGTGACCTACGACTGCTGATCAGGAGCTGGTCGTGAAGTATGAATCGGTTCTTGTTACCCCATGTTGACTACATGAACCACGACACACGATTAAGCCAAAACTCTGCCCGATCCCAAAAATTTTACTTTAACACTAAAATCGCACAGTGTACATATTTGTAGCCTATGTTTATTTTCTATTTGAAAGTTTTGCATAAATTATCAAAAGTGTTTTTTGAGAGAGAGAAATGCAAAATAAATGCATTGTGTAACTAAAAAATAATCGTTTGAATAATCGTGATTTCAATATTGACCAAAATAATCGTGACAATGATTTTTTTTCCATCATGAGCAGCCCTAGTTTGTGCGTTAAAAATGTGTGAATAACAAAACAACTCCAGGTTTGTTTGTGAAGAGGAAAAAAACTAAAGAAAATAGATCAGAAAATAGAGTAATATGGGCCGTTTAATGTTGAAAATCACATTCTGTTGTCTAAAGAGTGTTTCAGAATCAGTATTCAGTATCGAGTTTAGTCTTTAGTGTTGTTCGATACTGTAATTTCCAACTCAATTTCGATACTCATTCCTCGTGTTCCAGTGGACGACGGCGTGAGGATCCGTGTGCAGCCGTGTGGTGTCAGCACTCGTCTGGGATAGAGCCTCCTGCACCGCGACGCAGCAACGCAATCAATACCCGACCCTTTAAATAGCCTTAACTCTGCTTAGAACAGCAAGAGACCCGCAACTACTCACAGCAGCACTATACAGTCTACAGGAGGATACAGGAGTACAGTACAAGTCCTTAATCGTCCCAGCGCGCGGCCGTCTCTGCTGCATCTGCTCTTCTCGTGCACCAATTTGGATAACAACTTAAAGAGACAGGCCGGTATTTCGGACATAGGACCTCATTTTCTTGTTCCTACTTCATATTAGAACAGGATACACATAAAAAAGTACAGACCTGGTTGGGAGCAGTTCTTGGGCACGGTGTTGTTGTCCAGCTCAGAGGCCATGAGCCGTCTGCCCCAGTGCTCCAGGCCCTGGTCCCCGTCCTCCACCATCACCATGCTGTGACCTAAAACACACAGGAGCAGCTACAGGTTAGAGATTGTACAGAGCATTTCATGAGATATTGAGAACAGTCTTGCTTTTATATAAACTTTTAGTGTACTGGCCTTAAAAAGTGCCTCCAGAACAGACAGATATTTTGTTTTGGAAACCAAATGATTAAAGAATACAAATGAACACTTTACTACAGAGACGGTCCTGGACAATATGTGACTCCATCACATTAGAGGTGTGCAAGAATATCAAAGTATGGATATACTGTGATACTAAACGTAAGCATAGAAGACACTAGAAGTGTAAAGGTACATGTATTCGTGCTGAACCGTTTCAGTACGGGTCGTTCAGGTGCAGAGTTGTGCATGAGTTAGTTTGCGCAATTTGTGTGTGTTTACATTCTGCCACTACATGTGCAGCTACACAGAAGGCTCGGCTTTTTGATTGGGGTGGCAGTGTTTTCCGTAGTGCTTTATAGTTAGGGCGGTCGCCTTGACAATAACTGCCCCCCACCTTGACTACCTCCCTCCGAACCACATGAATCCTCGCAAAACTACGGTTGGCGCGCCCCGGTCCTCACTTTCACCGGCACGGAATCTGCATTTTGTTCCCATACTGTACTGGAAATGAACCGATCTGTGACCTCAAACCTGAGGTACGAACCAAACATAGACTGTATAAAAGAAATGGACTATGCGAGTGTGACGTCACCCACAGCAGTCAGCGCCGCTCAAATGAGGCTCCCGATGCTCATGGTTATAGGAGCGAATCTGGAGCCATATTCTGTTATGAATACGATTTTTTTGACGGTCAAAAAAAAATTCAGGATGATGTTAATATGAACATTTTAAGACCAAAATGACGAGGCTCACAGCAGCAGATACAGAGAGAGGAGCAACAAGATGCTAATGTAAGTCATTTGTGTACTGCTACACCCCTAGAAGACACACAAAAAATGCAAAAGACACACACACAAGTAGTCACCATACAAAATTTCAAACTTGATACCACTCCAAAAAGATTCCAATACCATGATGATAATAAAAATAATCCCTCAGTGGTCCAGGTAGGTTCCATAGCCGTTGGTGGTTCACAGGCGTATACGAGTCTAGGTGCTCTTATACTTGTTCTGATAAAGTTATTCGGGAAAGGTTCATTTCTGTCCTGTGAATGGGACTTAGTATCAAAACCTGCTCAAATGAGTATCTAGTTTTCTGATACTTCTTTCACTACTACTTCTTGATTTCTTTGTACAATTTAAAGTTCCATTTGTAGCTTTTACTCTAAAGTTTCCTCTGCAAAATTCACATCAACCCATGTTTCATTGATCTCGAGTCTGAAGCGGTTATTCTTTTTAGCCTCATTTGAACTGCTTAAGTGCACCACCCTCCCAGGTTCTTCCCATAAACTGTACAGAGCGAACCCGTTATCTGCTGCGTTCCAAACAGGAAGTGAGCATGATTCAGGCTCCATCGACTCTGGCTCCAATTCAGTTTGTATTGAAAAATGGTCATCGCTCCCTCTGAAACTGCTGCTGTGAGTCTACATACTACAGACCCGGAGTTGTGTTTTGTTTCATTCACACAAGTTTGAGTAATCCTGCAGTATTAGTCTGTCTACATCTCCAAAACTCAAAATGCTCTGTTTGACTTTGTGATGTCATGTAGTTGCAGTTTTCAGGTTAACAGCTACGTTTTATCTTTTGTTCAGTAGAGATCGGCAAGTCCAGAGCTGAAATCATCCAAATGATTGTAGTGAAGGTGCACGGAGTTTAAAAACACATTGGAGCACTTCCTGTTTTAACCCATGATATCATGAGGTGGAACAGACAGTTTTCAGTTTGAGAGAAGAACTCAGCCTAAACACTCAGGTACAATGAGAATCCATGTATCATTCGTTCAATCGTTTTTCAAAATAAAACCAAAAAACAACAATTTTCTTCATGATTTGTCCCCAAAACCAAAATGAAAAAAAAGTGGTTAACAGTTTCCCGTTTCCATAACTTAAACTGCGTTGCCGGACTTTTGCGCTGCATATGGACTGAACCCAGGACTGATCCCACGACTGAAACAGGTCTAAACCAGGACTAAACCAGGACTAAATCAGGTCTAAACTCGTCTCAGTCCCGGTCTCAGTCCCGGTCTCAGTCCCGGTCTCAGTCCCGGTCTCAGTCCCGGTCTCAGTCCCGGTCAGTCAGTTCCCGGTGTCTCAGTCCCGGTCTCAGTCCCGGTCTCGGTCCCAGTCTCAGTCGGTCACCTGACAGTCTACGCGGGCGCACCTCTTGGCCCGTCCCGATGCTCAGTCCTGGTTCAGCCCTTGTTTAGTTCTGGTTTAGACTTGGTTTAGACCTGGTTTAGACCTGGTTCAGTCCTGGTTTAGTCTGTATGTGGCACAAAAGTCCGGCATCACAGTTTAAGTCACGGAAACTGCAGTTATCAGTTTTTTCCATTATTCATTTAAACACAAAATCGAAAACTGAAAAAATGAATCATTCACTTTTTTCATTTTGGTTTTGGAGACAAAGGATGAAGAAAATAGTTTTTTGTTTTCTTATTTTTGGTTTTACACGGATTAATGAGGTTCATAACATAAATTCGCAGGGTTTGTGTGTTAAACATGTGTGAATGAAACAAAACACAACAACTCCAAGTATGTTTTCGATGAGCAAAATGTTCGTATTAATCTGCTCTACATGATCCTCGTGTTATTATTTTGCCATTTTCGCTATTCCTAAAAACAGAACTGGCTCTAAATTTGCCATTAGAACTGCCAGCTTCAGTGAGCTTCATTTGACTGGAGCTGAACACTATGGGTGACGACACACTCACTTACTCTACAGTCTAATCTTCCACATTCTAATGGCAACTGTGGCGTTTGTTTTTCTGTATTTCAGTGGTGAATATTCAGAAATCTATCGAGCTAAATCAAAATCAAGATTATTCAGAATCCGAGTCACGTTGGCGAACAATTTCCTTTTCCTCCAACAGAAAGCGCCGTAGAAATGATTATTATTTAGCGTGTTGTGTAGCGCAGTCATTCACACCACGTCGACCCGACTCAGGCCTTTTAATCCTCCTGAAAACTTTGAATCAGGTCTGTGCCTTTTGGAGCTGCTGTGCGCCATGGCAACAAGACCAAAAGACAGATGTTATGTCTTTATGTGAGGAGAGAGGGAGGAGAGGAGGAGAGAGGGGAAGGAGAGGAGGAGGAGAGAGGAGGAGAGAGGGAGGAGGACAGAGAGGAGAGAGGAAGGAGAGGAGGAGAGATGAGAGGAGACAGGGAGAAGAGAGGGAAGGAGAGGAGGGAGGGGAGAGGGGAGAAGGAGAGAGGAAGGAGAGAGGGAGGCGAGGAGAGAGGGAAAGAGAGAGGAAGGAGGAGAGAGGGAGGAGAGAGGAAGGAGAGGAGGAGGAAAGAGGGGAGAGAGAGGAAGGAGGAGAGAGAGAGGAGAGGAGGAGAGGAGGAGGGAGAGGAGGAGAGAGGAAGAGGAGGAGGGAGAGAACAGAAGGAGAGGATGAGAGATGAGAGGAGAGAGGAAGGAGAGAGGAAGGAGAGGGAGGCGAGGAGAGAGGGAAAGAGAGAGGAAGGAGATAGGGAGGAGAGAGAAAGGAGAGCGGAAGGAGAGATGAGAGGAGAGGGGGGAGAAGGAGAGAGGAAGCAGGGGTGGAGGAGAGATGAGGAGAGAGGAAGGAGGAGAGGGGAAGGAGAGGAGGAGGGAAGGAGAGGAGGATGACAGATGAGGAGAGAGGAAGGATAGGATGAGGAGATGGGAGAGGAAGGAGAGAGGGAGGAGAGAGGAAGGTGAGGATGAGGAGAGATGAGGAGAGAGGGAGGAGAGGAGGAGAGGAAGGAGAGAGCTAGGAGAGGAAGGAGAGAGAGGAGAGAGGAAGGAGAGAGGGAGGAGAGAGCGAGAAGAGAGGAAGGAGAAGAGGAGGAGAGAGGGGATGCGAGTGGAGAAAGGGAGGAGAGGGGACAGTAGCGACGGAAAGGAGAGGGACGAAGAGGAGAAAGGAGACAGGAAGGGAGGGGAGAGGAGAGAAGGGGGGAGAGGGGAAAAAGGAGAAATGAGATTAGAGGGGGAGAGAGGAAGGAAAGAGGGAAGCTAGAGGAGAAAAGGAGGAGATAGTAGAGAGGGAAAGGAGAGGGATGAAGAGGAGAAAGGAGATGGGAGGAGGGAGTTTGAGAAAGGGGAAAAAGGAGAATGAAGGAGGAGGAGGGAAGAGGAAAGAAAGGAGGAGGAGAGTTAAACGAGAGGAGAGGGAGGGAGGAGAGAAGAGGAGGAGGAGATGGTGCAACTTTCATTTTTCATGTAAACTGCTCTTAAGCTCGTGTAATGAGGACACTCCACAGGTCATTATGTAAAGAGGCGGTGACAGCAGCCGCAGTGTGGAGCGACACGATCCAAACTGCGCTTCCCAACACGGTTTTAAAGTGAAGTGAAGTGTGCTGCAAAAGGGCACAGGGTCAACGTTTCCAAGAAATACCGAAAACACGATAAAGCCGTGGTCGCGATCTAACACAAACAGTCTCGAGATTTCATTTAAGGGCCTGTTTACACGAGAACGCTTGCAGGTAAAAATGACAAAATATTTTATCGGAAGTCGGAAGTGCCTTTCCTGATTTAGTCAAAGGCCAGCAGTGAAGTCGGCTGTTTCTTTTTTGGGATGACTCTGAGACGTGGACACCGACAAAAAATCTTTTGAAACCATCCCATCACAAGAGTTGGATAATTTATTGATTTTTCAGATTAATTTTGACATCATCTTTTGCATGCGACTATTTGCATTGTTTTCACGTTTCTACACTGAGCCCAAGACGCAAAACTCTGGTCAGATCTGCTCACGTTGTGCACACGTTTACATCACATACATCACCACCTAGAGTCACCACCTCGCCGCCGGGCATGCATACCCAATCGAATTCCACACACTTTTGCGTCACCATATGCAAGCAGATTTTCTCCCAACAACACTCCTCTAAACGCGGAAGTTAAAGTCTTAAAAAGTGAAGAGCGAAGTCCAATTTTGCGTCTTCTGTTCAGACCGCCATCATATAAACGTATCTTAAAATGTCCTATATTACACAAAATTTACTCTTGTGAGGTTTAAAGGGACAGTCTGAAATCTCTGGACATTGGCTAACTTGGATAATGAGGTCCAGAGTGTTGGAGACGTGTGTGTGGACACTTTTTTAAATATTCCATACGTTCCTTGTATTTGCAGAGGTTGCTGGTGCTAAGCGATCTGTGTATCATTCGTTCATTTGTTCTTCAATATAAAACCAAAAATAAGAAAACAAAAAACCAACTGTTTTCTTCATTACCTGTCTCCAAAACCAAAATGAAAAAACAAATAAATTAGTTTTTTTTCAGTTTTCGATTTTGTGTTTAAATGAATAATGGAAAAAACAGATAACGGCCGTTTCCGGTTTTCGTGACTTAAATTGCAATGCCAGACTTTTCACATATGGACTGAACCAGGACTAAACCAGGTCTGGGACCAGACCAGGACCAGACCAGGACTGAGACCGGGGCAGAGACCGGAACAGAGACTGAGACTGAGACTGAGACTGGGACCGGAACAGAGACTGGGACTGACTGAGACTGAGACTGGGACCGGAACAGAGACTGAGACTGAGACTGAGACTGAGACTGAGACTGAGACTGGGAGACTGGGACTGAGACTGGGACCGGGACTGGGACTGAGACTGGGACCGGAACAGAGACTGAGACTGGACCGGGAACAGAGACTGAGACTGACTGGACAGAGACTGGACTGAGACTGGAGAGACTGGGACTGAGACTGGAACAGAGACTGGGACTGGGACTGGGACTGGGACCGGAACAGAGACTGAGACTGGACTGACTGGGACTGGACCGGACTGAGAGACTGAGACTGGGACCGGAACAGAGACTGAGACTGGGACTGGAACTGAGACTGACTGGGACTGGACTGACCGGAACAGAGACTGGGACTGGGACCGGAACAGAGACTGGGACTGAGACCGGAACAGAGACTGGGACTGGGACTGGAACAGAGACTGAGACTGGGACTGGGACTGGGACTGGGACTGAGACTGGGACTGGGACTGAGACTGGGACTGAGAACGGTTTAGTCCTGGTTTAATCCTGTTTTAGTCCTGATTCAGTCCTGTATGCGACACAAAAGTCCAGCATCGTTTAAGTCACGGAAACGGCCGTTATCCGTTTTTTCCATTCTTCCTTTAAACACAAAATCGAAAACTGAAAAAACGAATCATTATCAGTCTGGTGTAATAATAGATTTGCTTCGGGTGTTTTGTGGAGTGAGTAAGACTGTTTTTAGTGGCAGGATAACTGACCATTGACATGTACAAGTCTGGCACAAGGAAACGAGATCCTATGTCCAAAATGTCTGACTGTCCGTTTAAGTCATGTTATAATGTTGTTACCTCCTCAAAAACAGACCTGGAGTTGAATTTTGTTTCATTCACGCATCTTTGAGTCATTATTATGAGTCCGTCTACATCTCCAAATCTCAAAATGCTTCGTTCCAAATTCTGATGTCATGTCGTGGTAGTTTTCAGCTATCTTTTATATTTTGTTCAGTAGAGATTGGCACTTCCAGGGCTGAAATTATCCAAATTATTCTCGTTTGAGAGAGGAACTCAGCCTAAATATGCAGGATTTGTGTGTTAAACATGTGCGAATGAAACAAAACACAGCTCCATTTACGTTTGTGACGAGAAAACGACATTATATCATAGATCATAAAAGGCCCGTGTTGCGCCATTTTCTATCACTGATGACAAATTCAAAACAGACGCAGAAAGAGAGAGAGAGACAGTCAGGCTTGCGATACTAAATAGTTTATGACAACGCAGTTCAATGAATGCAGTAAACAGGACATTAGAACGACTGTAACATCATTCAGCAGCTCCATAAAGGGCACCATATTAAACGCAATTAATCAAATATTGTTTAGTCGATACCAATGATGCCTTACACTTGTAGCGCCGTTTACAGGCTATTCAAAACCTCACACAGCGATACACAGGCCTCATTATTCATTCACTCTATACTCAGTGGTTCTTCCGTAGCCACAACTGCCCTGGGACAGACTGAGGGAACTGAAATATTTTGACAAAGGAGGGTAGATAACGTAAGATTTCTCTTCTTTCTGCTCCTTTTCATTCATTTCTTGTCTTGTCTGATGTTGTGACACTCTCGATGTCTTTTTATACTTTATGAATGAAATAAATAGAAAAAAATTTAAAAAAAAATATCATAATCGTATTGTCTCATAATCATCATAAATCATCATCAATAAATATCGTAATAAAGTCTCATAATAAGATCGTGGGCCATCAGAATATCTCGAATCACAAGTTTCTTCGCTTAAATTCACTGTTATGGTGCAGGAACAGTTAAATAAAACAAAGAACTACACAGACCATGAGCCTTTGCGGTGTTTAAGTGCAGACTACATGAAAAAATAACTTGTTAAACACTTTTAAAGCGTATTGTAATAGTACTAAAACGGCTTTTCAAGGCATTTTAAAAAGGAAAAAGAAACTAAATTTGGTCAGCCTTCACCAAATATCGCAAATAATATCGTCCAGCAAGATGCATATGGTGAAAGTATCGAGAGATTTGGATATCGTTACATCCCTACAGAGAAGTGAAGCTGCCAATCGAAATTCCAAGCCTCAAACTATAACTATTATAACGAGTCAATAGGAGAGATGGGCGATATATTGGCCAATACCGATATCAATACTCATTCTAGATGTTCCAGGCAGAAATTTTTCCCGCTCCATTCTCAGTGTCATTTTTGAATGTTCCTGTTCACTCTGTACACCTCTGATTTGCAGAACAGCTCCAGGTCTAGTGATCGGGTGTATCAGAGATGGACAGGAGGAGCTGGACGCCAGGACACTGACTGCAATATTTTTTTTTGTGGTCTTAGGCAAACCATCGGCTCCTGAACGCTGACAAGACCAAGGAATTGGTGACTGACTTCAGGAAGGAGAGGACATCAATGGAGCCCGTCACCATCCAGGGCCATGACGTGGAAATAGTGAGTGCGTATACATGCACATCAATAACCCCGGTTATGATCGGGTTTTTTGAGAGTATCCCGGTTTCTTGATGGTGCATGTATACGCAGTAACCCGGTTTCAGTAACCCGGTTATGGCAGTATCCCGGTTATTAGAAACCGGGTTACTGTAGCTGGTGTATTCCGATAGTAACCGGGATACTTGTGGCATGTATACGCAGTACCCCGGTTACTGCAACATAAAGTTGAGTGCGCATGCGTCCAAAAGACACTTTCCAGCCTTTCACCACAACAGTAGTGACATAAATAAATTGACCAACATAAATAAAGTGACCAAACAAGTGAAATGACTGTAAAATAAAGAGCTGCGCTAAACCTGCACACGTACAATCTGCACTCGTGTGACGCTGAAAAGCTAAAACATGAACTATCTCCTATACTCTATATGCACGGAACACACTTACCATCATTAGCGCCTCTTCTGTCACAGAAATAACACACATAATCCACAGAGTCGTGTCATTTAGTCCAAAAGAAACTGATCGCATCAGCGGCGCAAGGAGCGAGTTGTTTTTATCGCCGCTAACAGTTTATGCTAATTAGCCTACGGTCTTAAGTTTCGTTTCTGTAAAACGTAAACAAATGTGATCACAGCTGAATTATCTGATCAAACGGGCTGATGTGGCTCTATAGTGTTTATGGTTTATATGTTGTAAAGTTGAGTTTATTTATGCAGAAGATTTTAATGAAGAATCTGCACAGTGGATTGTGGGAGATCTCGTAGCTCCTTAGCTTCTTATGCTAAAGGAGCTCACGGTTTGTATTTTTCCTGGTTTATGAAATTGATTTAAGTTAATTTTTGCGCCTGCGCATTTGTAAGATTATGTCAAGAAACCGGGATACTCCATTTGATCATGTATACGCGGATATGAGTGTCCCGGTTTCTCAGTGCGCATGTAAACGCAGTAACCCGAATACTGACATAACCGGGATATGGCTAATAACCGGGTTATTGATGTGCATGTATAACGCACTCAGTGACTGCTGCAAGTACCTTGACGTCCAGATAAACAACGGCCCGGACTGGAAGGACAACTGTAATGCATGAGGAGACTATTTCATGAGAAAGTTCAGGTCTTTCAGTGTGTGCACCAAGTTACTCGAGATCTCCTACCAGTCTGTAGCTGCCAGGGGAGCAGCACCGGTAAAAGGGACATTGGGCGGATCGACAAATTGATGTCATTGGCTGCAAATTGGAGACATTTGTCAGTTTATTACCATTTTTACATTTTTTACTCTTTGTTATTGGACACAGTAGCTCACACATCACATTATATTCCAAGTAATTTCCCTTGTTGATCAATAAAGTTTGTCTAAGTCTAAGATGAATGAATCAGAATGAAAATAGAACATTATCGTTTATCCCAGTTAAATGTGTTATTTTTTTTAGGGATGTAACAATAACCAAAATATCGTGATATCGTATCGTCAGAAGTCTCACAATAATTTCGTGGACTGTCGCAATATATCGACTTACAAGTTATAGTTTATAGTAAAAATAAAAATATAGGGAACTACATATCCCATGATTCATTTCAGTGCAATCATCATGAAGAAATGTGTTTTTTACTTGAATTCTTGGGATTATGACGGAAATAATTCACACCAAAATCTTGTCAGGGTATTTTAAAAGCAGAAACGTGTCCTATCTATAAATTATATCAGCCTGTGCAAAATATCGCAATAAATATCGTATCGTGAGACGCATATCGTGATAATATCGTACTGAGAGATATGGTTATAGTTACAGCCCTATTATTTTTACAACACAATAATCAAAGTCTCCAAGGATTTTGAAAGCTAAATATCAGTATTGACAAATATCGGTAATCGGCCACAGCAGAAGGTCAAATATCGGATATCGGTGTGAGCCTGCCAGCTTTAAAATGGCAATTGAAATGTCTTGCTGCGCTGTTGCTTGTATTGAAGTGGAGCTTGCGTGTGCTGCATTTCACAGCAAGAAATAGCAGCACTTTTGGCAGACTGGTCCTTGGAGCAGCATCTGACTGACGCCGCGTTCAGATGTTCCTCTCGTGTGGGTTTTTTTTTCCACGTGGCAGATTTTTGCCTTTTGGCTCACTCACATGATTCTATTGTCTGCCGCTCGGATCAGGTGACCGTCTCCCGTGATGAAACGTCGGTGCCAGTACAAAGGGCCCGTTTCAGTTAACACAGAGTTTCATTCTCGAGTCAGAGTTATTAGATTCTGGTTTTGTGAGGGCCTATGGGGAGGAAGGCCGTCAGAACGCAGAGCTCACATCGCTCATTAAAGCAGTGGTGGAAGAGGCAATGGATTTTGTTACTTGAGTATTTTTTGTACTTCTACTTAAGTAAAAGTATCCCATGAAGAAAATGTACTTGAGTATTAAAGTTCTCGCTTAAAATGTACCTTAAAAAGCCCTAATAAAACTTAAAATGTATTGATTTTTGATACAGATTTGAAACTGCATAGCTTTTTATTTGTATAAGGTGTTAAAAGCCCCCAGAGTCAAAACTAAACTGAACAATAGTAATGATTACACTAACACAAATTAATGGCAATACTTTCATTTTGTTAAATCAGTCCTTCTCAAATAGTAGTGCTTGCTTTTTTTTATTTTTATTTTTTTTGCCGTACTAGAATAAATTGTAATTGCACATCCACTACAGTAGTTGGCAGTGGTGCTCTCATTGTCAGACTGTGCGCAGGGAGTATTAACGCTATAGTGTCGTTTTATTGCAGCGAGCAAACGCACACGCAGCACAGAGCAGGAATTATGAAGTGTAGAGAACAAACTGTTTACTCTGACCACGGTGGGAAACGAGGAAAGGCCGCTGTGTTTACTGTGTCTAAAAATGTTGGTAGCAGACAACATGACAACATGAAGCCAAATAAATCACGGCATTGCTTAAAGACATTACACTTCAGCGAATATTGTCAACAATCATCCCGCTTTGTGAATGGTACTTCAGTAAACCAGCGAGCACGTTTAGCATCATATACGGCGGCATACCAAACACCAGAGGAGCTGATATTGCCGAACTATAAACACGGACATGATCTTTAAAGATGAGGACATGGGAGCGGATCGCCTCATGACGCAGGTGAGCACAGTGCGGGATACGGACGGACACATGCTGCACGTGTCTCGGGAGTCGCTTTGGAGACACGACTAAATCGTTTGCTCTCGTATGTAGGCGACCGAAGGCGAGGGTGCGATTTGTCCACCTTTGGTAGTGGTTCTGTGGAGTGGGGGAGCACGAAATGTTTTCTTCTTCCTAGGTTAAGGCGTGACAGAAAATAATTGAGAAGTACTGTGTTAAATGACCGCTCAAAAGGCCCATGATGTGATGTTCTTTAGAATCATTTGGATTCATTTCAGCCCCAGAACTGACCATCTCTACTGAACAAAAGGTAAAACATCGCTGTAAACCTTAAAACTACCACAACACGACATCACAGGGTGGAATTCAGCATTGAGATGTAGACAGACTGATGAGGGATTACTCAACAAAAAACATACCTGGAGTTGTGAGCTTTTAACCTTATAGGAATGGTGTTCACAAGAGTCAGTTTTGCCTAATATAGCACCTTTTAAACACTCAGAAAAATGCCTTCCTTGTGTGTAAATTGTCTGATTCAGAACTCAACACTACTTCCTTTATTTTTGTACTTCTCTTGAACTTTTCCCCCCAACAAACTGCTACTTCACTGACGTAAAACTGTGATAAATATTAGAAAAACACGAAAACCTGCCATACGCACTTGTACATCTCAAACTGGTGATAGTGCAGACTCTCGCTCGTGTGTTGACGTGAGCGTGTGTTTAGGGCAGGTCAGATAGCAGCGTGTAATGCACAGACAGATTGTGCACAGGGAGACTGCTCCTGTCCTGCTGCTCTGCTCCTCCCACCACCCCGCCAACTGCCCTTCAACCTGGCAACCTCGCCGTCTATACGTGAACAATACGCCTGTCACCATCACTGTCGGGCAAGTCACTTCAAAACTAATGTGTTATTTATGACTCGTTACTGTCATTTCAAAGTAATTCGTTAGATTACAATATTACTGTATTTATGGATGTAAACAGACGCACGTGAGGAACTACTCCGGCCTTTTTACTTTTAAAGAACGCCTCAAACTGGATTCACAGCGCGGTTTTGTGGACTGGGGTCATTATTTGCGGATGACAAATTCTAACGTGTGATAATGTGGATGAGATGCTGCGGTTTATATTTACAACTTTACAAGAGTTGAGGAATAATTATTTTCGCTCCATCCCGAGGTTCGTATCTCGCGTCTCTGTGTTCGTCGCTCCTCTGCCTCTGACCCTCCGTTTTATTGGCTCTTACCGTAGCGTTGTTGATGTTTGGTGGTTACGATCTGACACCAAACACGAGGAGCACAGCGGCTTCACAATCGCACACGATGACAAAAGTCCGGTCGCACCAGTCGCACCAAAAATCGGGTAAATTCTCATGTAGCGTGTGTCAGCGTTTAATAATACATTTGACGTGATTCACAATGACGGTATGTATCCGTTTTGTGATCGGACGTTTCACCGCTGCTGATCTCGCAGTTGTTTTAGCAAAATTGTATGAAGAAAAACAAGAAACACCACTTCAATCCAGGTTAAAAACTGCATTTTAACGCACGGTACGGACATTTGTACCGAGTAAAATATTACCAATTTTTACTCCCAGCACTGGTCACCATAATGTTATCTCCTCAAAAACAGACCTGGAGTTGTGTTTTGTCTCATTCACACGTGCTCAAAATGCTAAAACCTTTCTGGTAGGGGCTCTGGAACAAGCTTGTTTCCATGGAGAGATTATTTGCTTTGCCTGAACGGTTTCACAGTAACTCATCTATGTTTCATTTAGTCAATTAGATATTTCACTGGTTAAAAAAATACTACGAAAAACACACATTCCTACAAAGAGAGACCTGACCTTTCCACAAATCTGGTCTGGAACTTGGTCAGAAGGCATTGCAAGCTCATGTCCATGGAAATACACTACTGGTCAAAAGTTTTAGAACACCACACCACACTTTCTAGTTTTTTACCGTTTACTGTTGACCAAAACGTATTCTAAACTTTTGATTCATAAAAGTGTCCACCTTTGGCAGATATAACAGCTGAACATACTTGTAGCTTGTACTTTTTACAATAGAAATCAAATATTCTTCAGAAAGTTCTTCCCAAGTCTGTTGCAGAAGTTCCCATAAATGTGTGGCACTTGTAGGTTTCTTTTCTTTCACTCTTCTGTCCAGTTCATCCCAAACCAGCTCGATGGGGTTTAAGTCTGGAGACGGTGCTGGACACTCCATGTTTTCAAGTTTTACCATCTTGTTCTTTTTTCCTGAGGTAGTTTTGGACTTTTCAAGCTCTTCATTGGACTTGCACGACATGAATTGCCATAAATAACTGGAAAAATTAAGGCGTTATAAAACTTTTGACCGGTAGTGTAGATTGAGTTAATGTCATACTATTGGATATTACAGACAAGGCATTACAATTTTCCATGAAGACAAGTATCAGACCCCCCACACCAGAAAGTTACACAACGCAGCATTAACAGATATTTAACTTTTCGTTTCAAGGAGATTGGAAATTCCAAGTTTGAAATTATCCAAATGATTCTAGTGAAGGTGTATGTGGTTTAAAAATGCAGTGGAGCACTTCCTGTATTACCACTAGGGCTAGGTATCATATTCAGAAGTTGCCAATACGATACATACCTCGATATGTAGGCCACGATACGATACATATCTTGATACAGTGAGCTTTCAATTCGATTCAGTACGATATATTTCTAATTGATTCAATAAGTTTCAATAAAAATAATGTCTAAATCGTGGCTGTGACACTAAAATTATTTGTTAAACCACTTCTTGTGCAAAGTGAATATGAAACACAAACATTTTAATCACCAAAAAAAGGTAAAAATGTCAAATGTGTCGCATAAACGAGTTTCCTTCCTCTAAACACGCAACAAAACTGTAGCTCTGTAACAATAATTTAATAAAATATAATTAAAAAAATACTCTTGGCGATATATCGATAAAGCAGCCCATGAGATCGATACTGTTTCACATTAAACAACAGGATATATTGATATTTCTATATTAGATAAGAACACAGTAGAGCCTTTTCGTATGATGACACAAAAATGCAAGTGTTTGGAGGGACAATTAAAGAAATCTGAACACCTTTACTACAAGTACAATTACTGCGATACCGCTTCTACTGGCGCTGCTATACTTCATGTTTCGACTTTTTCTCCCCTGAGCTGATCTAACCGCTGTGACATTTTGTTTTGCTGTGTTGAATAGAATGAACTTTGCAGCTGCATTGTGCTAAACTGAGGCCTATTCTTCTCTGGATAACTTCATCAGACATGGTTACACAGCGAGGAGGAGATCAGCCCGGGCCATTCCACTTCTACGGGGAATTAACTGCCAACATGCCGAGATCATCATGCAGGCTTTTGTTGTTTGGAAAATGCTACATTCGCCGGAAACAACGCGTTAACATGTTTTACTTTGCGCCGTGTGCTAAGTCACTTCCCCTTCAGTGCGCTGTCACAACAATCAGCGCGCATCCCGCTAATAAAAGTACTGCATCAGGTTTGTTTATCATGTAGTGTTGTAGTGAAGACCGTACTAATCGAGACCGAGACCACAGGAGCCCGAGATCAGGACAAGACCAAGACCTCTGAGGGTCGAGACCGAGACAAGACCAAGACCACAGCCCACCAAGACCAAATCGAGACAATCTTTGTAATTTTCAATATTTATTTGTATTTTGCAGTTATTTTGGCACATTTATATATCAATGTTTTTATAAATCTGTCACCATTTTATCATTCGTCGAGTGCCAGACCTCGAGACTGAGACAAGACAGAGTTCAAATGCGGTTGAGTAAGAGATAAGACCAAGACCATGAAAAATTGGTTTCAAGGTCAGTCTCAAGTCCAAAATCAGTGTCGAGAACTATGACACTAGAATCATGTTTTTTTATATATATATATTTATGAAAAAATGTCGTGTGGAAGCATGAGTGCCGTAGGCTTGTGGGCGGAGCCTTGAACAGGGTTTGAACAGAGCCCAGGTGAGATTGTTGGATGGTGTGGTACGCTTTTTATTTGTACAGGGACAATACATCAACCAAGACAGAAGATGCTGGTGCCAGGTTATAGCATGAACTCGGATTTACATCTGCAAAAATATCGATATACTGTATAACTTAATGTGATGATACAGTATCGATATCATGGGCTGCTGTATCGATATATCACCAAGAGTATTTTTGGTATATTTGACTAAATTTTGTCAATTTTGCTACAGCACTACAGTTTTATTCCTGGTTTACACATTTGATATTTTCACTGTTTTGAGAATTAAAACGGGTGTTTCTCATATGAACTTTGCACAAGACGTGGTTTAACAAAGACTTTTAGTATCACAGCCATGATTTAGAAATATTTTATTGAACCTTTATCGAATCAGTTTGAAATGTATCGTATCAAACTGAAAACTCACTGTATCGAGATATGCATCATATCAGCAATGCAAAACAAACAGATTATTCAAACATGGATGGACGACATCTGAAACCTCTTCAGGCAGGTTTTTGATAAGGATAACACGTTATAACAAAAAGGTAGAAATCTAAAATACCCCCTTTTAAAAGGTCCTATATTACCCCAAATTGACTCTTGTGAGCTTTAAGCCACGTTGGAACAATCAAAAACAGACCTGAAATTGTGTTTTGTTTCATTCACACATGTTGGAGTAATAAAGTGTTACTCCGTTTACATCTCCAAAGTTCAAAATGTTTGTTTCCACCTTGAGATGTCACAAAGAGGTAGTTTTGTTTACTAGAAATGGGCAATTCAGGGTCTGAAATTATCCAAATGATTCTAGTGAAAGTGTATGGAGTTTAAAAACATTATAATAACACGTGACATCACAAGGTGGAACAGAGTGTTTTCTGTTCGTGTGTTAACATGTGTGAATGAAACAAAACAACTCCAGGTCTGTTTGTGATGAGCAAACAACAACATAACAAAAGATCAGAAAACAGTGCAATATGGGCCCTTTAAAAACGCACATTTGGTTTATCCTCGCTTAGATCCATCCATGCGCGGAGCTGATAAAACGCTTTAATTAAATGTTTATCCAGAGCAGCGTTTCAAGCCAGGAGCGTTTTGGACTCGCTTCGTTTTCAGAGCAATTAGCAAATGAGGGCAATTTTTAAACTGGTGGACAATAGGACTTTGGAAATTGGTTTAATAATAGGAAAGATATTTAGTGCGTCCAATTGTGTGACCAAAGAAAAAAACAAAAAACTCAGTCGCAGGTTCAATTCCCAGGGAGCCAGGGCTTTCTGCTTCGTCTTTCTATCGGGTTTCGTCCTTTAAAAAACAAAACAAACAAAAAAAAAAAGCTAAATTGACTCCTGTGAGCTTTAAGCCATGCTATAATGTTGTTCCCTCCTCATAAACATAGTCTTGAGTTGTGTTTTGTTTCATTCACACATTTACGTAATCCTGCATTATCAGTCTGTCTACATTTCCAAAGCTCAAAATGCTCTGTTCCACCTTGTGATGTCATGATGTTTATGTTAACAGCCGCCTTTTACCTGTAGTTCAGTAGAGATTGGCAATTTCAGGACTGAAATTGATTCAAACTATTCTAGTGAAGGCGTGTGGAGTTGAAAAACACAGTGGAGTCCTTAGTGTATTACCACGTGACATCACAAGGTGGAATAGAGTGTAGAGACATAACTATATTTAAATCTCTCGGTACGATATTTTCACGATATGCATGTCACGGTACGATATTTATTGAGATATTTTATGCTACTTTTTCCTCTTAAAATGCTTTGAAAAGACTACAAGACAAGAACTAAGACTTAAAAGTGCTTAAAACTGTTATTTCTTCATGTAGTCTGCACTGAAACAGAGCAAAGGATCATGGTCTATGTAGTTTGCTCTTTTCTTTTTTAGCTATTGCTGCACCACAACTATTCATTTAAGTGAACAGACTTGTAATTCGATATATTGTGATGGTCTACGATGTTATTGTGAGAACTCTGATGATACGATATTGCGATCTTTTGGTTATTGTTAGAACTGTAAGAGTCAGTGGTGGAGTGTCAGGGCCTGCAAGTCCTTCTCTGCTGGCCTAAAGAAACATCTGAATCACAGACTGATGTTAATATTATTATTAAATAATTCCGATTGGTCCGTCCGCTTCCGTTCAGAGCTTTTCCGATGCTTGTGTTGCTTCCAGACATGTATTTTCATATTAAAGCATTTGACCAATCACATTTCAGCCGTCACTTGTTGCCAGGCAGAGTCAAAGTCTGGGTTTGATTCAGTTCTGAGTCTGGGTCTGGCAAGAAATTCAATAAAAACCAAGATAAAATAAACACAGTTGTTTATTCAAATGTTTTATGATTATTTTGATTGTGTCTAAAATGCAGTGGTTCAGTGGTCAGGGCCTGCAAGTCCTTCTCTGCTGTCCTAAAAAAAATATCTGAATCACAGACTGATGTTAATTATAATATTATTATTGAATAACACCTCTGATTTTGACTACAGAAGTTTTCTATCGGTGATGCAATGTCTTTATATACTGTATTTCTATATAATAAAATGGCTTTTATAACCATAAAATATTTATTGAGCTGATTTTTTCAGACGGAGCACTACTGAAGGCCTAGGTGTGAAATGCACGGTCCACCACTGGTAAGATTTAAGCCTAAGTGCAAGATTTGTGTTTAAAACATGTGTGAATGAAACAAAGCACAGTTCCAGGTCTGTTTGTGCTGAGGAAACTAAATGGGTCAGAAAATAACATAATATAAGCCCTTTAAGCACAGTCCTGGATGTGTCTCTTGCACTGGTAAAACTCATTTGCATACAGCTCCACCTTGTATTTGCTTAGAAACACAGGTGTGGTTTCACAGGCCTGTGAGTCGCTGAACAGCTCCTGTGGCTGCGCGTTTACAACCATTATTTGCATTTCAGAGTCTCCGGAGACAAGCACAAGACAAAAAGGTCTACAAGACTCTCAACCCCTGCCGACTCTAGACTCCCCTACCAGACTCTAGACCCCACAGACTCTTAGACCCCCCTCTCAGAGTCTAGACACCCCTCCAAGACTCTCGACCCACCCGCCAGACTTTAGACACACCCCTCCAGACTCAAGACTCCCCTCCCAGACTCTAGACCCCTCGCCAACTCTGGACCCCGCCAAATCTAGACTCCCCTCCCAGACTCTAGACCCTGCCGAATCTAGACTTCTCTCCTGGACTCTAGATCCCCCCAGACTCTCGACACACCCCCCCCCAGACTCTAGACACAACCCCTCCAGACTCTAGACACCCCCCCCAGACTCTAGACACACCCCCCAGACTCTAGACACACCCCCCCCCAGACTCTAGACACACCCCCCCAGACTCTAGACACAACCCCTCCAGACTCTAGACACAACCCCTCCAGACTCTAGACACACCCCCCAGACTCTAGACACACCCCCCCCAGACTCTAGACACACCCCCCCCAGACTCTAGACACACCCCCCCCAGACTCTAGACACAACCCCTCCAGACTCTAGACACAACCCCTCCAGACTCTAGACACACCCCCCCAGACTCTAGACACACCCCCCCCAGACTCTAGACACAACCCCTCCAGACTCTAGACACAACCCCTCCAGACTCTAGACACAACCCCTCCAGACTCTAGACACACCCCCCCCAGACTCTAGACACACCCCCCCCAGACTCTAGACACACCCCCCCCAGACTCTCGACACACCCCCCCCCCCGACTCTCGACACACACCTTTCCAGATTCTAGACACACCCCTCCAGACTCAAGACTCCACTGCCAGACTCTAGACCCCGCCGACTCTATACCCCCCATCAGACTCTCGACCTCGCCGACTCTAGACTCCCCTCCCAGATTCTCAACTCCTCCCAGACTCTCGACACCACCAACTCTAGACCCGAAAATAAAACTACTGACAAAACCTGTAATGCTGACTTATTCTTAATCACAACACTGGACATGATGGCCGTTGATTGTTATAATTTGGCGTTTTGGTTCTTTCTTATCCAATCAGAACACAGAATGAGCCTCACATGAATTTTATGAGACCAATGTGGTTTAGACCCAAAATGAGTCAGTGCCAGTGCAGCCTCTGCAGCTCAGGGAGGGAATTCTGGAGGTTCTGAGGTTTCACATGGAGGTCTGTCCATGATGTATACATCCTCTACCGCAGGGGTGGGTCTTTTTTTTTTTTTCATGGAGCCACATGAGAAACAGAAAATATTGCGGAGGCCCGGACCAAAATTATAAGAAAAAACGCACTAAATATCATTGTTTTGACGAGCTGATCAGACTGGTAATAGTTTATGTTATGACTAAGAAATGAAAAAGTGAGGTTGCCTTACATAAAATGCCATTTAACAAAACACCTCTAAAATAAAAAGCAATGCAGCTTTAGTCCAAGTATGATTTAAAATGATAAAATATGTTTATTTTGTAATTCAAACAGGCCGGTCAGAGTCAACCAAAGGGCAGTATGTGGCCCGGGATCTGAACAATGCCCAGGTCTGTTCTATCTGAAGGTTAAAGGTCTTATATTACACAAAACTGATCCTCATGAGCTTTAAATCTTTGTTAGAATGTGGTTACCTCCTCAAAAAACACCTGGAGTTGTGTTTTGTTTCATTCACACATGTTTGAGTAATCCTGGGTTATTAGTTTGTCAAAAAAGAAGTATGTAGTTCAAAAATAAGGTGGAGAACGTCTTGGGAAGTTTACTTTTAAAATGTATTCCCCTACAGATTACAGATTACACACCCCAAAATGTAGTTTGTAACATAATTCATTAAATTACTTAAAGTGAGTAATGTAATCTGAATACTTTGGATTACTTGATTTGCTGTAGAGAAGCAAAGAGTCGGATATCTTCACATAAGATGTTTTGTCTGCTAAAAGATAATAAAAAGCCCAGACGTTACTGAATCGTGTTAAAAAATATTATTGATAGAAGAGGAGGAGACACGGTCCGCGCAGCATGATTTAGTCCTGTTTAGTCCTGGGTTTAGTCCTGGGTTTAGTCCTGGGTTTAGTCCTGGGTTTAGTCCTGGGTTTAGACCTGAGTTTAGACCTGAGTTTAGACCTGGTTTTAATTCTGGTTTAGTTCCGGTGTAATCCAGGTTTTAGACCTGGTTTTAGTCCTAGTTTAGTCCTAGTTTATATCTGGTTTAGTCTTGGTTTAGTCTTGGTTTAGACCTGGTTTAGACCTGGTTTAGACCTGGTTTAGACCTGGTTTGGACCTGGTTTGGACCTGGTTTGGACCTGGTTTGGACCTGGTTTGGACCTGGTTTAGTACTGGTTTAGACCTGGTTTGGACCTGGTTTTAGTCCTGGTTTAGTCCTAGTTTATATCTGGTTTAGTCTTGGTTTAGTCTTGGTTTAGACCTGGTTTTAATTCTGGTTTAGTTCCGGTGTAATCCTGGTTTTAGACCTGGTTTTAGTCCTAGTTTAGTCCTAGTTTATATCTGGTTTGGACCTGGTTTGGACCTGGTTTGGACCTGGTTTAGACCTGGTTTAGACCTGGTTTAGACCTGGTTTAGACCTGGTTTAGACCTGGTTTAGACCTAGTTTAGTACTGGTTTGGACCTGGTTTTAGTTCTGGTTTAGTCCTGGTTTTAATCCTGGTTTTAGTCCTGGTTTAGTCCTAGTTTATATCTGGTTTAGTCTTGGTTTAGTCTTGGTTTAGACCTGGTTTAGACCTGGTTTAGACCTGGTTTAGACCTGGTTTAGACCTAGTTTAGTACTGGTTTAGACCTGGTTTGGACCTGGTTTTAGTTCTGTTTTAGTCCTGGTTTTAGTCCTGGTTTTAGTCCTGGTTTTAGTCCTGGTTTTAGTCCTGGTTTTAGTCCTGGTTTTAGTCCTGGTTTTAGTCCTGGTTTAGTCCTAGTTTAGACCTGGTTTAGTCTCCAGCAATGAATGGAATTACTGAAAAAAAATATATATATACTGCTGTTTAATCATTTATTTAAACAAAGTAACTGTAATCCAATTACCACTCATTGAAACAGTAACTGTAACTGAATACAGTTACTCATCATTTGTACTCTGATTACATAACTCCAGTACATGTAATCTGTTACTCCCCAACACTGCCAAGGCGGAACAGAGTGTTTTCAGTTTGAGAGACGTGGTTCTGTTTGGAGGTTAGATTTTCAACAAAAAGGTGAAAGTGACTGAAAAACTGCTGACTCATGTTATTTGCGAGGGATTTGATTAACTGCACGGATCGGTTCACCTGTTGTAGCTCTTTGTTTTAACACAATCTGACCACAAAGCTCAGAGTAAAGTCCAACAAAGCCTCAGGCACAGCATCGCCTACAGTTATCGTCACACCTCCAGGGAATGTTGATGCTTCGGCTGCAAAAACGTCTCCATGAGAATCTGGCCAACGCTCCAGTTTAATATTAAGAGCTGCACTAGTGTATTTGTGCACTGGAATATGGAATGAAGTAATAAATAAAACCGTATTTACCATAAAGAGAGAAGAACATCTGCTTTTTGATGTAAACAAATCCTAACGTAAAATTCTTATACCTCAGTTTGAAACAATCTTGAAGCTTTTCTCCATGGAGATGTTGCTGCTTTGTCTGGAAAGTTTCACAGTATGGCATTAAACATTTCTTTCTTCATGGAGACCAAACCAGACCAAGTTACAAGTCAGATCTGTGGAGAGGCGACCCATTCAGAGTCAGAACGCCTGTTTTTCTAGGTATTTTTGAGCTGTAAAACCACCTGCAACTGAATAAACGTAAGGCAGAGCTTTTTCATGTCACACTGCGGAACATTTCAGGCAGCGCAATGACATCTCCATAGAAACAAGCAGGTGATGGAACCTCTACCAGAAAAGTTACACAGTGCACCTTTAAAAAGGGCTCATCTTATGCAATTTTCTGACTTGTTATAATGTTGTTTCCTCCTCACAAACAGACCTGGAGTTGTGTTTTGTTCATTTTTGTTTAACACACAAACCATGCATATTTAGGCTGAGTTCTTCTCTCAAACAGAAAACACTCTGTTCCACCTTGTGATGTCATGTCATGTGGCTCCACTGTGTTTTTAAAGTCCATACACTTTCACTTTAATTATTTAGACAATTTCAGCCCTGGAATTGCCGATTTTAACCGAACAAAAAGTAAAATGTGCACTGCGGGTCAAACGTTTTAGAACACCATCATTTTTCCAGTTATTTATTGCAATTCAAGCCAAAGAAGAGCTTGAAATGGTACAAAGGTAAGAACTGAACAGACAGAGGTTTAAAAAAAAACAGATAAAAGATGCAAAACACAAGTACAAGCTCTACCAAAACTACCTCAGGACAAAAGAACAAGATCTTAAGCTTGAAAAAAATGGACTGTCCAAACCCCATCGAGCTGGTTTGGGATGAACTGGACAGAAGAGCGAAAGACCAAGAAACCTACAAGTGCCACACGTTTATGGAAACTTCTGCAACAGACTTGGGAAGAACTTTCTGAAGAATATTTGATTTCCGTTGTAAAAAAGAACGAGCCACGAGTGTGTTCAGCTGTTACATCTGCCAAAGGTGGAAGAGAGCGCTTTGAGCTTTGCAGATGTAGACAGATTAATAATAAAAAGGTTCCTCAGACGTGTAAATGAAACAAAACACAACTCCGGGTCTGTTTCTGAGGAGGCAACAGCATTCTGACATGACTAAAAGCTCACAAGAGTCTGTTTTGCATAATATAAGACCTTTAAGAATGTCACAGGGGCGTAGCCTTTGGAGCTGAAGACATGTCAGGGCTGGAGGAGGAGGAGGTGGAGGATGGACCAAGGACAGGCATCCGTCAAGCTGCTGTCGGCCCAGTGAAGGCTGCTCGTGTCTGGGGTGTCACCTCGGCCCCGTCGCCTTCATGTCAGGACGACCACGCAGCCCCCAACCGCCAACCGCCGTCACAGACACTTACATGTCAGAGGACGCCGTGAAAACAACACAGTACAATTAAAGAGCATGTTTGAGTAACGCTTTACGAGTCCGTCTACATCTCTAATGCTCCAAATGCTTTTTTCCACCTTGTGATGTCATGAAGTCATGGTCGTTCTCAAGTTAACAGCTACCCCCTTCACCTTTTGTTCAGTAGAGATCGGCAATTTCAGAGCTGAAATGATCTACTAGAAAAAAAGTTCCACATTAGGAGCGTCATTACACGTGCGTCCGCTCATGTAAGTTTACCTGCTGCTCTGTCCGTGCGGTTTCACTTATGTCGGGAAGATCATAAGAAAACTAAAAACACGAATAAAAGCACCAAAGCGCAATAAGACGCCAAGACCATAAAATGATGATGGTGAAAATAATATTAGTTTAAGTATAGGGACTAAATATGTTTATTTAAAAATGAGAAAGAGAGAGAAAAAAAAAAAAGGAAATGCCTTTAAAATTATGCATTCAGTTTGTAATAAATAATAAAAGATGATGAAAGGAAATAATGATGGTAAAAATAATATTAGTTTAAGTATAGGGACTAAAAAATTTTATTTAAAAATGGGAAAGAGAAAAAAAAAAGGAAATGCCTTTAAAATTATGCATTGAGTTTGTAATAAATAATAAAAGATAATGAAAGGAAATGATGATGGTAAAAATAGTTTTAATTATAGTTAAAAATAATATAAGTTTAAGTATAGGGACTGAAAATGTTTATTTAAAAATGAGAGAGAAAAAAAAAAGGAAATGCCTTTAAAATTATGCATTCAGTTTGTAATAAATAATAAAAGATGATGAAAGGAAATGATGATGGTAAAAATAATAGTTTTAATTATAGTTAAAAATAATATAAGTTTAAGTATAGGGACTGAAAATGTTTATTTAAAAATGAGAAAGAGAAAAAAAAAAGGAAATGCCTTTAAAATTATGCATTCAGTTTGTAATGAATAATAAAAGATGATGAAAGGAAATAATGATGGTAAAAATAATATTAGTTTAAGTATAGGGACTAAAAAAATTTAATTTAAAAATGGGAGAGAAAAAAAAGAAAATGCCTTTAAAATTATGCAGTGAGTTTGTAATAAATAATAAAAGATGATGAAAGGAAATGATGATGGTAAAAATAATAGTTTTAATAATAGTTAAAAATAATATAAGTTTAAGTATAGGGACTGAAAATGTTTATTTAAAAATGGGAGGGGAAAAAAAGGAATTTCAATGATAAATTTGCCAAAATATGTCAATGTACAGGGACTTAGTGGTGTGTTTATGCTGCATGACCACATTACTTTTGTTTTATTTAACCAAATTTGTGTTTTTTCAAATTTGTGTGGTTGGGGGGAAATGGGGATGGGATTTTTGTGGTTTTGTTTTCGTTGTGGGTGTTGCTTTATGTTTTGTTATTATTCATGTTGAGTATTGTATTTTGTTAAATATTATGTTCTGTTGTTCTTAATAAAAGTAAAAATAAAAAATTAAATAAAAAAGACCCTGACTCTCCGGTCGAGGTTCACGTTAACCAACTGAAATATGATATGTCGTCCTTACGTTTCTGTGGGATCGAGGAACACCCTAAATATGCAGGTTTGTGTGTTAAACATGTGTGAACGAAACAAAACCACAAGTCCAAGTCTGTTTGTGATGAGGAAACATAACAGATCAGAAAACAGAGTAATATGTGCTCTTTAAAGTGCGTAAACTTTAAATGCACGTGCATTATCCCACCAAAAAAAAATCTAAATTAGAAAAACATGAAAACCTGTCATGTCATAAATCACGTGAAAGTGACACTCACTCACACGTATTGAACTGTAAATATGGAAGACCGCATTAACCCCGACCCCTCTTACTTCCCGTCACCTGTCCATCACTGTCGGCCAATCACAGACAACTATTTCTGACTCCAATCACCGCTTCACCGCGCTCCGGTTTCATCCATCAACGTCCAACATGCCATATCGACAAATGCTGCAGATAGGTGGTGTTGACAGGCTCCTGCGGCGTTGAGGGATGGCTCAAAGCGCACGAGGAACTGTACGCTGGATTTAGACGGTGTCTTACACTGCTCTTTGTAACTTTTCTGCTGGAGGCTGCGTATTTTTTCACATACTTGGGATCTGGGTTTGTTTGTATGAGCTCTTACAAGTAGAAGTTGATTTCCTTCTTCAAAAAGTCACAATTCACCCTTATGTAACAGATAACCCTATGTCCTGTCAATCATCAGATCATTTTTGCAAAGTCTTCCTTGGGACCTGTTGTATATAGCTGAGATTACTTATTTTTTTTATTTTTTTTTCAATTTTATTATCAAACAGTTCGGGGCCGGTGTCCTGTCGAACTGAGCTACACGTCGAATTGAGCTACCTATCGCTACTGCGCATGCACACAACCCCCAAGCGCCGTTATAGTTTCAATGCCGTGGATTTGAGCTCCCGAAGCAAAAGAGGAGTAACAAGTAAGATTTTAAAAGTGTGTTGGTGGTTTTGTACGTTTTGACCAGTTAAGCATCGACATGTGCGCGTTAGATTTTTGAATACCTACATTAGATGATTGAATAGTTTGGATTTAGTTATCATTTTCCTTACATCATATTTAATTTTGTTTCCATGTGTAGAAAATGTAACTTTGTTTAGAAAGGCGCTGTATAAATAAAATATCATTGTAACATAATACGAATTCACACTGTAGCCTGTGACATTAGTGTTAAATATTATTATTATTATTAAGTTTTTTATTATTATTATTATTTTATTATTATTATTATTATTTTATTATTATTATTATTATTATTAAGTTTTTTTATTATTATTATTATTATTATTATTATTATTATTAGTTTTATTTTATTTATTATTATTATTATTATTAAGTTTTATTATTATTATTATTATTATTTTATTATTATTATTATTATTATTATTATTATTTATTATTATTATTATTATTATTTTATTATTATTTTATTATTTTATTATTATTATTATTATTATTATTATTAGTTATTTATTATTATTTATTATTATTATTAAGTTTTTTTTATTATTATTATTATTATAAGTTTTTATTATTATTATTATTATTATTATTATTATTATTATTACTTATTATTATTAATTAAGTTAAATTATTTTTTATTAATTATTTTTTCTTCTTCTTATTAGTGGGAGCCTTATTTTATTAGATAGAAAATATAGGCCTGTATAGGCCTGTCGAAATGAGCTACCTCTACCCAAATTCATAAAAATTAGCGAATAATGGTGATTCTACAGTGGGCCCCAAAAAAACCAAGTCTAAACCAGGTCTAAAACAGGATTTAACAGGACTAAACCATGCTCAATAATATTTTTTTATACGGTTTAGTAAAGTCTGGGCTTTTTATTGTCTTTTATCAGACAAAACTCATGTTATGATTTCGTCGTAATGGCATTGGCATTGATCGTAATCCAAAGTATTCAGATGACATTACTCACTTTAAGTAATTTAAGATTAAGTTACAAACTACATTTTGGGGTGTGTAATCTGTAATCTGTAGGGGAATACATTTTAAAAGTCACCTTCCCAACACTGTTTATATAATTATACCATATCTGACACCCTATTTTGAATTTATTATGATCATTTATCTCTTTTATTCTTCGTTATTAGATTATTTTGTGATGTGTGAGCTACTGTGTCCAAGTTATTTCCCTTGTGGATCAATAAAGTTGGTCTAAGTTTAATATTCTAAGCCTCATTTCCAGTGGAGTTGGGCCGTTTCCCTCCTTGGACTCGTTTCCCGTTCGTTTTGATATCGCTCCCGACAGGCTCGCTCCTGTCACGGCGCCCGGGGGCCCACTACAAACATCAGCCGTCGTGACAGGGAGCAGGCCCCGCCCCCTTTTCGCGCCAACACGACGTAGTACACCAAATCCCCTCCATCTGGACCTCGCTCTCCATCCGTCGCCCTCTCCCCGCTCCCTCCATCCCTCGCTCCGTCCCTCCCGCCGCCATCCTCCGTCTCTCTCCATCATTCCCAACCTTCTCTCCCTCAAATCACTCCTTCCCTACTCTACCTCCCGTGACTCCATCACTTTTCTGCTTCCCTCCATTATTCACTTTCTCTCTGTCCATTTCTCCCTCCTTCCCTCTCATTGAAATCTCGCTACTTCTCCACTCCTCCGTCTCTCTCTCCCTGCATCCTTCCTTCATTCTGTCATTCATCTATCTCTTCTCTTCGATCCTTTCCGACCGTCCCTCCTTCCCGTCTCTTCCTCTTTCCACAGTCTTCCTCCGTCTCTTTCCATTCATCCCATCCTCTCTCCCTCCATTCCACCCTCAATCTGTCCCTCCATCACTCCTTCCCTACTCTCTCTCCTTCTATTATTCACTTCCTCTGTCCATTTCTCCCTCCTTCTCTCCCTCCCGTTGTCATCTCACTACTTCCCCACTCCTCCATCTCTTTCTCCCTGCATCCTTCCTTCATTCTGTCATCCGTCTATCTCTTCTCTTCTCTCTTTTCCGACTGTTCATCCATCGCTCCCTCCCAATCACACCCCGTCTCCCTCCTTTCTCTCTTTTTCCTCCATCTCTCTCCATTCATCCCACCCTCTATTCCTCCATTCCACCTTCAGTCACTTCTCTCCCTCCATTATTTACTTCCTCTCTCTCATTGTCGTCTCAACTACTTCGCCACTCCTCCATCTCTCTCTTCTAACCTTTCCGACGTCTCTCCTTCCTCTCTCTTCCTCCATCTCTCTCCATTCATCCCATCGTCTCTCCCTCCGTTCCACCCTCAATCTCTCCCTCCATCCCTCTTTCCGTACTTTTTCCCATGACTCCATCACTTCTCTCCCTCCATTATTCACTTCCTCTCTGTCCATTTCTCCCTCCTCCTCTCCCTCCCGTCGTCATCTCACTTCTTCCCCACTCCTCCATCTCTCCATCTCTCCCTTCCTGCATCCTTCCTTCATTCTGTCATCCATCCATCCCCTCTTTTCTACCCTCTCCGACCGTCCCTCCATCGCTCTCTCCCAATCGCACCTTGCCTCCCTCCATCCAACCCTTACCTCCTCTCTTCCTCCCTCCCTCTCCCTTCATTCCACCCTCAATCACTCCTTCCCTACTCTACCTCCCACGACTCCATCACTTCTCTCCCTCCATCCCTCTCTCCCTCCCATTGTCATCTCGCTACTTCCCCCCTGCTCCATCTCTCGCTCTGTCATCCATCCATCCCCTCTCTTCTCTTCTCTCTCTCCCATGACTCCATCACTTCTCTCCCTCCCTCCATTATTTCCTCTCTGCATTTCTCCCTCTTTCTCCCTCCCTCCACCGTCATTCTCAGTCCTTCCCTGCTCTCTCCCATGACTCCATCACTTCACTCCTTCTCTGCATCTCCCTCCCTTCCTTATTCACTTCCTCTGTCCATTTCTCCCTCCTTCTCTCACTCCATCCTTCCCTCCCTCCCAGTGTCATCTCACTACTTCCCCACTCCTCCATCTCTCCCCCTGCATCCTCCCATCCGTCCCCTCTTTTACCCTTTCCGATCATCTATCCAACCCGTACCTCCTCTCTCTCTCCCATCGATCCCCTCTCTTCTACCCTTTCCACCCGTCCCTCCATCCCTCCCTCCCAATCACCCCCTACCTCCCTCCATTCCCCCCTCAATCTCTCCTTCCATCGCTCCTTTCCTACTCCACCTCCCATGACTCCATCACTTCTCTCCCTCTCTCTATTATTGACTTCCTCTCTCCGTCCATTTCTCTCTTCTCCTCCTCCTCTCCCTCCCTCCATCCCTCTCTCCATCCCTCCCACGCGTCCGTCCGTCCGTCTCTCCGTCCGTCGCAGGTGTTACCTAGCGTCCTCACGACTCGTCTGATGTGAGAAACGATTGGAGGAGTGAAAATACGACGAGGCCATAGATTGGATTAGGAGTTTTCTCAGACACTTTCTCTCTTTTCTCTCTCTCTCCTTCTCCTCCTCCTCCTCCTCTCTCCTGCCTGCGAGCGCTACAGTCACAAAAGAACTCCAGAAAAGTTTGGAAATTACACAACTTTTACAACTATGGACTGGGTGACTTTTGTTCATTCAAATTCCAATGTTCTGTGTCCCAGGGGAAGTCTTGTGTTTGAGAATGTGACAACAGGAAAGGCACAGTTGGAAGATTTCAGCACAGTAATAAATGTTCTCGTGATCAGATTAGGTTTTTTTTTATAAAGTCAGGTGATTCATTTTGGTTTCAATTTAGATTAAACTACAAATGTAAAGTCACGGGAAACTCAAAATTTCCCCCAAAAAAATGACACCCAAGCTTTATGCACAAATACTTTCCTCACACATTTGTAAAAAACTGAATAAATCTGATTTCATTTTGAATTTTAAGTTTACGGCACTGGCAAATAATAAAAAAAAAGTTCTGACGTTTTGATTGAGGGTCCGTCACCTGCTTGTTTCTATGGATATGTCATTGCTCTGCCTGGAATGTTCCACAGTATGACATTAAACAGCTCTACTTCACATTTATTCAATTACAGGTAGCTCAAAAATACTTAATATACTTAAAAAATAGGCATTCTGATTGTGAGTGGGGTCGCCTCTCCACAGATCTGACCTGTAACTTGGCCTGGTTCGGTCTCCATGATGATAAAAAAGGTTTAATGCCAGACTGTGAAACATTCCAGACGAAGCATTAACATTTCCATGGAGAAGTTACAGTACGGTGGTCAGGCTGGCGCCACCTAGTGCCTCCGCTCGATTCCGTTTCTCTCCAACGACTAGGTCAGGAATCAAAATACAATCGACGATTCGCAAGATCCCTGGAAGTGTGAGTCCGGGCACCAGCCAATCAGCAAAGAGCCATATATTTTGTGTTCCTGAGATCGAGGATTTAAAGCCAGAACAATGAGAATGTTTGGTGAATTTTATCAAGGGGAAAAACATTATTACCCTTCTTCCTACGGGATTTGGGAAAAGTTTAATATACCACTTAGCCCCGTTGGCGGCACATTACATATATCGCGACCAAATAACAGCGATTGGTTAAATAAAAAAAAATATTTACCTACCTACCGTCGAGTGAACAAATCCTAATGCTTGCGAGGTCAGACGGTTTCCACGAAGTAAAACCGTCTGATGAATCCGGCTACAAAACTCTAGTCTTGTAACAAAATAATTCAGTAAAATATACCAAAAAACTACTCTTGGCGATATGTATCGATGCAGCAGTCCCTGATATCGATACTGTATCATCACATTAAAACGACGCAATACATCGATACTATTAATAATATTTTGATATTTTTGCACACTCTAGTCCCCACTAATGAAACTACTGCACATCGCATCAGGTTTGTCCAGCTGTTGTGTACAGTTTTGGGTAATACTTTTGTATATTTATTAGGAACGTAACAGTAACCATGATATCGTCAAAGTTCTCACAATAATATCGTGGACCATCACAATATATCGAATTACAAATCTCTTTGCTTGAATTAAGAGTGCAGCAATAGCTAAAAAAAAAGAGAGGGAACTACATAGACCATGATCCTTTGCTCCATTTCAGTACAGACTACAAGAAGAAATAACAGTTCTAAGCACTTTTAAGTCTTAGTTGTTTGGATTAAGTCTTGTCAAGGCGTTTTAAGAGGCATATATATATTAATTTTGTCAGCCTCCACAAAATATCGTAATAAAAATCGTGAATATATCGTATCGTGAGACTTGGATATCGTTACACCCCTTATATTTACGGAGAACTGTCGTGACGAAGGCTTGTGGATGAAGTATTGGACAAAATCTTACAGCTAATCATAAGGAGGTTTCGAAGAGTACCCCGGAGAGATCACGAAATGACTCAAACGCCCGTGTACGACGTGAAACATAAAGCTATTTTACCGCATAGAAATAAAACTCGATTATTCCTAGTACAGTAGAGGACAGATGACCGCTGCCGTCCAACCCCGCTCGCTCTCCGCTCCTGGCCCGGCAGATAAGAGATTTGTGCTCCATCATATCACCGCGCGCTAATCTGCTAAGCCTCTTGTTTTTTAAAATAATTAACAAATGTGCGCGTCATGGATACGCCGCCGAACCTAACCGGACGGGCGAATATAGGGCTCATTTGGGACGGCCAGGTGGCAATAAGCGCGCCCAGATGGCCCCCTCTCGTGATCTGTGGTGTCGAGGGTTAAAACTGGGGTTAATACTGGGGGTGACCGGCGCGTATGGATGCTCATTTGTAAATTGTCCGGTGTAGATTATGTATATTTGGTTTATCCGGGTTCAGCGGTCATCTTGGTGTGACCGTCGATATATGTTACGCAAGTCATCTATAGACTGAAATGTTCCACAGTATTGATTCTTTGCAGCTGATATCATCAATGTTCCCTGGGGTTGTGATGCTCTGTCTAAGGTTTTACCAGACTTTAATTTGAGCTTTATTTTAACACAATCAGATCATAAAGAAGTCATTTAAGGCTGCCACGCACTACAGGATTTTTCAGTCTTAAACGATTCTTAAAGGTTGTATGGAGGATTTTTTTTTTTTGTTTCAAATTGTCAATGAAAGTTTAAAACACCATGACAGAGATGCAACAGCCTTGTAATTATGATGACCAAAAAAAAAAAAAAGAAATGAAAATCTCAACTGTGGACGTGTTGAGGCCAGATAAACATCAGCCAATAGAAAACGAGGCTGCCTCATTTTCTATTGGCTGTCGGGTCGTCAATCAAACTCTCTACGTTTCTAATGTAACTGACTCTCCGGCGCGCGGGGATTACGTGGTTTACGCAGCAGTTCTTAGAGGCTTTTTCAAACTGTCGCTTCCTCGCAATTCGCACAAAGTTTGTCGCGATGTCGGACGAGAATCCACGACCGGTTCGCCGCGAAAGAAAGTCCGTTTTTGAGGTCGCTGAAAGAAGAAGAGAAGGGGAAAAGGAGCGAAGACAAACTGAGGTGATTCTTGGAGATTCCTTCCAGCGATGGCGCGAACGAAGCAGACGAAGGATCTAAAAACTGACGCGTCGGTCGCTAAATTATTTCTAGACAGGAAACTTCAACAGTAATTCTGAACACACACTGGATGTAAACAAGCGTGATTTCTAGAGTAAAGAAGCTGAGGGAGCTGTGGAGGAGGAAGGTGGTGTCACACATGACCAACATATGAAAAAGGACTGTCGCTGTATTTCTTCCCTTAAAAAAATCCTCTGTACAACCTTTAAACGTGAGAGAAAAAGTGAACACCACAGACACAAGGAGAATCTCATGAGACTTTCTGGTGCCATCTAGTGCCTCTGCTCAATTTCATTTCTCTCCAGCGACAAGATCACAAATCGGAATCGGAAGTGCGAATTCGGGCACCAGCCCATCAGCGAAGAGCCATATATTCTGTGTTGGCAACGATTCCCGAGATCAAGGATTTAAAGCCGGAACAAACAGACTGTTTGGTGAATTTTATCAAGGGCAAAGACGTTATTGTCCTTCTTCCTACGGGATTTGGGAAAAGCTTAATATATCAATTACCGTTTTTTTCGGGCTATTAGGCGCGTTCTTAAGCCTCCAACCCCATCAAAAAACGACCGCGCGCCCCACAATCCAGAGCGCCCTATACACGAATCCACTCGGGTGTCCCAGCACGACTTCAGTAAACTACAAAGCCGCACCACCTGCAGAACACATAAACACACACGGAGCAAACAGCGACCGCACAGCGAAACACACCAACAGACACACTCATCATTCCACGCCGACGAGGAACGGAACGGAGGAACGAACCGAAAAAGCGAGCGCAATGTGCCACTTCTAGACACAACTGAACAACTGAGTCACTGCGAACACGCCGACAATCCAGAGGTCCCAGACAGCACCCTCCCTACACGCCACAACTGAACAAAGCCCAGAGTCACCGTGAACGCCACAAACAAAGTCCCACTGACCCATCCAACTGTTGTGTTTCGTTTGAAGTCCGGTGCGGTTTATTTGTGAAAAAAGTTCGAAAATAGACCATTTAATGACTTAGTGCGCCTTATAGCCCGAAAAATACGGTAATCCCTTTAGCGGCGCATTACATACATCACAAGTAAATAGCAGGCATTGGTTAAATTAAAAAAAGTACCTGCCTACCGTCGAGTGAACGAATCCTAACACTGTGAGGTCAGACGGTTTCTACGAACTGAAACTGGTTGATGAATCAGGCTAATGTCAGCAGACCACAGGCTGTAAAGTTGTGAGCGTGATCGTGTCAGCTGTTTCCTGCCTAAAGTAAAACCACTCGCTTTGAGACTCTTAACAGTTCAAAAGGTCAGAGAACTGCACTTGTAGTTTGGATACAAGTCAAAACTGTGCTATTATTTTTTGTGAAATGCGGTGCAATACTTCACTAGGGCTGGGGATCATTACGAAGTTGCCCATACGATACATATCTCGATACAGTGAGCTTTCGATTCAATACAATATATTTCAAAACAATTCAAAGCGGTTCAATAAAAAAATCTAAATCTAAATCATGTCTGTGATACTAAACGTCTTTGTCAAACCACTTATTGTGCAAAGTGAATATGAAACACAAACATTTTAATTATCAAAACAGTGAAAATGCCAAAATAATTTAGTAAAATATACCAAAAAAAACTCTTGGTGATATATCGATACAGCAGCCCACGATATCGATACCGTATCATCACATTAAACTATACGATATTTTGATATTTTTGCACACCGCTACTTCAGATACATATTTTAAATGCGATTAATTACACAGGAAGTAGAGTCACTATCATGAATCTGCAGTGTAGGTAAAGTTTAAAGTCTTGCTGTGGAACATTACAGGACAAGCAGGTGGTGAATTATTTTAGCAGTAGACTAGTTAGAGATTCTGTTGTTCAGATAATGATCGAAATATAGATTGATGATGATTTTTTTTTTTTTTAATATAATCGACTAGTCACAGTGAGTTGCTTAATGGAAACTATCTTTAGCTAAATCTTGTGGACAGAGTCTCTTCATTTATTAAATCAGTGTGTTTGCACATATTTCAAATAAACCAAACTAAACGTAATCATTGCAGCAGAAGTTTTAGTTGCCCCAGGTATCGTATGATGTGTGTATCTCTGTAGAACATTAACAAATTATATTAATGAGGTCAGGTTGTCAAAAGACTTGATACTTAGAAACAAATAGATACTCAAACTTGATACGTATACTGGTGTCAGATATCGGCACTGAGCCAGGAAATTTTGCTGTAACAAGTATCGGTTCCATGATATCTAAAACGATAATTAAGGTAATTAAGACAATATCCCGGTTGTCCCAGTTCTAGTCCAGTTCAGTCCTAATTAGTTCTTGGTTTAGTTTAGTTGTGCTCCAGTTCCAGCTTCGTTTCAGCTTCGTTCCAGCGTCGTTCTTGCTTCGTTCTTGCTTCGTTCTTGCTTCGTTCTTGCGTCGTTCTTGCGTCGTTTCTTGCGTCGTTCTTCGTCGCGTCGTTCTTGCGTCGTTCTTGCGTCGTTCTTGCTTCGTTCTTGCTTCGTTCTTGTCGTTCCTGCTTCGTTCCTGCTTCGTTCCTGTTTCTTTCCTGCTTCATTCTTAGCCCAGTTCAGGCCTGATTAGTCCTTGGTTATATTAGTTTAGTTGTGCTCCAATTCTAGCCCAGTTCTAGCCCACAGCTTGATTAATTAAATGTAATAAGACTATTATCTGACTGATTTAGGCCTTAGAACGTGTCATTTATTCAATAACAGTTGCACAACAGAATTGGCTCAATTTTGTAATGAGTTAATTGTGTTTTTTGGGGAAAAGGGCCATTCTCAGTCTAATATCGGTATCAGAGGCGAATAAGTTGAACTGGTGCATCCCTGACTAAAACTAAAAACTAGATATTAAAAAAAAAACATATAGCTCCAAAACTATTGTAGAATTTATATCAAACTAGTATAAATTCACATGGTAGGAAGACTGTAATTGTGTTATAGACATTTGTAGAGAGATTTCTTTGGTAACTAAATAAAGTTGGACACGTTTGTATTGTAAAATAAAGGTAACACATGTTCAGAAACAGGGCCATGTCTAAACACGTACCCGCCACCTTCACGTCGTTCCTCCTGCGCGTCAGTGGCATCTTCACTTTTCCCTCTTTCCCACTGAAACCAGGAAATACATTCACGCTGCAGCTCTGCTCTCGACTCAGCTCCATCAATGAATCTCACGGAATAAATACAAACTTTGTTAGTGATATTGCGATGATGAACCCTTAAGTTGAGACATTTACAAACACGAACGAAAAGGATTAAAATTCGTGTGTGGGAAAGGAAGACGTCGGACTTCTTTTGTTTTGAACGCCAGTGATTAAAAGTCTCCTGTTAATAGGACAGTGTGAAGCTCCAGGCGCATGAGGCTCCAGCAGCATCATGACCAGGATTCTGTTACATGTTCCATACAGGAGATAAAAGGGGGAATTCAGTCTGTGCCTGTGGCTGTTGTCCACGACACTGTACACACTCCTTTGGGCAAATCATCTTCACAATGTTTTGTAAGAAGTGACCCAAATATTGAAAATAGGCCAGGACTATATGACCGAAAATTATGATTATGAATATGATGAAATAATGTTTTCCACAATCCAACTTTCAATTTTACTTTGTTTTGTAAATAAGAAATTTTATTCAAATTCAAGTTCCATCCCATGAAAACAGAAAGTTAAACCCCATACTTCAGTACATTCCCCATGGACATACCGTATTTGTCGGACTATAAGGCGCAATATCAGTAATGATGAATTCTCTCGTCTGTTTTCATACATAAGGTGCACCGGATTATAAAATGCATTAATCAAAAAAAAAACCTGACAACATTTGAGACTGATCCTTCAGCCCAGGCGTCCACGATCCATTGGCAGATCGTGGTGTAATTCGCCCGGCGTTGCCTCCATCTTGGTGAATGTGAATTATGAATGTGAATGTGGGTGTTTGTTTTTTTCATTTCCTACAAGGACGACTCAAATATACATTGAGAAATAATGTGTTCAGTGCAGCTTTGCACACATTTGTTTATGTTTTACAGAAATGAAACTTAAAAGTATGGCTAATTTGCATAAACTATGAGTGCTGAAAAAACAGCTCGCTCCTGGGCTGATGGGGTTTAGCTTCTGTCCGACTAATTTGCTTCATGAGGCTTCTCACTACAGTAGCTGTAATGCTCCGACAATCCATCAAGCGGTGCGTCTTCATAGTTTACCAAAGTCGTACTAAAACATTTTGACAGATTTTTGAGCACCGTGTACCACATAAAATCGGTTTGAGGTCAGTAAACACAACCAGAATTAATACCGTATTTTCCGGGCTATTAGGCACTCTGGATTATAAGGCGCACTGTCATTTAATGGTCTATTTTCTGACTTTTTTCACAAATAAACCGCACCGGACTTTAAATGAAACACAACAGTTGGATGGGTCAGTGGTTTTGTTTGTTTGTCGCGTTCACGGTGACTCTGGGCTTTGTTCAGCTGGATTGTCGGCGTGTTTGCAGTGACTCAGTTGTTCAGTCGTGTCTAGAAGTGGCACATTGCACTTGCTTTTTCCTCCGTTCTGTTCCTCGTCGGCGTGGAGTCATGAGTGTGTCTGTGGGTGTTTTTCACTGTGCGGTCGCTGTCTGCTCCGTGTGTGTTTGCGTGCTCTGCAGGTGGTGCGGCTTTGTAGTTTACTGAAGTCGTGCTGGGACACCCGAGCGGATTTGTGTATAGGGCGCTCTGGATTGTAGGGCGCGCAGTCGTTTTTTTTATGTGGGTGGAGGCTTAAGAGCGCGTCTAATAGTCCGGAAAATACAGTACATAAAGGTGCACCGGATTATAAGGCTCACTGTCGATTTTTGAGAACATTAAAAAGGATTTTCAGTGCGCCTTATAGTCCGATAAATACAGTAAGATTATATCCAAAACAACAACAACACCTCCAGACTAAAGAAAAGTCAGGTTTGTGGAGATGCAAAACCATCACAGTCCTTGGAAACACCCAGTCTGATCTCTGACCATTAGAAACGACCAAAGTCCGATCTCTATTAAAATGTGACAAATTGTGCATCCCTCATTTACTACACTGAACACATTTACCACTTGTAGATTGCTTATTGAGGTTATAGTGCTCAAGTCGAGGTGAAAAGGTCATGTTTGCGAGCCATAAAACGAGACAAAGACGCGCTCGATTGTGTTTATGCAGCCGACATCAACATGTGTGTGTGCAAATGTGATCGCAAGTCTGTTTTGATGAAGCCTGGACGAGTGAGGGATTATACAGATATGAGGCCACATGGCAATATAAAAAGAAGTACTAGGGTTTAATCACATTCTATTTCTAAATAAAGCGTGTTTTTAATCAGGGTCGGTATCGAGTGCTGAGAGTCTTCCTTGGTATCGAAATGCAGCGTGAAATTATAGAATCTGGACATGACGAGACGACTCCTGCGTGCGCTGTTGTTGTTGTTTGCCATCTGAACGTCGTGGTCCTCTGGCTTGGCTGCGTCTTGTTGACCCTCGAAACCTTTTCCATGTCAGATATCATTCTTCCCGAGTAAAATGTCAAGGTTGCTTCGGCGGGTTACGCAACAACGAGGAGGCAAGGAGAGTAGGAGGCTAGGACGCTCCCCTAAGTCTTAGTCCACGGAGCCTAGAGGTTCTGGAGTCTGTGGGCGTGGGAGAGTGGGAGAGTGGGAGAGCGTCTGTAATCAAGTCCACAGCTCATCATACAAATAAATAAATAAATAAATAAATTACACTATGTGGACAGGGAATGGTTAACCAATTATTCCTTGGTTTAGTTTAGATTCCCAGCCATGGCGTGGTGTACAAACTTGATTCCCATTTCTGACTCCTGGTTAAGATTGTGCTCTGATTCTAGTCCAGCTCTAGTCCAGCTCTAGTCCAGCTCTAGTCCAGCTCTAGTCCAGCTCTAGTCCAGCTCTAGTCCAGCTCTTGTCCAGCTCTAGCCCAGCTCTAGCCCAGCTCTAGCCCAGCTCTAGCCCAGCTCTAATTTAGACCCAGGCATGGCGTGGTATACAAAATTGATTCCCGGTTCCAAGTTGGTTTTGCTCTCATTTTCAGTCCTAGTTCCAGTCCCGGCTCCAAGGCCCAGTTCACATTGTGCTCTGGTTCTGGTCCAGTCCAAATCCAAGCCCTGTCCAGGTCTAGCCCAGGTCTAGCCTAGTTCAGGCCTGATTAGTTCTTGGCTTAGTTTAGTTGTGCTCCAGCTCTAGTCCAGTTCTAGTCCAGTTCAGGCCTGATTAGTTATTGATTTACTTTAGTTTATTTGTGCTCCAGTTCTGGTCCAGTTCTAGCCCAGTTTAGGCCTGATTAGTTCTTGGTTTAGTTTAGTTTAGTCGTGCTCCATTTCTAGTCCAATTCTAGTCCAGTTCTAGCATAGTTCAGCCCTGAATAGTTCTTAGTTTCGCTTAGTTGTGTTCCAGCTCTAGTCCAGTTCTAGTCCAGTTCTAGTCCAGTTCTAGTCCAGTTCTAGTCCAGTTTAGTCCAGTTCTAGTCCAGTTCAGGCCTGATTAGTTATTGATTTAGTTTAGTTTATTTGTGCTCCAGTTCCAGTCCAGTTCCAGTCCAGTTTAGGCCTGATTAGTTCTTGGTTTAGTTTAGTTGTGCTCCAGTTCTAGCCCAGTTCTAGCCCAGTTCTAGCCCAGTTCTAGCCCAGTTCTAGCCCAGTTCTAGCCCAGTTCTAGCCCAGTTCTAGCCTGATTAGTCCCTGCTTTGGGTTTGCTCTCATTTCCAGTTATGGCACGCTTTACAAACTTGAGTCCTAGTTCCAGCCCCGGTTCCAAATCTCACCTCATATTGTGCTCTGGTTCTAGTCCAGTCCAAATCCGAGCCCTGTCCATGTCCAGCCCAATTCTAGACCAGTTCCAGCCTGGGTAGTTCTTGGTTTAGTTTAGTTTACTTGTGCTCCATTTCTAGTCCAGTTCAGGCCTGTTTAGTTCTTGGTTTAGTTTTGATTAGTTCTAGTCCTGTCCTAGCCTGATTAGTTCTTGGTTTAGTTTAGTTCTGGTCCAGTTCTAGCCCAGGTCCCATCTTTGTTTCCCTACATTTTACACACATTAGTCCTGCTTAGTCCTGGATTAAATTGTGTTTAAAATCTAGTAGTCCTGGTTTATTCTTATGATACGTAACAATAAACCTGTGCCAGTCCCATCCTGGTCCTGTCCTGCTCCTGTCCTACTCCTGCCCGCTCCTGTCCTGCATACTAATAATGTTTTGGGCCTATGCAACACTAATGGTAAGTCATTCCATTATGCAAATGTTCAGTTTTTGGAACAGTGTGCGCAATGGGCTGAGAAAGTCGAACGCTACAAACTGTAATGACAAAAATGTGAAGAACTACACAATCCTAACGCCAACCAAGGGTGACCACATTTACAAACAAAACGACTCGAAATTCAGAGCGTTTTTTTGTACTCATTTGTGTTTACAATTTGGACGAGTTAAATGTTTAGATCAGGTGTGTCCAAACTGTGGACCTGGGGCTAAATGCGGTCCTAAAATCTGTATTTCATGGCCCTCAAATTGAGTATCAGAGCGTAAATAAAAAGGTCCATGGCTCATTCTAACACCCGTCTATCTCCTTGTGTGCAAAAATATTGAAATATCAGCATATCGTATCGTTTAATGTGATGATACAATATCGATATCGTGGGTTGCTGTATCGATATATCGCCAAGAGTATTTTTTGGTACATTTTACTAAATTATTTTGTTACAGAGCTACAGTTTTGGGCATGTTTCATATAAACTTTGCGCAAGAAGTTCATTTTTATTGAACCGTATCGAATCGGTACGAAATATCGTATCGAATTGAAAGCTCAATGTGTCCAGATAAGTATCGTATCGTGGCCTATTTATCGATGTATGTATCGTATCGGCTACTTCTTAAAAATACCCAGTCCTATCCTTTACTGTATTGAAAATGTTATATTCGCTGAAAATAAAGTATTAACACTTTTATCCCTTCCTTTTGCTCCTCAGGCTAAGCCACTCCCCCTTCAGAGCGCTATGACAACACAATCAGTGTGCTGTGCATCGCGCTGATGAAACTACTGCATCATGTTTTTGTATATTTATGGAGAATTGTCGTGTGGGAGCATGGGGGACGTCGGCTTGTGAGTCAGAATCTTACCGCTAACCGCAAGAAAGGTTTGAATAAGACTCAGGAGAGATCGCTAAATTATTCAAAACATGCATGGACGTCATCTGACACCTCTTCAGGAGTGTTTTTATGAGGGAATGTTATAATTTACCCCACTCTTTAAGCCTAATAAGCTGACTAATAAGGCTGGGTACCGTTTAAAACTTCCAGTACAGTACCAGATAAGAAGGTTAAGAACGAATACTTCTGCTTTTAGTGACAAGTTTGGATTCCAAGTGGGTCCTGGGAGAGAGAACAATACCAAGTTCAAGGAGCATGAACCGTGACGAGGGAGCATACACCCTATTCACACACAGGAAGCAGTACTGGAGAAAGTGCCAGATAGTAGGGGGTGTAAGTAATTGCTCATTCGAAATAAAAACAACCACATTTCACCAAAAATATAGCCTACTAATATCAATGTAGCTCTGTTTTGTCATTCTAAATTAGGATTTATACTTATTCTTATTTATTTGTAATGTAAATATATACTTTTCATCTTCAGTTCCTCGGCACGTTGATATAAAATCATCTACAGGACAGAGAAAAGTACAACGACAATCACAAAAGTACATAAAACCAGCGCACTCGCTTTACATACAATTAATTTCAGACAGTTCATTTGTAGTTTAAAGTCAAGAGTTAAAGAGTACAGTACAATTATGTATTTTGTTTATCCATTTTATTCTTTTGGTACTGTTTTTATTTATCTGTTTTATTATATTTTAATTTATTTAATGTGTTTCATTTGTCCAAAAGAAAGGAGTAAATCTTTCATTTTCCCTTTTATCTTTCTACCAAAAACATGCTTGAAGAGGTTTTAAATGACATCCATGCATGTTTGAGTCATCTAGCAATCTCTCCCAAGCCCTATTCAAACCCTCCTGTAAGATTTTATCCAATGCTTGACTCATAAGTCTACATCGCACAATTCTCCATAAATATGCAAAAAAATGATCCAAAACTGCACACTACGACTTGACAAACCTGGCATGATGTGCAGTAGTTCCATTAGCAGGATACACGCTGCACTTTCATATCGACATTATGTGCAGCACTTAGTAATCTTGTCAATAAATGCAAAAATACAAATACTTGGATTGGAATTTGGAATACCTGACACCGAAAAAATGAAAAAGAAAATACCAGTCGAGGTCTGGTTAGGGGTGTGCATTGTCTTGAGTCTGATGATACGATGCATATTACGAGTCGCATGTCACGAGTCAATATATCACGATATTAAAACAATGGATGATATATTAGAAGTAGTTATTGATAAATCGCAATATAACAGTCGACTACACCTTCAACAGAACACAATTGTATGAAATATGTTATAATTTTTTTTTAAATCATGAAAACAGTGAATTTAACTAATGAATTTTTGTGAAAAATATTACTTTAAAAAAAAAACGATTCAGATCCATTTTGAATCGATTCGAGAACTGCGCACTGAAGTATCACAATATATCACTGTATCAATATTTTCTTTACACACCTAAATCTGGTAGCCTGATTCGTCAGCCAGTTTCACTTCGTAGAAACCATCTGACCTTGCAGCATTAGGATTCGTTCGCTTGACGGGAGGCGGGTACTTTTTTTATTTAACCAATCGCTGCTAATTGGTCGTGTGCACTGGGAATGTAGGGTGAACTGGTATATTAAGCTTTTCCCAAATCCCGTAGGAAGAAGGGTAATAACGTCTTTCCCCTTGATAAAATTCAACAAACATTCTCTTTGTTCCGGCTTTAAATCCTCGAGCTCGGGAATCGCTGCCAACACAGAATGTATGACTCTTCGCCGATTGGCTGGTGCCTGGACTCGCACTTCCGGGGTTTTCGTGAACCGTCTAGTGTATTTTGATTCCTGGCCTAGTCGCTGGAGAGAAATGAAACTGAGCGGAGGCACTAGGTGGCGCCAGCTTGACTATAGTTCTGGTACTTGGAAAAGAATTAGAAATATAGCCTACCTACTTTGACTACTACTACACAGAATAACAGTAAAAATGTGCTACACAAAATAAACTTTGACTGAAACTTGGAATAAATGTCACCAAAATAAGTACTGTTCAGGAATTGGTACCGTAAATACTGTTTAAATTTAAAACATAAAGCACTTGGGCAACTATTATCATTAAAAAGGTGCACTATGTAACTTTTTTGGTGGGTCCATCACCTGCTTGTTTCTATGGATACGCAATTGCTCAGCCTGGAATGTTCCACAGTGTGACATTAAACAGCTCTACCTTACATTTATTCAATTACAGGTGGTTTTACGGCTCAAAAACACCTAGAAAAACAAACATTCGGAGTGTGAGCGGGGCGCCTCTCCACAGATCTGACCTGTAACATAGTCTAGTTTGGTTTCCATGTAGATAGAAAGGCACATTAATGCCGCAGTGTGAAACTTTCCAAACAAAACTATAACATTTCGACAGATACAACAATTTGAGGGACAAAATACGCTATACAAAACAAACTTTGATTCAAACTTGGAATAATACGTACTGAAAAAAGTACTATTCAGGAAAAACTTGGGCAACTACGACTTTACTATGACTACTATTACTATTTTACGCCACACATTACAACAGTTGACAACAATATAGAACGTTTTTTCACGTTTTCCAAGCCCATTCTCAGCATTTCTCAACTCAAAACGTCAAAAAACCTCGCGCAAACGTAAACATCTCACGCATTCCTGTCCTAAATCTCTACGTATACTTCATATTTTACGCATGCCGCCTTCCTCATCTCATTTAGACAGTTGGGTCATTTATCACTGCGTGCGCCTGGCTTGGATTGGAACACGATCTACCCTATTGCCTCCGTCTTCCCCCCCCCTGCTTCCCGGTGCTCACTTCTGCTCGTCTTTGGCTCTGAAATTAAAAACGTGCCCCGTCCACAACGTGCACACTGCGGCATCCACGGACGGACACGGCGCATGGCTCTCTCCGTCGCTATCTATCTTGGAAGCAAGGGAAGAAAAAAAAAAAAAAAAAAAAAAAAAAAAAGAAAAAACGTGAGCTGTCAATACACAATACACGCGCGTGCCAACACCAACACCAACAGCACAGCGCCAGTCACGGCAAATTCACGCGTTTTTCACGAGTGACATTACGAACAGCGGATGCCCTTGAACGTAGAAAATTCCACGCAGGGGTCTCGCTACGGGTTTACTGCAGATTTTTTTTTTCTTTTTTACGCGTAACGATGCTTCCTCGCCTACCGTGCTACCTCGTGCTCGTTCCCTTCACCCCCACCACCCCCCTCTCACGCACGTCCACTCACCTGTCTTGCTCAGAACCACCGACATAGTCCACGCCACGAAGAGGACGCTGCAGACGAAGCACACCTGCGCGAAAAGCTTCTCCCTCCGCTTGCGAACTTTGAAAATCTTTCCCATGATCGTCATTTTGGACGCATTGCTCGACGTGTCCCGGACTTCCATGCTCTCTGCTGGTTCTCCCTCGGCACCTCAGCCACTTTCGCAACCCCTTGTGGTGTTTCTTCTCCTTTCTCGTCCTTGAGAAGAAGAAAAAAAAAAAAAAAGACGAAGCGAAATCAGGAAAAAATCCCTTCGTGCGTCTTTTTCCCTTTATTTTTTTTTTTTATCAGAGTGCGTTGTTGCCCATTTTACGTTCCGAACGCGATGAGAAGCGAGTTGGCTCGGTCTGCCCAATAACACCACGGTCAAATTCTCCGTCCACACCGCAGATCAGTCCCCTCGGTTAATCGTAGAAGTGCCACACGACATCCCGTAACGACCGTGCATGTCGCCTTCCACAGCGAGTCCCATGCGTAAAAACGGTAAACACGGTAAACGCGATGCCCCTCTCCTTCCTTCCTTCCTTCCTTGCTTCCTCCTCTTTTTTTTTTTTTTTTTTTTTTTTACATGTGTGTCCCCTGTCCCGGTCTCGTATCGTCGCTCCCCGGCGTCAAATGCGTCAGTGTGGTCCCGGTGTGGAGGGGGGCGGACGGTTGGACGGCGAAGTGGAGGAAAAGAAATCGCGCTACAGCTGCGGCGTCGTTAAATAAAAAAAGAAGAAAAAAAATAGGCAAACTGCACGCACCTGCGCCGGGTAAGTGCGGCCAATCTGAGCCCGTGAGTGGAGGAGGTTGGGGGGGCAGTGTGGCCGGAGGAGCGGTAGTGTGTGTACACGGGGAGCATGTGACCGAGAGAGAGACAGAGAGAGAGAGAGAGTCGTGCCCCCTCCTCGCCAAAGCGCAGCGCAGGCATCAAGCAACGAGCCCCCGCCTCCCGTGGTCCCTCTCCCGGCTTTCAGTGAGTGAGGCCGACCAAGCTCCGGGCTGTGGAACTTTATCAACAATATACAGAGATGGAAACAGTACTTTGAAAATGTTTTGAGTTACAGAATATTGAGTACCTGAGTTAAAATGTGGCCAATCAGAGTACCACTTAGAATACTTTTACATCAAGTTACATTATATTTTAGTGAGAAAAATACTACATGAGCTTCTGTTGAGCTGTTTGTTATGCATTAAGTTGTGTTTAATTAGAGAAGGACAATCACACGTGCACACACTAATACCAGTGCAGTACAAGGCCAGAAAGACATGATAAAGTACAGCTGTAACTCTATTCTGAATACCACCAAATCAAAGAGGATTCATCCATGAATCCATTTTCTTCTGCTTATCCAGGGGCAGCAGTCTGAGCAGGGACTCCCTGACTTCCTTCACCCTAGACACTTCCTCCAGCTCCTCCAGAGGGACCCCGAGGCGTTCCCAGGCCAGCCCAGAGACATACTCCCTCTAGTGCAGACATGTCAAATTCAGGCCCAGGGGCCAAATTTGGCCTGCGATCTAATTATAGTTGGCCCGCGAGATCATATCAAATATGTATTAGAGCTGCCCACTGGCTACAGATAGACTATAGAGAGATTATTTATTTAAAATGTTGTTATTATTTTATATTATACTTGTTCCGGATTCAATGTTTAAGGAAAAACATTATTAAACATTTATTTAATAAGAAAAAGTTCAACATTACATATCACGAAAGAAGAGAAAACCTGCAGGTGTTGTTGAAATGCTTCAATAAATATTTAGTTTGGCCCACGATTTTATCCCAGTTTTGAATTTTGGCCTCTGTCAATTTGAGGTTGACACCCCTGATCTAGTGTGTCCTGTGTCTTTCCCAGTGGGACATGCTCGGAACATCTCGGGAGGCGCCCAGGAGGCATCAGAACAGATGCCTGAGCCACCTCATCTGCTCCTCTCAACGTGGAGGAGCAGCGGCTCTACTCCAAGCTCCTGCCGCTCCTCTAAGGGAGTGCCCATCTCTGCAGAGGACACTCATTTCGGCCATGAATAACACAGTATTTTCTGTATTTACATGTATTCGGTAACTTCCCAACACTGGAAATATGCAGAGAGCCTACTCAAGTAAGAGGAATGTTACTTCAAGTTCAAAATAATATTACTCAAGTAGAAACACAAAGATGTGGTCCAAGGGTTAGGGTTATTTGGGAAAGGTTCTAGTCTCCTTGTGGCCATGGCTCCTTGTCAAAGTCTGATCTCATCACATCTCTGAAGTTAAACAGACCTGGGCCTGGTCAGTGTTTGGTTCGGAGACCGCTGGGAAAATCAGATGCCACCGAGTGTAGAATGAATGAAGAATGCACCAAATTATAAAGCAACTTAGAGTGTCGGGAAAAGCACAACATAAGACAAAAACATTTCTCAAGTAAGAGTAACTTAATTAATGAGTAGCCCAACTGTCTGGACATTTATTTATTTATTTAAGCAAAAGGAAGGAACAGTGTATATTAATAAGATTCAAAACATGGTACATAGGTCTCCAGGAAGAAAAGCTGGTGGCTAAGGTCAATTAGATACAATCAATCAATGAACCTGCCCAGAAACTACAGGTGGAAATTAGCACTGGTGCTGCAACCTGGTACAATGCATCTCTCCTGTGAAGGTTAATGTAAATTGTGCACTGTCCCTGTCTCATTAAATAAATAAACTAACTAAAAAAGTAACATTTAGACAACTGTAAATTATGGCCTTGCTCTAGTGTAATTTCCATCTGCAGACTGAAATTACAAAAACTTTTCACAGATTCACATACAGGAGGTGAACAACTACAAGAACAGAGGTTAAAGTCTCATGTTAGGCTTTATTTATATGATGACCGTCTGAACAGAAGACGCAAAAGTGGCTTTGCGTCTTCGCTTTTTATTCCGCATTTAGACGAGCGTTTTCAGGAGGAAATCTGCGTGCACAGGGTGACGCAAAAGTGTGTGGAATTCAATTGTGTATGCATGCCTAGGTTTCTGTGTACTGTATATATGTGACGTAAACGTGTACACGACGTGAGCAGATCTGACCAGAGTTTTGCGTCTTGGGCAGTGTAGACGGAAACGCTACAGCAGAGCGTATTCAGCTTTTCCACTCTGGAGGGTGGTTTCAGATTTTTGCATTTTTAAGACCTAAAAACGTCGTCACCGTCTAAACAAAAGGCACTTACAATAAAATATTTTGTCGTTTTTATCCGCAAGCGTTCTCGTGTAAATAGGCTCTCAGTGCTGATATTTAACAGTAACATGTCAAACAAGATGGAGACAGAATAGTCCGATGAGGTTCATTTGGTCTTCCGATAATTTATGTTATTAGGTTCTTTCTTTAGACCAAGAGTTTGTTTTCATACCTGACAGTTTCAACTGGTCACTAGCGCTCTTCCTCAGAGTCACGTGATGTTGCTGTGACGTGTCCAGCTGATTTATACAGGTTTTGGCGCTGTCTTCCTACCAGGTGAAGGCAGGACGACAGCGCCATCTGCAGTCCAACTTCCTCAGGACAGTATCCCAGGTGTGTGAGAGTAAAAAAAAAAACAGGACAGAACAGGAACAACTCAAATCTGCCATTTCTGACCACTGTAAAAGAGAGAACCACATTATGGACTGGGATGGAGCAAACATCATTGGGACAGAGGAAAACAAACGTGCCCACGGGACTATAAACCGGGACGAGGGGCTTTTTTACTCTCACACACCTGGGATACTGTCCTGAGGAAGTTGGACTGCAGATGGCGCTGTCGTCCTGCCTCCACCGGTAGGAAGACAGCACCAAAACCTGTTTAAATCAGCTGACCGACAAATCAAAGCAACATCACGTGACCACTCTGAGGAAGACTATTGAGCAGTCGAAACTGTCATTTATGAAAACAAACTCTTGGTCTGAAAAAAGAACCTAATAACATGGAGACAGAATATTTGATTTAATCATTTTAACTGAATGTAATTGTAATGACTAAACTTAAAGCACAAAATCTTGACAAGCTGACTCATAATTATGTGAAGGAGCGCTGCAAGAAACATAAAAGTTCAAATCATTTCATGCTGTTACTTGAATTAAAAATATTAGTCAAATAGCAGTAAAAGTCTGCTGCTCGAAAAGTACTCTGAAAAGTATAACGTGAGTGCTCCACACCTCTAATGGTAATATGTAATTGTATTGCTCCCTGGAGACCGAACAGAACTACAGGAGTTTACATCAGTGTTTCACATTAAATAATTCAGTGTAACTTTTTTTCAAAGCATTGGCTTGTATTTGTAATAAAAATAGTTACATCATAGGAAAAAAAAACTATATCTAGGTAAGTTAAAATGACTTAAATTAAGAACATTTTACTTGATTTGAGTTGATTCAACTTGACAAGTAAAATTATCTACCAGTGGAATAAGTGTGTTTTTCTTAATTCAAGCAACATTCAGTTCTTTATTTTAAGTGCAAAAAGCTTGTTGTTTTTCTTATTTTAAGTGTAGCAAGATGTATTTTCATATTTTAAGTACAAAAAGTCGTGTTCCACTGGAAGATCATTGTACTTGTCAAGTGAAATTTACTCAAATCATGATAAAACTTTCTTAATTCAAGTCGTCTTAACTTGACTAGATTTTGTGTTTTGCAGCGTTCATGTAGCCTTATAATTATTGACCTTTATTGAACTTGGAAATGTTTTTAGTGCACCCAGAGGAAACCTACACAGGTACCGGGATAACATGCAAACTCCACACAAAGAGGCCCCCACCAGAGACTCTTTTTTGCTGTGAGGCGAAAGCGCTAATTACTTGGCCCTTGCATAAACATAATATCAAAAACTAGATATTATACTGATTGAAAAGGTGGCTTATGTCCAGAAACATTTTAATGGTCTTGTGTTACGCCAAAGAGAGAGAGATACGTTATTGATCCAGAGGGAAATTCAAGTTTCAAGCTTCTCAGTGGCCTCAGTCAAAGGTCTCAGTGCAGTTTAACAGGAGGACTGGTCAGGGAGGGTCTGCAGATCTGTGTCAGGGCAGTTTGAGGAGAGGAAGAGCCAAAAGTGTCCCTCCTCTGTGTCCTGCAGGGGGCGCCAGGTGAATACAACAGGAAAGGCCTCACTCTTAGGTTACGTTTACACTGAAACGTATCACCGTATTGGAAATGATTTGCGTCCAGACATGTCAATTCTGCGGTCGTAATCAAAGCCTCCCCTATCCACACAGTAATGTGAAACTGCCTGAAACGCCAGTCACATGACTAGGCTGACATCGTCACAGCGTCACGTGGGCAATAAAAACAAGGAAGTGGAGCGCTGTGTCTGAAGTTGCAGCAGCCGATTTCGAGCCGAGGAAGATGGCAAGTGTGAAAACAGTCTTTTTGTGGACCGACAGCGAGGTTCATCTATGGTTTGTTTAAACTGTTTTCCACAATAGCGTCACATGACCAATGTCACGAACCCAGAGAATCAGGAAGGCACAAGTCACAGTGATGTGGTCCATTAAGGACGCAACTAGAGCTCCTACATCAGCGTATCAACGTTTTCAGGCGTTCACACAGTGCCAAATCAGATCTGTACTCAGATGAATTCGTGTGAGCTGGCGGCACCAGATTGTTCCATCTCTGGAGCTATTTTCCATCAGAATTGTGTGGATGAACACTGCATCCACAACAAAAACGATTCGAATGCGTACTAGTGTGGATGGGGCTTTACATTGCTCTTTTGTTTCGGTTGTTGATGAAATGGTTCATTCCCTCAACGGATTTCCTCTGGAAGGTCTTCTGCCACATACAGTATAAAGTAAAAGCCTGTAACATCTCAAATTTCCATAGCTAGCTTTCCATGGATACGGGAAAAATATAAATTCACACAATCCAACAGTTATGAGTTAAAATTGACTCTTTAATTCCTGTTAGAAAGTTGTTTCCTCCTCAAAAACACACCTTGAATTGTGTTTCATTCACACATGTTTGAGTAACCCTTTATTATTAGTCTGTCTACATCTCTAAAGCTCAAACTGCTCTGTTCCACCTTGTGATTTCAAGAAGTTTTCAAGCTAACACCTTTTACCAAGTTTCATCAAGACCGAGACGAAGCGCCATCGAGACAGAGACAAGATCAAGACCAAGTGCCATCAACACCGAGACAAGACCGAGACTAAGCATCATTAAGACCCGAGAAAGGACCGAGACCAAGCTCCATTGAGACCGAGACAAGACCGAAACCAAGCGCCATCGAGACCGAGACAAGACCGAGACCGAGCACCATCAAGACCGAGACCAAACACCATCAAGACCACATGGAGTCTACATGGATTTCAAAATTACAGTAGATCCTGTTCTGTATTATCAGTTTCACCATGAGAGAAGAGCTCTACAAGTCTAAATATGCAGGATTCGAGTGTAAATGAAACAAAACACAACTCCAAGTATGTTTTTGACAAGGAAACAACATTGTATTAGATCAGAAAATAAAAAATAAATAGCCTAACGTGGGCCTTTCAAAGCACAAAACAACACTTCACGGCGTAAGATGGAAACAGCCAAACTCTTCTCCTTTAATCATCCATTCTCTCAGACTAGATTAGAAGCTGAACTTTAGCTAAACTCTGGTCCTATCTCCCTCCCTCTGGTAAATCCAATATCTCCTCTTGTCTTTAATACGCGCTCCTGGAGTCACCCGCTGCTCATTCTCATTCTGGGGGGATAATTGAGGTGAGGGATCTGCGGGCTCCCGGGCACCGCCGCCTCCGGTTGGACCCTTCACACCCAATCTGCAACCATGAAATCGGGCCCACCCCCCCCTCCTCCCCTCGCCCTCTGCTTTCGGGGGCCAGATATTACAGTATTTTCCCCTCCGCTCAGAAGAATAGCTTGATTCAAAGAGTGCAAAAGTGCTGTGCAGAGCGAGAATTTAAAGAGGTGATTGGATGGAGGGAGTGAGAGCGACGGGGCAGGTGGGTAAATAATGTGGGTTTCAGGTTTGTTTGTTTGTTTGTTTGTGCATTTGTGATTATTTTTAAAGGTCCTATTGGTGTCGTAGTACTCGAGACTCTTCATCTTGGTCTTGAGAACGGCCTCGAGACAATTTTTTTACGGTCTTGGTCTCATCTCGAAGCTCATTTGGACTCAGTCTTGTCTCGGTCTTTTCTCGGTCTCAATGTTGCTTGGTCTCGGTCTTGTCTTGGTTTCAATGCCGCTTGGTCTTGTCTCGGTCTTGATGGCGTTTGGTCTCGGTCTTGTCTCGGTCTTGATGGAGTTTGGTCTCGGTCTTGTTGCTGCTTGGTGTTGTCTTGGTCTCGATGGCGCTTGGTCTCGGTCTTGTCTCAGTCTTGATGGTGCTTGGTCTCGGCCTTGTCTTGGTCGCGATACCACTTGGTCTTGTTTCTGTCTCCATGGCACTTGGTCTCGGTCTTGTCTCGGTCTTGAAGGCACTTGGTCTTGATCTTGGTCTCGATCTTTGTTTCTGTCTCCATGGCACTTGGTCTCGGTCTTGTCTCGGTCTTGAAGGCACTTGGTCTTGGTCTTGATGGCGACTGGTCTCGGTCTTGTCCCGGCCTTGATGGCACTTGGTCTCAGTCTTGTCTCGGTCTCGATGGTGCTTGATCTCGGTCTTGTTGCGGTCTTGATGAAGCTTGGTCTCGGTCTTGATGGTGCTTGGCCTCTGTCTTGTCTCGGACTCGAGGTCTGACACTCAACGAGTGCAATCATATTTCATTATGGCCATGCGCAGAGGCTAAATATCACTGCAAAACCAGTAAGAAAATGCAACTGTAAATGTTATGAACATAAAAAAAAACAAAAAACACTTGATTAACTTTGAAGTTGTTTTATGTAAAGTGCCAGTGGAAATGGGATTAAGGCTACGTTTACACAGAGCCAGGTATGTTGAGAAATGAATATTTCCCTTCCTCCGTTTTCCAAAATAACATTGTGCACACAGAATTGTTTTTATAAAGGTTTTGTTTACATCAGCCCGCTTAAATTCGCCATCGCGCGCCATCATAACTACACCAAAACTCTGGGCGGAACCTAGATTAGATTCAAACCTGTAGCATTTATTTCATTACAGTTGTAAGTATTATTCAAAAACACCTTTAAAAAACGTGCAATACTCAGCGGGCTCGCCTCTCCACAGATCTGTTAAAGAAGCGACAAAATTGCTGACCTCCGAGCCTCATTCGTCTCTGGTCTTGGATATGAAACATCAGCTGTGTGTACAAATGTAAACACATGAAAAGTGTTTGCAGCAGAAGAAAAGTGACTGCTGCTTTGAGTGCTTCCATCATCATCAGAGTAACAGGTAAACACTGGTCGCACGCTCCTAAAACTTATCTCACTTTACATGCAAAAGCCAATTCTAATTCTGTTTTTTTGCTTTTTGTTTTCAGGTTTTAAGATTGGAAAAATGTTGGAAATATCTGACGTAATGTATCCAGTGGCAAAAATAGCACTCATGGTACATTCTATAGAAAAATACCACACAATATAATCCTTTATATTCCATACATACTGACCTGAGTACTCGTCTAATGCAGAGAAAGCCCTCTGGTGCATAAACACTGTGCACACTTAAGCTGTAGCGTGCAGGGGAGGAGGAGGAAGGAGAGGAGGAAGAAGAGCGGAGGAGAGACGTAGACAGATGAGGCAGGAGGAGGAAGAGCCTTTATCTCCTCTGCTCCTCCAGTGGAAGAAGAGGAAGGAGTGAAGGTGGTAAAGGAGCAGAGGAGGAAGAGGAGAAGAGGAGGAAGAGGAGCAAAAGAAAGTAGAGGAGGAAAAGGAAGTAGAGGAGGAAGAAGAAGAGCAGGAGAAAGAAGAAGAGCAGAGAAGTAAAAGAAAATAGAGGAGAAAGAGGAAGTAGAGGGGAAAGAAGAGCAAGAAGAGGAGGAAAAGAAAGTAGAGGAGGAAAAGGAAGTAGAGGAGGAGCAAAAGAAAGTAGAGGAGGAAGAGGAGCAGGAAGAGGAGCAAAAGAAAGTAGAGGAGGAAGAGGAAGTAGTGGAGAAAGAAGAGGAGCAGAGGAGTAAAAGAAAGTAGAGGAGGAAGAGGAAGTAGAGGAGAAAGAAGAGGAGTAGAGGAGCAAAAGAAAATAGAGGAGGAAGAGGAAGTAGAAGGGAAAGAAGAGCAGGAAGAGGAGCAAAAGAAAGTAGAGGAGGAAGAGGAAGTAGTGGAGAAAGAAAAGGAGCAGAGGAGTAAAAGAAAGTAGAGGAGGAAGAGGAAGTAGAAGGGAAAGAAGAGCAAGAAGAGGAGTAAAAGAAAGTAGAGGAGGAAGAGGAAGTAGAGGAGAAAGAAGAGGAGCAAAGAAGTAAAAGAAAGTAGAGGAGCAAAAGAAAGTAGAGGAGGAAGAGGAAGTAGAGGAGAAAGAAGAGGAGCAGAGGAGTAAAAGAAAGTAGAGGAGGAAGAGGAAGTAGAAGGGAAAGAAGAGCAAGAAGAGGAGTAAAAGAAAGTAGAGGAGGAAGAGGAAGTAGAGGATAAAGTTGTTGTAGCAGTGGCTCTTAGTCTTTTTCATCTTGACCTCCATAGTAACGATCATTTACAATCACGACCTCCAAATATATAAAAAAAAATAGACTCCGTACAAAATGAGAAACTGTCCCTCTGTCTAATGTTTGACTTTCAGACTGTGGCATATCTTTTCGATTTTTCCCCGTGTCATCTTAACCTTGCACAGTGAGATGGATTTTTGTGATATTTCTCAGTTTACAAACTCACAAAACTCACAAGAATCCATCTTGGCCCCACTGGTGCGATCGGACCCGACAGGTGGTGGGCGACCAATCACATCGCAGCATTGAGGTTTGTGCGGAAGCCAAATGAACCAAAACAAACTTGACGACAGCGATGGACGTACTTGAGCCTTTTTTAGAGCCTGTTTACATGAGAAAAACGCCAAAAAATGTATCAGAAGTGCCTTTCGTTTAGACGGTGACGGCGTCTTTGGGGGCTTAAAAACGCAAAAATCTGAAACCACCCTCCAGAGTGGAAAAGTTTAATACGCTCCACCGTAGCATTTCTGTTTACACTGCCCAAGACGCAAAACTCTGGTCAGATCTGCTCACGTCGTGTACATGTTTACGTCACATACATACAGTACACAGAAAACTGGCATGCATAACCAATCAAATTCCACACACTTTTGCGTCGCTCGTCTAAACACGGAATAAAAAGTGACGACGCAACGCCACTTTTGCATCTTCTGTTCAGACCGTCATCATATAAACATAGCCTCAGTGTCAATACAGACTATTTAGCTTGTGAAAAAGGCAGAGCTTTGTGCATTTGTGGACACTGAAGATGTTTGTGCTTTTCTCCTTCAACTGTATTTAATAAAAGTTTGATTTAAACTGTCGTCATGGTGCTCCACATTTTCCGATCTCTTCCAGTGAGAGTCGTTCCAGATTGATAATGTGTAAAACTCAGAGTGACACACAGATCACACTGGTCTGGAGTCAGCTTAGGCCCCGTCCACACTAGTACATATTCGAGTCATTTTCGTTGTGGATGCAGTGTTCGTTCACACTAATCTGATGGAAAATGGCTCCAGAGACGGAACGATCTGCTGCCTCCATCTCTCACAAATTTATCTGAGTACAGATCTGTACTGTACTGGACGCCTGAAAACGTTGATACGCTGATGTAGGAGCTCGAGTTGCGTCCTTATTGGACCACGTTGCTGTGACTTGCACCTTCCTGATTCACTAATTGGTGACATCAGTCATGTGACGCTATTGTGGAAAACAGTTTAAACAAACCAGGAATAAATGGGAAACAGCAGAGCTAGAACTACTTGCTAGTACGTGGTCCATGAAAAGACTGTTTTACACTTGCCATCTTCCTCAGCTCGAAACTGGCTGCTGCAACTTATACTAGTGTTTCAGGTGGTTTCACGTTAAGGGGCGAAGTATAGTTCTATAGTTCTATGTGTATGACCTGCAGATGTATAATGTCTGAAAACTTTAACATGAACCATCTCCAACGCGACAGAAGCACAGAACAGACTCACCATGAGCAGAACACCCCTCTGTCACAGAAAGAACACTCATATTCCACCGAGTTGTGTCCCTTTGAAGTCAGACAGAAGCTGTTTTTTGAGCGCTTAATTTATGTAAATTAGTCATGTGGTTTTAAGATTTGTTTCTGTAAAATGTAAACAAATATGCTCAAAGCTGTGTGGATAGGGAAGGATTGTGGACAGAGAAACAACGTGTCTGGACACAAATTGTTTCCAATACGGTGATTCGTTTCAGTGTAAACATAGCCTTAGTGTCATTTAGGGACCCCCTGAAATCATTTTGTGACCCCCAGGTTGAGAGGAAGAGGAGAGGAACAGCTACAGAGATTTGGTCCTAGGAGGAAGTAGAGAAATAACAGGAGCAGAGGAGGAAATGAGCAGGAGGAAGAGAAGCAGAGGGGGTACAGGATGAAGAGGAGCAGAGGAGGAAGGCTGACACATGTTAGAGCTCTGTCAGTGTGTGTATGTGTGTGTGTGGGTGCAGTGGGAGTGTGATGGTGGCTGTGGCAGTAAAGGTGACCCAGAGCCGCCCCGAGGCACTGGAGCTCTGCCGTCAAGAAGAAGAGAGAAAGGAAAGGGACCAGTGTTAGTTTTTTGCTTTTTTTTCCCTCTCGTTTTTGTATTCTGTTCATAGACTGTATAAAAAAGTGGACTAATGGAGCGTGGCATCACCCAGAGTGTTCAGCTCCAGTCAAATGAAGTTTACGATGTGACAGAAGCGATGTTTTAGGAGAGAATTTTGAGCCAAATAGGAACTGATTTATGGACAAAATAGTGAAAAAAAACAACAGGATCACGTAGCAGGTTACTACAAAAGACCAAAAGGAGGAGCCTAACAGCAGCAGTTACAAAGAGTGGGGTGACATTGTTTCAGTGTAAAATGAACTGGATCCAGTTGGAGTCAATGGAAAATGAAGTGTGCCCATGCTCACTTCCTGTTTGCCTACTGATATTGTTGTGCAAGATTTGTCTTTTCAAACTCACAAGAATCAATCTTGTGCAGCTCTCAGATGATCCAACTCTTCACAAGTTTTACTGTGGACCAGAAAGTGTAGATTTTTGGTGTTCTAAACATTAAAGATACATGTAGGACAGGGGTGCCCAATACTTCGATCACGATCTACCAGACGATCGTCAAGGTCGTGTGGTTAGATCGCAGTGTCGTAGTACTTGTCACAAACTCGATCACATTTGGACTCGGTGCTGTCTCTCACTCGAGGTCTGACACTCCGACAAGTGTGATCATATTTCATTACGGCCGCTGTTGTCGGCAATAAATTTGTACCGGTGTGCAGGAGAGCGCGGGGCATGTCACTGCAGCCTGTGCGCTCGTTTAGAACCCGCGGATACTGCGCGGCACATTACAAACACACAGGCTCCCTGCCCGCACCTTGACCGCAAAAGGGTGTGCCCTCGTGTGCGAGAGTGTATCACAGGGCCAGTTAAAGTTCTTAAAACATCCTGCCTGTCCATCTGCCTCACATCAGCGCACCACTCCTCGCCTTTTCACGCCTTCGCTCCGTGTAAATCGCACACAGGCTACTTCCACAATGTGTGCAGATTAGAAGGGCAAAAACTAATCTAAATTTATGTTACAGTGCTGACACAGAGCAGGCCTTCAGCACAGAGCAGACCTACCACGACATGTGGCTGAAGTTTGACTAATAAAAGTGCACAAAAGCATCTGTATTTGTCACACTGTGCGTTTGGTAAATGTGCAGAGGCTAAACACCACTGCAAAACCAGTAAGAGAATGTAACTCCAGTTTGGAACTTGAAAAAACAGGTTTAAAAACACACTTTCTTCTCTTTGTTCATAATTTTGTGTAAAGTGCCAGTGGAAGTTCTCTTAAATAAGGGTTTCTCAAACTGTGGGTGAGGGTCCAAAAAAGGGGCACAGAGTGTTTAAGTGCAGCACAGTTTGCTTGGCTTTGTAGTGGGTCAACTATTTTGAGCTTGGGTATAAACAGAGTCAAAGTAAAGGTCTCCCATGAAGACTGTTCCAGGTTTTAGCTGCATGAATCTGAAACTCTGACTCCCCGTGTTTAGTCCTGACTCTGGGCACCAGCAGGAGGCTTGTCCCTGAGCTCCTCAGAGTGCAGATGGTTCATATGACACTAACATGTCACAGATGTACTTTGGTGCTCTGCCATGGAGAGGCTTTGAAGAGACATGGAGAGAGCCGCTTTCAAGTCTATTCTCTGAGCCACAGGGGGCAGTGCAGAGACTTGAGCACAGGACGCATGAGCTCGTACTTCCTGGTTCAGGAGTCAGGACCCGAGCTGCAGCGTTCTGGGTGTTCTGCAGCGTCTCACAGCTTATTTGGAGACACCAGTGAGAGGCCGTTACAGTAGTCCAACCTACTGGAGACAAACGCATGGATTAAGTCTCTCCAAGTCTGCTTTAGACAGTAAACCTTTGATTTTTTCTGTGTTTTTTAGATGGTAAAAGGTCCTATATTACTCAAAATGGAGTCTTAGGAGCTTTAAGCCTTGGTAGAATGTTGTTACCATATTTTCCGGGCTATTAGATGCGCTCTTAAGCCTCCAACCCCATCAAAAAACGACTGCACGCCCCGCAATCCAGAGCGCCCTATACACGAATCCACTCGGGTGTCCCAGCACGACTTCAGTAAAGTACACACACACGGAGCAGACAGCGACCGCACAGCGAAAAACACCCACAGACACACTCGTCACTCCACGCCGACGAGGAACAGAACGGAGGAACGAACCAAAAAAGCGAGTGCAATGTGCCACTTCTAGACACGACTGAAGTCACTGCGACCGAGCCAGCGGTCCCAGACAGCACCCTCCCTACACGCCACAACTGAACAAAGCCCAGAGTCACCGTGAACGCCACAAACAAAGTCCCACTGACCCATCCAACTGTTGTGTTTTGTTTAAAGTCTGATGCAGTTTATTTGTGAAAAAAGTTCAAAAATAGACCATTTAATGACAGTGCGTCTTATAATCCAGAGCGCCTAATAGCCCGGAAAATACGGTACCTCCTCGAAAACAGACCTGGAGTTGTGTTTTGTTTCATTCACACATTGAGTAATCCTCCGTTATTAGTCTGCCTACATCTCCAAAGCTCAAAATGCGAAATGCTCTGTTCAACCTTGTGATTTCATGCAGTAGGTAGTTTTTAAGTCAACAGCGACCTTTTACTTTTGTTCAGGAGAGATCGACAATTCCAGGCCTGAAATCATGCAAATCCAAATCAGTTTGAGAGAAGAACTCAAAATGTGTGAATGAAACAAAACACAACTCCAGGTCTGTTTGTGACGAGGAAACAACATTAAAACAAAGATCAGAAAATCGTCATATGGGCCATTTAAGGTGTCCGTAGGTTGCTTTAAAACACTAAATCCTACGCGATATAAGACCTTTAAATTCCAGCTCGTAGTGTTCCAGACATGTGGCGAGGCTGTTAATCAAACATGTGTTCTTAGCGGGGGCTTTGTGAAGTCTCTGCCAGGCCCAGTGCGGTCGCCATCTTTGACTGTGCTCCTTATACCCACACACACGGACCACTGTGCCAGCACGCGGAGATTAACGCTCCTCTGGCCCCCGGCGCACAGTGGGAGGGGAGGGACCAGCGGAGGAGCCAGAAGAGCCAGAGCGTGCTTACGGGGACTTACAGGACATGGCTGGACCCTCCCTGGATCTAATTAAATAAAAATGTAAATGTAAATGTAGACAGTGATGGGAAGAATAATTGTATTTGAATAGGTGGAATACTTTTGCATCGATTTGCATTATATTATAGAATTAAAAAACATGACATAATTACAAAGAACTTCAGAATCAACTTTTTGGAGATTTCTACCATGTTATAATGTTGCTCCATCATCAAAAACATGCCAGAAGTGATTTAACCCTCTCAGGCTCAAATACAATTTTTAGTAACAGGAAAAATCTGATATTTGGGGAAAATTATAATATTGGGTAGTAATATACAATCCTGACTTTTTTACCCTTTGTAAAAAAAAAAAAGAAAGTATTTTGCACTTCTGGCAGGCCGTTTGCGCAGTCTGCATCGCCCATGTTTATCAGCATGGATGGGAGAAAAGGCTCCTGAGTTAAAAAAGCTCATAAAATATGGATGTGGCGTAAGTAGGTAATTGGCATTTAGCTGTTGCAAATCTGCAACGCCTGCCTGGAGAGGGTTAAGATTTATCCATATAAATATACATAACTATACAAAAAATATGATACAAAACAATATGAGGTGTAACGATATCCAAGTCTCACGATACGATATTTTCACGGTATGAAGCTCACGGTACAATATTTATTGCGATATCGTTCATGGAAAGATATGGTTGGGAGGCTCATGATATCACGATATTATACATAATAACAAGACTGACATTATAAAATGCTTTGACCAGTCATTTGGTACATTTATTGTCATGAAATTTTGAACAGCTTGAAGTGCAAAATTCAAGTAACAACTAAACAATTGTATTAAAACTCTGGGTTGCACTTCAGTGGAAAGTGCGATGCTCTCTGACTGATTAAGGCTCTGTAGTACATCAGTCTTTGTCTGGCTGTAGACAGCAGGGAACAATGTTTCACTGCTGTATTTTTTGGATTATAAGGTGCACTTAAAATGCTTTCATTTTCTCAAAAATCAACAGTGCACCTTATAATCTGGTGCACTTTATGTATTAATTCTGGTTGTGCTTACTGATCTCAAAACGATTTTTTGTGGTACACAGAACTCAAAAATCTATCAAAATGTTTTAGTACAACTTTGGTAAACTACAAAGCTGCACTGCTCGATGGATTGTCGGAGCATTACATCTACTTTAGTCAGGAGCCTCGTGGAGTAAGTCTGACAGAAGCTGAACCGCATCAGAGCACAAGGAGCGAGCTGTTTTTTTTTCAGCGCTTATGCAAATGAGCCATGTGGCTTTAAGTTTTGTTTCTGTAAAACGTAAACAAAGCTGAGCAAAGCTGCATTAAACACATTATTACTCAATGTTTATTTGAGTCCTCAATATAGGAAATTTAAAAAAAAAACAAAGTTAAATGCGATGGAATTTTTATTTCAGCTCCAGTTTAGTCACTAACCTTTTAAACCCAACACCGTCCAACATGGGAAATGGATTCAAATCACTTGCTATATATTTTGTGATATATTTCATTATTTCTTGAGCGCTGTTGTGAGGCAGAGCTGTTCTAAATGCTTCACATATAGTTTATTGTCTCGACTTGATTTTCTGAACACATTCTTGAACATTTTCGGCTTCTAGACCTCAGACTTAAAAGCCGCTGGTGCATCCACAACGGGCGCACTGACCGATGACGCAGCCGCAAAGGATTATGGTCCATGTAGTTTACTGTGCTCTGCGCCACAGGAGCGGGATGAAAATGACACACAGTTTAATACAGTGACGATATCGTTACACACCTAGAATTCGGTAATTTTTCTAAATCAAACATTGTTCAGACTCGGATAATAAATAAAACGGAAATAATGTAAGTTATTTATTCTTTCTGTGCAGCTTGGTGCCAAACGACCCACAGACTGGCACCTGATTTGGATAATTTCAGCCTTGGAATTGCCAGTCTTTGCTGAACAAAAGGTAAACATTTGCTGTTAACTTGAAAATTACAGCTTCATGACATCACAAGGTGGAACAGAGGATTTTGAGCTTTGGAGATGTAAACAGACTAATAAAACTGGATTACTCAAACATGTGTGAATGAAACAAAACACAACTCCAGGTCTGTTTTTGATGAGGTAACAACAGTCGAACACGGTTTAAAGCTCACAAGAGTCCATTTTGCGTTAATATAAAACCTTTAACACCATATTCCTTTATCTGAATATCCGTCCATCTATAAATTACTGTACATCTTCAGAAACGTGGCGTGTCAGTGGAGCCGCTGCAGCCCGATGTACGTGAGGGCTTTGATAATGTCACCCATGTCAGGTCACGCGCCAACGTCAACAAGAAAAAGTGTCGCCCACCAGCACCCATCAGCACCCATCTCCTCTCCTCCTCCTCCTCCTCCTCTCGTCTTCTCCTCGTCTTCTTCAGTCAGGACAGGTCACTTCCACACGGCTGCTTCACGCTTCTATACCATTTCTATACCACGCTAGCGGCTGAGGGCTGCGCGGGATCACAAAGAGCCGTATATTCATTCATGCTATATTTGGAAGCACTTTACGTTTGCTAAGAAATACTAGAATGGTGAAACGCTGCAAAGTCTAAGTATGTGTGCAGTTACAGTAATTAAGGACAGATTTTCTTCATGGTTTGGTGAATGCAGCAGGGTCTGGACCATAGACTGTGTATATAAAAAGACATATCCTCACTCTCTTAGTTCACTTCTTTCTAAATTCTAAGGCAGAACTGGGCATTGTACAGACTCTGACCGTACTGGAATTAAAAAATAAACATATTTTATAATTTTACCTCATGCATGGACTAAAGCTGCTTATATTTTTTGTAAGGAAGCCTCACTTTTTCATTGCTAAGGGTCTGTTTACACGAGAACACTTGCAGGTAAAAACGACAAACTATTTTATCGGAAGTGCCTTTAGTTTAGACTCAGGGTGGGCAAACGTTTTTGACTCGTGGGCCACAAAGGGTTCTAAAATGTGACGGAAGGGTCGGACCAGGAACAGATGGATGGAGTTTTTTGGTAATCCACCTCATAAGAGAAAAAAAATATAACATGGGATATGTAGAAAACATATAGCCAGGCTGGTGCCACCTAGTGCCTACGCTCAATTTCATTTCTTTCCAGTGACTAGGTCAGGAATCAAAATACACTTGACGATTTGCAAAACCCCTTGAAGTGCAAGTTCGGGCACCAGCCAATCAGCGAAGAGCCATACAATCTTTCAAGTCCCACTGTATTTACTATTTATTGAAATGACTTTTAAAATGAAAATAATTATTGAAAATTGAAATTAATTCAAGTTCAGCGAGCCAGATTAAAAAGATTAAAGGGGCCGTAGATTGCCCACTCCTAGTTTAGACGGTGATGGCATTTTTGGGGCTTAAAAATGCAAAAATCTGAAACCAGCCTCCAGAGTGGAAAAGCTGAATACACTCTGTCATAGTGTTTCCGTCTACACTGCCCAAGACGCAAAACTTTGGTCAGATCTGCTCACGTCGCGTACACGTTTACATCACATACATACAGTACACAGAAACAAATGTCCCAACAAATGTAGAGAATCTGCAGAGATACTATTAGTGAACAGAAGAGGATCTGCAATCACCTCTGTCAAATTCTGGATGCACCAGTTCGTCGCAGGCGAGTCAGACGGATATGGACGAGACCTGGAGAACCAGTCGATGGTGGGACGACTTTGTGGAAGGAGGAGCTGATGAAAATGTGTGGCGTGAAATCTTATTAATCATACCCAATCAGATTCCACACACGTTTGCGTCACTGTATGCATGCAGATTTCTTCCCAAAACACTAGTCTTAACGCGGAATAAAAAGCAAGGACGCAACGCCACTTTTGCTTCCTCTGTTCTGACCGTCATCATATAAACATAGCCTTAGTTATAACGTAAACTCTTACTAGTCTTACCAGCTTGTCCAAACAACACTATTTACTGCTTTTATAAAGAAATACAGCTAATATTATGCAGAAGTGAGTTAAATTAGGCCCATATGCCGCTATTTTCTGATCTTTGTTACCTCCGCCAAGGAGGTTATGTTTTTGCCGGCGTTTGTTTGTCTGTTTGTTTGTTTGTTTGTTTGCTGTTAGCAACATAACTCAAAAAGTTATGGACCGATTTTGATGAAATTTTCAGGATTTGTTGGAAATGTGAAAAGGAAGAACTGATTTCATTTTGGAGGTGATCCGGAAGAAATCCTGGATTCTGGATCACTTTGAAATTTTAGTTAACATTGTGGTAAATGGGGCCAAAAATTTTGTTTCTCAATATCTCGGTTAATTATTGACCAAACCCCATGAAATTTGACTCAGGGATGGACAATGGGATCCTCTTTCATATTCCAAAGGCTGATCCGGATCTGATCCAGAAGACTGATTTTATCGCAATTTATATAAAAAATGGGGGTAGTCCTTGGCGGAGGTCTGCGCTCTCTGAGTGCTTTTCTAGTTATAGTAGTAATGGCGTTTCCTCATCACAAACAGACCTGAAGTTGTGTTTTGTTTAATTCACACATATTTAACACACAAATTGTACATTTTTAGGCTTTTTTAGTTCTTTTCTTAAATAGAAAACACTCTCTTCCACCTTGTGATGTCATGTAGCAATACAGGAAGTGCTCCACTGTTTTTTTAAACTCCATACACTTTCACTAGAATCACTTGGATCATTTCAGACCAACTTCTGCTGATCTAAAGGTAGAAAGTAGCTGTTAACTTGAAAACTATCAATAAATGACGTCACAAAGTGGAACAGAGCATTTTGTACTTCGGAGATGTAGACAGACTAATAATAAAGAGTTACTCAAACATGTGAATGAAACCAAACACAACTCTGAGTCTGTTTTTGACGAGGTAACAACATCATAACCTGACTCAAATCTCACAAGAGAAAGTTTTGTGTAGTACAGAAACTTTAATAAAATGCAGATGCTCACATACGAAACAAAAACCTGTGCATGTTCTGATGAGGGAACATGATGAAAAATGTTCAGAAGCTCAAATCAAATATTCGGTTTGGTTGCGCTGGGGTTGTGATTGCAGAGCCCGTCACGTTTTCCGCAGACAGTTTGCTGATAAAAGAACATGACAGTTGAACAATGGGCTTCAGTGAATCGAATAATTACACAAACTAGATTATAACAGGGTTTATCAGCATGCATAAAGGCCTTTGCACAATTCACTTGTACATATTTTGCAACTGAAAAGCAGTCAGTAACATAAATAGCATGAGGTAATTAGATACAGATGTACATTTCATATAGTGTGATTATGGTTCAAATTAAAAGTGCTATATTACGCAAAATTAACTCCTGTGAGCTTTAAGACATGTTATAATGCGTTTACCTCATTAAAAACAGACCTGGAGTTGTGTTTTGTTGCATTCACACATGTTTGAGTAAAAAATTATTACATCTCCAAAGCTCAAAATGCTCTGTTCCAACTTGTGATGTCATGAAGCAGTAGTTTTCAAGTTAACAGCTGCATTTTACTTATTTAGTTTAGTAGAGATTGGAAATTTCAGGGTTGAAATTATCCAAATGATTCTAGTGAACGTGTATGGAGTTTAAAGAACGTGTAAACTTTATAAACACATGACATCACAAGGTGGAACGGTGTTTTTTTCTATTTGACAGAAGGACTCCAGGTATGTTTTTTAATGAGGAAATAACAACACAGCAAATGCTCCACTATGTTTTTAAAATCCATCACTAGACCCACGAATAGTTGCTGAAATGGGCGGGTTTTAACGTTCTGGAATTTTAGGGGCTGGTATGTGGGCGGGTCAGGTGAATGAAATGAACGACGAACGGGAGGAAAATACTTGACACGCATCCAGGACGACCGTTGCCTTGGAAACAAGTGACATTTCCCGGACTTTTCCCGGAACGATGAGAGACCAGGCTGAGAGAGACTTTAGTGCATTTGTTACATAAACCCATCAGCGGAGGTGATCAACTTGGCGACTACACTCCTGGTTTAGTCCTGATTAAGTCCTGGTCAAGTCCTGGTTTAGTCCTGGTTCAGTCCTGGTGTAGTCCTGGTGTAGTCCTGGTTCAGTCCTGGTTTAGACTTGGTTCAGTCCTGGTGTAGTCCTGGTTCAGTCCTGGTTCAGTCCTGGTTTAGACTTGGTTCAGTCCTGGTTTAGTCCTGGTTCAGTCCTGGTTTAGACTTGGTTCAGTCCTGGTTTAGTCCTGGTTCAGTCCTGGTTCAGTCCTGGTTTAGACTTGGTTCAGTCCTGGTTTAGTCCTGGTTCAGTCCTGGTTTAGTCCTTGTTTAGACTTGGTTCAGTCCTGGTTCAGTCCTGGTTTAGTCCTGGTTCAGTCCTGGTTCAGTCCTGGTTTAGTCCTGGTTTAGTCCTGGTTCAGTCCTGGTTTAGCCCTGGTGTAGTCCTGGTTCAGTCCTGGTTCAGTCCTGGTTTAGACTTGGTTCAGTCCTGGTTTAGTCCTGGTTCAGTCCTGGTGTAGTCCTGGTTCAGTCCTGGTTTAGTCCTGGTTCAGTCCTGGTTTAGACTTGGTTCAGTCCTGGTTTAGTCCTGGTTCAGTCCTGGTTTAGTCCTGGTTCAGTCCTGGTTTAGTCCTGGTTCAGTCCTGGTTCAGTCCTGGTTTAGTCCTGGTTTAGTCCTGGTTTAGTCCTGGTTCAGTCCTGGTTCAGTCCTGGTTTAGTCCTGGTGTAGTCCTGGTTCAGTCCTGGTTTAGACTTGGTTCAGTCCTGGTTCAGTCCTGGTGTAGTCCTGGTTCAGTCCTGGTTTAGTCCTTGTTTAGACTTGGTTCAGTCCTGGTTCAGTCCTGGTTTAGTCCTTGTTCAGTCCTGGTTCAGTCCTGGTTTAGCCCTGGTTTAGTCCTGGTTCAGTCCTTGTTCAGTCCTGGTTAAGTCCTGGTTTAGACTTGGTTTAGTCCTGGTGTCGTCCTAGCGATCGGCTCTGCGGTTGCGGTTGTATATATTTATAATCCGCTAATGACACGGCCTAGGTTCTGTCCTGGTTTAGTCCTGGTTTGGTCCTGGATTAGTCCTGGTTTGGTCCTGGTTTGGTCCTGGTTTAGTCCTGGTTTGGTCCTGGTTTAGTCCTGGTTTGGTCCTAATTTGACCAATGAGCAGACCCTGATTTATCACGGGCATGGGCGGGTAACGGGTGGATTGTTAACGGGGCAGATCAGGCAGGTGTGGTTCCGTACTGCGCGGGTGCGGGCCGGCACGGGTCTCCAAAAATGGACCCGTGCAGGACTCTGCCTAAGATACTGTATCTGAAAGTGTCTCTACTGTCTGGTTGTTAATGTAAACGAAACAAAACACAACTCCGGGAATGTTTTTGGTGAGGAAACAACATTATAACCTGACTTAAAGCTCACGAGAATCAATTATTTAATACTAATATAATACTTTAAATATTATAGGCTTTTAGAATGTCGTGATGTCTTCTGAAAACCAGCGATTGTTTGATTTCACTGGCTGTAGGTCTGAGCTGGCTATAGGCTCCATTTGTGTTGATCTAAGCATGTGCACTCCGTCCTTGATATGATTGGTCCCGACAGCTGTCAATCACCCGTCACTTACAGGAAAATACGGCAGCTCCTTTATTTCACTCTGCTGAAGGCCTAAAGAAAGACTAAAGAGTGTCTCGGTTGGTTTGGTTGCGTGTTCATTTACAGATCCAGGGGTTGTTGGTTCAAATCCGGCTTTCAATCCAAAAATCGTCGGTAGAGAGATCACGTGATATCCACAGGTTTAGCAGTTTGATCCCAGCTCCGACGAATGAATGCTGACTGCCGTTGTGTCCTTGGGCAAGACACTTAACCTGGCTCGCCCCCCGTGTGTGTACTGATGTGTGCTGGTGTGTGAATGGGTGAGTGGTTCCTTGACGTAAAGAGCTTTGAGTGCCTTGAAGGTAGAAAAGCGCTATTATACAGTATATATATATATAGAAAGGTCAACATTTATCCACATGAAGGGTCAATGAAAAGTTAAAGGGCCCATGTTACGCTATTTTCTGATCTACGTTATAATGTTGTTTCCTCGTCACAAACAGACCTGGAGTTGTGTTTTGTTTCGTTCACATATGTTTAACACACATATCCAGCGTATTTAGGCCGAGGTCTCCAACAGAAAACACTCAGAGAAAGAGAGAAATACTTTATTGAACTGGAGGGAAATTCAATTCAGAACTAACATTTCATGACAGACTAATAATAAAGGATTACTCAAACATGTGTGAATGAAACAAAACACAACTTCAAGTATGTTTTCGAGGAGGTAACAACATTATAACATGGCTTAAACCTCACAAGTGTCAGTTTTGTGTAATATAAGACAGAGTCCTGCGCGAGGTCAGGGCTGTAACCCCCAAACTGGAGGAGTGACTACAGCAGATCCCAGGAAAAACAACAGACATCTCAGGCTACGTTTATATGACGACGGTCTGAACAGAAGACGCAAAAGTGGTGTCGCGTCTTCACTTTTTATTCCGTGTTTAGAAGTTTTTGGGAGGAAATCTGCGTGCACACGGTGACGCAAAAATGTGAGAAATTCGATTGGGTATGCATGCCAGGCGGCTAGGTGGTGACACTAGGTGGTGATGTACCAGATTTTTCAGACTATAAGCCACACTTTTTTTCATGGTTTGGGTGTTTCCTGTGACTTATACTCTGGTGCGACTTATATATTAAAAATTTCAGACTGATAGCCGCGAGAGGCTCTAGGCTTGTGTATCAGTGTCCTGCGCATGTCTCCTGCAGAAAAAGCCGCTGTCATGCTGCAAGTAGTGAAATATTCAGCCGAAAACGGTAATCGAGAAGCAGAAAGAAAGTTTGGAGTGAGCAAGAAACTGGTGAGGGACTGGGGAAAAGCTGGAATGGAGAATACAGCTTCACAACAACCAGAAGGGTGTATCATGCCTGGATTTCAGTGACGGAGTTGCTCAAAAGTGACACAGAGGATGAAGAATTCAATAAATTCAGTGGATTTAATGATTTGGAGTGAGATCGAAAGTTTGGTAACCTTATGTTATGTTTACAGTTATCTGAATAACTGTTAATATGTTACGTTAACATACCAGACGCCTATTCACCTTGTTGTTCTTTATTCTATTGTTATTATTATAGCATGCCTTTCAAGATGATATGTCGGTTTCATAAAATAAATTTCCCCCAAAAAGTGAGATTTATAGTCCAGTGCAACTTATATATGTTTTTCTTCTTCTTTATTACGCATTTTTGGCGCATGCGGCTTATACTCCGGAGTGACTTGTAGTCCAAAAAACACGGTATATGTCATAAACATGTACGCGACATGAGCAGATCTGACCAGAGTTTTGCATCTTGGGCAGTGTACATGGAAACGCTACTGTAGAGCGCATTGAACTTTTCCACTCTGGAGGGTAGCTTCAGATTTTTGCGTTTTTAAGCCCCTAAAAACGCCATCACCGTCTAAATGAAAGGCACTTCCGATAAAATATTTTGTCATCTTTACCCGCAAGCATTTTCGTGTAAACAAGCCCTGAGTCCAGAAAAGTGCAGTACTAGGAACAGCAAAGATACTGTGCAGAACTCTCAAGCTCCAAGGGCTTTGGTGGAGGACTCGAGCTGGATGAGGAGGAGAAACCAACCACCGTGGAAGGCGAGGAACACATTATACAAATATATACTGTATATATTAGACTATCATGTACAAATAGTCGTAATCACAGTGTGTTCAGTAGGTCTACAGGGGGCTACAATATTTAAACTAGAGCCTACGCCACTTTACAGCGACCGCAGCAATTTTCTCCAGCAGCATTCATGGTTTGAGGAGCATTGGCATGACGGACGAGATAAAAGTTAAGTTGGCGAGCAGGGATTTATCACGAGCACGGGCGGGTAACGGGTGGAATGTTACCGGGTCCGGGCGCGTGTGGATTTAACTTTGATATGATCACGGGTGAATGGCCGGGTGTGGGTCTCCAAAAATGGACCCGTGCAGGACTCTGATACAAGAACGTTAAATTTCATTGGCCTATAGAATGTTGTGATGGCATCTGACAACCAGCAAGAATTTGATCTCACAGCCTTTACTCACTGGTTAATCTGAGACGAGATGAATTCGAGCTTGTTCAAAATGAAGATGACAAATGAGCTCCTTTGTTACTGAAATAAACAATTCTGATTGGACGATCGTGGTGGACGCGTGCGACGACGGAGATTACGTTGACTGTGAGACTGATCGTCCCTGACTGATGAAAAGATGACAGCAGAGACTGTAAAACTGAAAAAAAAAAAAAAAGAAAAAAAATGTGGACAAAAATAAACTGTGACAAAGCAGGAACCCAGCAGTGATGAAGCATCAAGTCGAATTTGGAGCATGAAGCTCATCAAAATTGCTGATTATATAACATGCGAAAATCATTGGAGCAGAGTTTTCATCTTTATCATAATTCAATAACAAAAATATATGATCTGATAACCATGGAAATCGTCACTCAACAAGCAGCAAACAATTGTCTTCAGTTTGAAGCATGCTATGGAATAAACTCAACAACTACAGGTTAGTCCACTTTATGATTTTCAATTCAGACTTAGAATAAACAAGCTGTGATGCAATTGTATGCTGAATCAGAAATTGCCTAAACTAAATCTAACAAAGGTATTCTTTAAGTAATTGCACAAATAGGAACTGATTTAACAGCTTTTCTGTAATGAGTTTTCACACTAGTACAGAAAACATATCTTTTATTTGTTCCAATTCACGGCATATCACGGAGAGAGCGTTGACCAGACTGACGTCCCTCTGTATGAAAAAAGACAGACACAGAGATCATAGACTGTAAAAAAAAAAAAAAAAAAAGTGGACAAAGGGACTATGACGCCACCCAGTCAAATGAAGCTCATCAAGAATTGTAGTTATAAGAGCGAATTTGGAGCAGAGTTTCATATGGATGTAACAATAATGGAAATATCGTGATATCGTCTCATCAAAAGTCTCACAATAACATTGTGGAATGTCACAATATATCGAATTACAACTTAATTTGCTTAAATGCATGGTTTTATAGTAGCAACAGCTTATAAACATCGGGAACTACATATCCCATGATTCATTTCAGCGCAGACAACGTGAAGAAATATGTTTTTTGCTTGAATTCTTGGGATTATGACGGAAATATTTTACACCAAAATCTTGTCAAGGTATTTTAAAAGCAGAAATATGTCCTATCTACAATTATATTAGTATTCTGCCCTCAGTGTTGAAGCGGATACAGCTATGCAGATAGATAAACTCCTCAACAACTGACAGGTGTATTGTCCACTTTAATGACGTTGCCTTCAATTATTGACAGACTGAAACTACAACAGAAAAGAAATAAACAGTATTTGCACTGTGTAGAAATGCAATTTCACACCAGTTATGCATGAATCTAGCTAACATTGGCCTAAACTAAATCTAACAAAGGTATTCTTTTTAAGTACACATTTGCACAAATAACTATGGTCTCGAAGACTCTGATTTAACATAAAACAAGCAATGATTTCTGTAAAACAACAAAAAGAAATGAACATAAGCCCCTTTCCACACTAGTACGCACTCGAGTCGTTTTCGTTGTGGATTCAGTGTTCGTTCACACTAGTGAACTGAAGGAAAATGGCTCCAGAGACGGAACGATCTGGTGCCGCCAGCTCCCACGAATTCATCCAAGTACAGATCTGATCCGGCACTGTGTGGACGCCTGAAAACGCTGATACGCTGATGTAGCTCTATGCACCACGAAGTGATTCACCGCCAGAATTCTAAGACACTAGAATATATGTCCATTCATATATACGGTCTTTGTGTACGACCTGCAGACGTATAATCTCTGAAAAGTTTGACATGAACCATCTCCAACGCGATACAAGCACAAAACAGACTCACCATCAGCAGAACACCCCTCTGTCACAGAAAGAACACTCATATTCCACTGAGTCGTGTCCTTTAGTCCGACAGAAGCTGAACTGCATCAGCGCACAATTGCGAACTGTTTTTTGAGCGCTCAGTTTATGCAAATTAGCCATGCGGTTTTAAGTTTCGTTTCTGCAAAATGTAATAAAAACACATATGCTCAAAGCTGTGTGGATAGTGAAGGCTTGCGGACACAGAAACGACGTGTCTGGACGCAAATCGTTTCCGATGCGGTGATACGGTGACTCGTTTCACTGTAAATATAACCATAGATTATATCAGGCAACTTGCTGTGTCAGTAATTTTACAAAAAAGTGTGCTGCATTTCTAACTCTACAGCAATTAACAGTGAACATTAGCATTAAACAAACATAGTGTCTCCTACTGGTGGAGGGGAAAACTACGCCAGCACAATTAAACTCTCCAAAATATCGTACCGAGAGATTTGGATATCGTTACATCCCTAGAGTTTCATATTAGGAGCAGAAATTGATTTACAGACAAAATAGCGAAATAAAAACACAAGACTGCACCTTTCAGTAGAATAATTTGGATAATTTCAGCCCTGGAACTGCCAATCTCTACTAAATAAAACATAAGTACAGGATTACTCAAACGTGTGAATGAAACAACTCCAGGTCTGTTTTCGAGGAGGTAACAGAATTCTAACGCTTGACTTAAAGCTCACAGGAGTCCATTTTGTGTAACATAGCCCCTTTAAAGACGAGCAAACAGTATAAATCTACATTCTCGCCGTGCACACAGAGCCCAGAGGCGGTACAGCGTGTACAGTACAGCAGGCTCCCTAGTCTCTCCGGAGAGCCTGGTTTTACTCCTCTGTCAGCAGCAGCAGCAGAAGAGGCGGAGGAAGAGGTGGAGGGAAAATAAAATATTCATCATGACTTGAGCATTCTCCGGACGCGTTGGTTTTATTTCTATGAGTTGTCAGGTGCGCATAGCCGATGGGACATACTGTAAAGCAGGACACGCTAGAAAAAACATGCAAATACAGAATGAGCAAGGTCAGTTTCATTCTGTTTTAAATGCAGCAATGTAAAGGTCCTACATTACGTAAAATTGACTCCTGTGAGCTTGTTAGAATGTTGTTACCTCATCAAAAATAAACTTGGAGTTGTGTTTTGTTTCATTCACACACGTTTGAGTAATTCCCATCTCCAAGGCTCAAAATGCTTTGTTCCACCTTGTGATGTCATGTAGTCATAGTTTTCAATTTGACAGCTATTTTTTAATTTAATTTTATTTTTTTTTACCTTTTTTTCAATAGAGATTGGCACCACTTAGTGCCTCTGCTCAATTTAATTTCTTACAAGCAACTAGGTCAGGAATCAGAATACACTAGACCAGGGGTGTCAAACTCATTTTGGTCCGGGGGTCGTATCCAACCTACTTTGATCCCAAAGGGGCCGGATCAGAAAACTCATGTCATATAAACCCCAAAAATAACAATAAGTTCAAATATTTGTGCAGAGAAATGCAAATCTATTACAGAAATCTTTTTTAATTGATGAACTCTTTGTTATTATATTATTATATTATGAACAACCTGAAACTTTGAGAAAAATGCAATTTCAACACAATGTTTTAGCATTAACTTGTATGTAAATAGGAATAAGTCAATTTTTCTTGTAAAATCCTGCACTCGACTCCACTTTTCTCATTTTGGACATTTTTCTGATGAGGGTGTCACGGTCAACAGTCAAAACGATCGTCCTTTAAGAGCGTTTGGAAAGAGACAAGTCTTCATTTGTGCTGCTCTGGTGGGAGGGGCCACGTACAGAGACGCTGGAGACGCTGCTGTGATAAACACCACAGAAAATTAACAGATTTTAATAGAAAATATAATTAAAATATTTTAGTAGAAAATCACCCAAGGGCCACATTAAAGGTCTTGGAGGGCCGGATCTGGCCCCTGGGCCTTATGTTTGACACCTGTGCACTAGACGGTTCCCAAAAACACCAGAAGTGCAAGTTCGGGCACCAGTCAATCAGTGAAGAGACATACATTCTGTGTTGGCGACTATTCCTGAGATCGAGGATTTAAAGCCAGAACAAAGAGAATGTTTGGTGAATTTTGTCAAGGGGAAAAACGTTATTGCAGTTCTTCCTACGGGATTTGGCGCATTACATACATCACAACCAAATAGCAGCGATTGGTTACTGTCAAGCGAACGAATCCTACTGCTGCGAGGTCAGACAGTTTCCACGAAGATGAACAACATTATAACATAAATCAGAAAATAATATGGGCCTTTTAAGGTGCTTTATGTAACTTTTCAAGGACATTTCAAGGTCGCGATGCCCATTTTATCAAATTTTTTGCCGGACCTGTCGATCTGACACCGGGTTTGGGGACTTTTCGTCAGCGTTTAGGCCCTCAAAATCATGATCGTTTGCAAGGAAACAAAAAAAAAAAAAGAAGAAGAAACCGAGGAAGAACAATAGCCCTTCTTCATGGACTTCCTCATAAATCAATTCACAAGTTACAACTCCTACAAAAATCAGGTGTCCAAATCAAACCAGAACACCCTCCATCAACCACATCACTCCAGTCCTCCAGCAGATCCACTGGCTTCAGGTTCACCTCTGAATTCGGTTCAAGATTCTGTTCCTCAGTTTTAAATCAGTTCATAAACCGGCCTCAACACTACGACTCTCTCCATTCCTTCTCCTCTCCAGCTCTCTGTCCTCTCTTCCTCCTCTCTCCAGCTCTCTGTCCCTCTGATCCTCATCTCTCCTCCTCCTCTCTCCAGCTCTCTGTCCCCTCTCCTCTCTTCAGCTCGTCCTCTCTCCCCAGCTCTCTATCACTCTACTCCTCCCCTCCTCCTCCTCTCTCCATCTCGCTGTCCCTCTGCTCCTCCTCTCCTCCTCCTCTCTCTCCATCTCGCTGTCCCTCTGCTCCTCGTCTCCTCCTCCTTCTCTCCTCAGCTCTGTGTCACCTCTGATCCTCATCTCTCTTCCTCCTCTCTCCAACTCACCGTCGCTCTACTTCTCCTCTCTCCAATTCTCTGTCTCCTCTGCTCCTCCTCTCTCCAGCTCTGCCCCTCCTCTCCTCCTCCTCTCCTCCTCCTCTCTTCAGCTCTCTGTCCCCTCTGCTCTTCCTCTTCCTCTCTGCTTCTCTCTCCAGCTTGTTGTCCCTCTGCTCCTCCTCTCCTCCTCCTCCTCTTTCCAGATCTCTGTCCCATCTGCTCCTCTTCACCTCCTCCTTCTCCTCTTCCTCTCTCCTCCTCCTCTCTCGAAGTCTCTGTCCCTCTGCTCCTCCTCTCTCTTCCTCCTCTCTCTAGCTCTCTGTCTCTTCTCTCCTCCTCTCCTCCTCTTCCTCTCTCCTCCTCCTCTCTCCAACTCTGTCTCCTCTGCTCCTCCTCTCTCCTCCTCTCCTCCTTTCTCCAACTCTCTGTTTCCTCTCCTCCTCTCCTCTCCTCCTCCTCTCTCCATCTTTCTTCCCTTCACTCCAAACTTTCACACCCAAACTCAAAACCCATTTATTTAAATTAACCCACCCCATTTAATACACTGATGATTTACAACCTGCCCTGTATCGCTGAATTATTTTATCATTTTTTTAATTGTGTCTTAATTGTTATTTGTACTGTGTCCTTGAATGCCCAGAAAATCACTTATATGTATATTTAGGGACGGATGATGTTAAAAACCGAGCTAAAAAAAACCCACAAAATCAGCCAGAGGAGAACATAGCTGGACTTTTAAGCCGGATTAAGAATATACAAACTCCACAGTGAACGTACTCAGATTGTAATGAAACATAATGTTGAGCTGAGTGGTGTTTGAAATATGTGATTGTACAGAAAGCGTAAGAGGAGCAGGAGGTGTGGGCATGTGCTGTAATTGAACAAGGAGTTATGTCATACAAGCCCACGGTGTATAATGAAGTATCCTGTTCAAACGCTGCACGGTTATAGAAAGGGTCATATGTGGAGTGTGATTCGAGAGACGTATCTGAAAAATCTCTTTTTTTTTTTTGGAAAATGATGTAGAAATGATGAAGTATTGAATCCATTGTTTCCGTGTCTTATCTTGTGCAAAAAAGGATCATGTTCAAACACTGCGTAGTTCCAAATAAGAAGTGATCATGGGCACGTTTTCAGCTCCATCAACTCTTGACTTTACACTGAAAAGTTGTCACTACGCTCTCTATAAGGCTACATTCAGACTGCAGCCTGAAGTGACCCAAATCTGATTTTTTCACCCCTGTGTGACCTGTATTTGATCTTTTAATGACAGTCTGAATGATACAGATCTGATTTTTACAAATGAGACCCAGACCACTTGGATATGTGCTCCTAAAAGGCAAGGCAAGTTTATTTGTATAGCACAATTCATACACAAAGTAATTCAAAGTGCTTTACAGAATAAGAAATACATTAAAATCATAATAAAAACAAATCAAAACATAAATAATCATGAAGATTAAAATTAAAAAAGAGAGACATAAATTGGAGAGAAGAGTGCGGAATGAAAACCTTTCAGTTATATGCACAGTTAAACAGAAATGTTTTGAGCCTGGATTTAAACAGCGTCACAGAAGAGTCTGTCTCACATGTTCAGACTGTTCCAGGTTTTAGCTGCATGAACCTGAAACTCTGACTCCCCTTGTTTAGTCGTGACTCTGGGCACCAGCAGGAGGCCGGTCCCTGAGCTCCTCAGAGTGTGAGATGGTTCATATGACACTAACATGTCACAGATGGACTTTGGTGCTCGGCCATGGAGACACTTGTACAAGCAGAGCTGCTTTAAAGTTCTCTGAGGCACAGGAACCAGTGCAGAGACCTGAGCACAGGACTTATGTGCTCGTACTTCCTAGTTCGAGTAAGGACCCGAGCTGCAGCGTTCTGGATGTTCTGGATGTTCTGGATGTTCTGGATGTTCTGGATGTTCTGCAGTTGTCTCACAGCTCGTTTGGAGAGACCAGTGAGCAGAACATTACAGTATCTAACCTACTGGAGACAAACGCATGGATAAGTTTCTCCAAGTCTGCTTTAGACAGTAAACCTTAGATTTTTGCTATGTTTTTTAGATGGTAAAAGGCTGCAGATGTTATTGATTTGATTTGATTTAAAACCGATACATATCCGATCTTTTGACATGCGACTTCAGTCTGAACGGCCAGGTCACATTCATCCCACCTACACGTCATCAACAACAAACAACAAACGTTCTTCTCGTCATACACAAAAATTGTGTATGAACTCCGTGTCAGTGAAGCAGCAAAGCACATCGCATTCCCATCAGTCTTGGCTGCGACTCCACACCAACATGTTCTTTTCTACAGACGTTGTAAATGTTCTGGTTCCGGTACTATAGCAACTTGCATCCATATTTAGGTGACTTCCATAAACACTGAGCACACTCGCTGCGTGTGACATCGTCGTGTACCCCAAAGCGCATGCGGGACTTTTGGGGCGTTTAAAGTTCACACTGGAGATCACGTACAAGTCGCATTTAACTGGAAATGTGAACAACCTGGCAAAAAAATCGGATTTCATTTTAAAAAATCCAAATTGAGCAGTCTGAACTTAGTTTGTGCTGCTGTGAGCCTCGTCATTTTGGTCTTAAATCTTCATATTAACCCACTCTACATGATCCTGGTGTTTTTATTTTGCTATTTTGTCTATAAATAAATCTTACGTACGTAAATCGGCTCCAAGTTCACCCCAGTATTTGCTGGCCTTCCTACACGTCAGGCTCAGAGTCTAGTCAGTGGAGGGAAAGCGAGGTTAGCGAGTTTATTAATATTTAGGGGATCGCTGTTTTCAGGACAAATTGGAGGGGTTTTAATCGGAACCGGGCGGTTTCTGAAATGTACCAAAGAAATGTCTGAGCACCACTACAGGCGGTCCTGACTCCAGTGTCAATGAAAAATAAAGAGTTAAATACAAAGAGACTAAAGACTCAAACAAACGAAGCGGCCGTGGACATATAACCTGTCCATTTTACCAAGAACTGGATCGTATTTTGGGAGACAAGCCCAGCATTGAGGCAACTTTTGTAAACGATGTGACGTCGTTGTGTCCTCCAATGCACATGCGGGACACTTTTGGGGCGTTTAATGTTCACACTGGAGATCACATACGAGTCACATTTAATTGGAAATGTGAACGACCTCGCAAAAAAATCAGATTTCACAAAATAATCCGAATTGAGCAAGAGCGTCTGTCCCTAAACTGTAACTAAAACAATACAGAGTCTTCACATCGCTCAGGGGGGCATAGGGCACATGAATGATGCAAATACATACACGGCTAAGACATGAAACTCTTCCAAGGACAGGTCAACGCAAGACTGGGTCAACACAGGTCAAGAGACAACAGTCGGTGGAATAACAAGTTAGTCTTAATGTGAGACAAGGTCAGAGTGTTTACGTAAGATAACAGGATTAGAGGAAGTTATTCGTGAGCTAGTTGCAAAACCCATGACCATTAATGAAAGAGTAGAGTAAAAATTTCTAGTGAGCAAAGAGCTGAAAACTGAAATTTTCGAAGTCCAGAGACACCGTGATAGCATTACTACTGATTTAATGATTCTAGTGAAGAAGTATGGAGTTTAAAAACACAGTGGAGCATTTCCTGTATTATCACATGGCATCACAAGGTGGAAAAGAGTGCTTTCTGCTAAATACGCACGTGCTAAACAAATGTGAATGAAACAAGCAGAACTCTGTGTATGTTTGTGATGAGGAAATAACATTATAACATCAGATATATATAGCGTAATATTAAAGTTAAAGGTGCATTGTGTAACTTTTTAGGTGGAGGGTCCGTCACCTGCTTGGTCTGGAATATTTCACAGCATGTCAGTAAACTTTTCTATCTGTATGGAGACCAAACCAGACCAAGTTACAGCTCAGATCTGACAGTCAGAATGCATTTATTTATTTATTTAGTTGTTTGTTTTTTGTAAGTATTTTTGTGCTATAAAACCACCTGTAACTGAATAAATGTAAGATTTAAAGGTTGTATGGAGGATTTTTTTTTTGTTTTTTTTTTGTTTCAAGTTGTCAATGATAGATTATAGAGGTGCAGTAGCCTTGTAATTATGATGACCAAAAAAAAGAGAATAAAAATTCATCAACTCTGGACGTGGTGGGGCTAAACATTTGCCAATAGATAACGACACTGCCTCGTTATCTGTTAGCTGACAGGCTGTCAATCAATCTCCCTACGTTTCTAGCGTAACTGACTTGCCTGCGCGCCGCCGGTACGTGGTTTACGTACGACTGTCACGCAGTCCACAGACGCACAGACGCTGTTTACTCCACCAACGCAACGGTTCTTAGCGGCTTTTTTTGACCTACATCTTCCTCGCAGTTCGCACAAAGTTTGTTGCAATGGCGACAAGAATCCAGGAGCAGTTCGCCGCAAAAGAAAGTCCGTTTTTGAGGTTGCTGAAAGAAGAAGACAAGGGGAAAAGCAGCGAAGCCAAACTAAGGTGATTCTTGAAGATTCGTTCCAGCGATGGCGCGACTGAAGCAGACGCAGGGTCTAAAGACTGACGCACTGGTCCACAAATTACTCCTGGACAGGAAACTTCTGCTTATTATGAAAACGTACTTTATTTCCAAGAGCTAGACAAACGTTTTTCAGGACACGAAAGCGATATCCTATGTCTGAAAACGTAATTTTCAAGGCAAAGAAAGAGTCCGCTTGCTGCTGCGTGTTGTAGTTAGTTCATTCGCACGGAATCTCCGCGCAACCTTCTCTGCTCCCCTTTCCTGCTCTTGTCCCCGCTGCCCGTTCCGCTCTTCCCCCCGCTCCTCACTTCTCCGGGCACGGAATCTCCGCGCACCGCTCCCCTCTCCTCTCTCCTCTCTCCCTGCTCCGCTCTTCTCCCTGCTCCTCACTTCTCGTCCGCGAACGAAATGTCCGCACACCCGCTCCCCCCCGCTCCTCACTTCTCCGCCTTGCCTAACCAACACTGTAGTTAGTTGTTTACAAGTCATGTGCAGCACCGGCTGTAAACAAACCTGTTTCTGGCGTAATGAGGAGGCGGGAGGAGGCGTTTCTACGTAGGAGCTGTAGGGGAGGGGGGGTGGTTTCACGCATGCGCAACATTTGAAAAAGGACAAACAGTCGCTGGATTTCTCGTTCCTTGGAAAATCCTCTATACAACCTTTAATGTCATATTGTGGAACATTCGAAGCAGAGCAATGACAAATCCATAGAAACAAGAAAGTGACGAACCTCCAGCTGAAAAGTTGCACCTTTAAGCTTTAAGAGAAATCCAAGGACGTAGGTTTGGTCTCAGCTTTGTTGGGGACATTATCAGCCCCCCACTGATTGCTTGATTAACAGATTAATTATATAATATTGTTTGCTTTTCATATGATGCACACTGCAAAAACAAAACAGCACATCTTTATAAGAAAGGGTAAAATGGGATAAGAAGTTGCGTATGTTTTATGAATTCTTTGCAAAAACACACAGAGTCTGGGCAGGTGGTGGTTTCATTTTTCAGTTTGTGTCCATTGCTCTTCTAAAATGATTCTTTAGTGGATAACAGCGATGTAGAAGTTTGTAGCAGATTTTTCTTTGCTTGTTGGTGATGAGATATTTGTGAGGTCATGTCCAAACATTTTTCCATGGAATATTGTCAGTAGATTCGGGGTCTCACAGTGCACGAGTAGAGCTCCGTTTGGGACGTGCATGTTTGGTGATAGTCGCTCTTTTTTCTGCGGCGACTCATTATAAGACAAGTTTATTTGAAGATGAAGCCAAGTGTTACGGCCCCAGGTCTTCAGTTCTAATTTGTTTTGTGTGTTTTAAATGATTTTGCTGGCGGTCCTGGATCCTGCAGTTTGTGTTCGTGTTCATGTGTGTGTAACGTAGGTTGACCGTGAGCGGCTTGGGGTTCAGTGAGCAAGGTAAAAAACAAATCCAGACACAGACCGGTACTTGTGGTCCACAGTTTACTTTTGTTTTTTCAATGATTACAAAAGTGCAAGTGCAAAAAGTGCAGGGTGCAAAACGGAGGCAGGCAGCAGTTTCCTCTCCAGCAGCAGAACACAGACTGATCTTGAAGGCGCCTTTTATGCCGGTCCTACTGATTGGATAAAACCACTATGCTAAAACAGGGATGGTTAAAATTATCATTAGCGTAAAATTAAAACCTAAACCTCCATAAAACAACCCAAAACCCAGATAACTATTAAAACCACCAACTATATACATAAAACCCTAAAACCATTACACCAATTAAATGTTAAAACCCATAAACCAATAGAACACCAAACCTAAAACCCCTGTACAAAATGTTACACGTGGTCCAGCCCGGAACCATAAAAGAGGGAGCTCGTTTCCGGGGGACTCTTTTCATACCTGGACAGAAGATAAAAAGGGGAGGTAAGTAAAAGCAGATCCACCATCCATTAAAACACAATAAAATACACTAAACACATCAACACTTAAAACATTCTAAAACAGATATTGCACCATATTTATTGCACAAAGTCAATTAAAAATGTAATTTGTTATTGTCTCCCTTTTCCTCCAGGGACAAGCAACTTCCAATTAAAGTGCTGTGCCTCAGGAATAAAAAATGGTTAAAGGAAAGCCAATAAATATTTTTTAAAACCAATTGTGTGCAATTTATTTTGTGATGTGCAAATATGTTAAAAGTGCTGTGTGCTAGGAAAGTGCAGTGTTTTAAAGTGCTCTAGTGAAGGGTGAAGGTGCTAAGTGTGGTTCTGGGGTAACAAACCAGCCTGTTTGTTACAGTATGTGTGTAGCTCTGTAGTTTAGTTCTGTTTTGTGCCTTCTTTTATTTGGTCACTCAGTTCTGTTTGTGGGCTTATGTGGTTTTACTTTGGGGAACTTGTGTTTGAGTTTTGTGTGTGTCCCTTTAGTTAATCACTCATTATTATGTCAGCCTGCGTGACCCGTTTTGTGGCACAAAACTCGTCTGTTTTGTTTCTTAGTTTAGATTATTTTTCTGTTTTTATTTTAGTCTGTTTTGTTACTTTACCTTTACATTCCTGTTAGTTAAAGTACCCATCTCATGTAAAATCAACTTTTCAGAGCTTTCTACCTTCTAAGAGTGATGCATGGGCCTTGTATATGGTACCAAAGTGGTTGTTAGATTGGTTCAGTGTTTTTGTTTTTTTTTAACAAATTGCAACGTATTTCTGCCACCCTCCCACGTGACAACGAACTAAAGCTGCTACAACGATGACACGGCAGCTACGCCTATGACGCGTCTGACATAGCAGAAGCAACTTCGCACCTGCCCCCTTCCCCCGCTCCATCGCCTCCACCCCACCTCCAACCCGCATCGGCTGATAATTCCCATATGAACACCTAAACAAAAGCGACAGCATAAGCTCATTGTTCTACACTGCAGTGAACACGATATAATAAGTTTATCTACTAGTGTTTATTAATACTTTACCAATCAGTAATGTTCAGCTGATGTCGACCCGGTGCTTGAGCTTCGTGCTCCTCAAAGTCCTCGTCCGATTCCGGGTCCAACACATGCGGCTGAACGCGCTGTATCTCCATGATGAATAAAAGTTTATTTCTACCACTATCAATGTGCACGCCTGTCTCCCCCTCCCTCCCTGAGATGGCGGAGGAAGGGCGGCTCACTCAGAGTCTACGTCACGTTTGGAGGGCGGAGCCTGTATTTTCTCAGGACGGGCGGGGGGAGGAGCAATAGTCGGTCTTTCATAGCTCCTGGTCTGTGATTGTCTCCAAGAAATCAGTAAGATTTCATAACTATTGTGTAATGGATGTTTCGAAACCCAAATTGTGCTTGTTTATGTGCAGAAGATACAATGTGAAAAGAGTTATTTAGCATGAGATGGGCCCTTTAAACATTACTTCATTTATTCCATTTTTCCACCTTGGTTATTTTTGTTACTTCCCTGACCCCCAACGAGCTGGGTCGTAACACCAAGTAAGTTCCTTTTCAAAAGTTTTTCAAAGTTTGGTGCAGCGTCTTCACTCACGTCTGAGCAAGTCGACATCTTCAGGTGCGGCCCTGTCCTGCCGTTTCCCCAGTTTAGGCTCCTGGCTCCACTAATGACATCACTCTGTTGCAGCCAATCAAATATCAGCATCTCTAATACACGTCTAATAAACAAAATTTGAACTAAAACGTGTTAAATTAATACTATTTTTTTTATTTTTTTCTTAATCAATTCTAGTTTTATACACATACATACATATACACGTATACATACATATATACATACATACATACATACATTTTCCTCCCGTTTATGGTCGTACAAACTAATAGTAGTGTTAACAAAGGGACGAAATTTTATCGTTTATGATCAAGCAAAACAAACAACAATGTAAATTAAAAGATATAAGGGTTATTTGTTTTTCATTTATGGTCGCACAAACTAACAATAATGCTAACGAAGGCAAAAAAATAATAATAATAAAGTTTATCGTTTATGATCATACGGAATAAACTACAATGAGAAAATAAATAAATAAATATATACATATATATATATAAAGTAAGGATTATTTGTTTTTCATGTATGGTCTTACAAACTAATAATAATGTTAACGAAGGCGTAAAAGTTTATCGTTTATGATCGTGCGAAATAAACTACAATGAGAAATAAAAAATAAATAAATAATAAAATATATATATATAATAAAAAAAATATATATATATATAATAAAAAATATAAGGATTATTTGTTTTTCATTTATGGTCTTGCAAACTAATAATGTTAATGAAGGTGTAAAAGTTTATCGTTTATGATCGTGCGAAATAAACTGAAAAAGAAAAAAAAAATAAATTCTCATTGTAAAGTAAAGATATTTTGTTTTCGTTTATAGTCGTACAAACTAATAATAACGTTAATGAAGGTGATAAAGTTTATCATTTATGTGAAACAAGCAACGATGAGCGTTAAATTAATACTATTGAGCTTGGAAAAATATCTGAATAAATTTATATTTTTGTTTATTCAAGTAAAATGGCAAATATCTGTAGGGACTATTTTGTCTTCCCCAAATATTGGTTGTGACACGTCCCCACCGTCCCTGTGCAAACCTACGCCCTCGCTCTAAAACCACTTGTAATTGAATAAATGTAAGGTAGAGCTGTTTGATGTCACACTGTGGAACATTCGACGCGGAAATAAAAAAAGTGATGGAGGTTACGAGAAATCTATTTTAAAACTCCGAAAGGTGACTTTGCACGTCCCCTTCGAACGCCACAGTAAAAACCCACGAGACCAGAGCTTTTTGTCAAGTGTACTTTTTCCCATGATCCTTTAGTATTCCGCTCGTGGGACGCTCCTATCTCTGCACGGCCCCATTTACTTTACCCACAGGTGAGCGCGGAGCCTATTCATCCTTCTGAGATAACATCAGGGCGGTGCGGACAGGCCTCGCTCCACGGGTTTACTGTGTAGATGCATGTGAGGTAGTTTTTCTCAGATGAATAATTTGGTGGCCTAACAGTACAAAAACAAACTTATGAGGCTGAGTAGGAGTTGTAATATCTTGTTATTCATATCTACAGTGTGAATTTTGGAACCTACTTGTCTCTTGCTCTCTTTTATGCTTCTTATTTACAATTTATTATGACCTCGTACTCTTTGTTATTATATTATATTGTGATATTTGAGCTACTGTGTCCAAGTAATTTCCCTTGTGGACAGTGTTGGGGAGTAACAGATTACATGTACCGGAGTTATGTCATCAGAGTACAATTTATCAGTAACTGTATTCAGTTACAGTTACAGTTTCAGTGAGTGGTAATTGGATTACAGTTACTTTGGTTGAAATAAATGGATTACACAGCGGTATTTTCCTGTTTTCACATTTTGAGCTATATCCCTTTTCTTTTTCTTTTTTTTTCTCCTTCGGTAATTCCACTCATTCCCGGAAACTAAACCAGGTCTAAACTAGATCTCAGCCAGGTCTAAAACAGGTCTAAAACCAGGACTAAAACCAGGACTAAAACAGAACTAAAACCAGGTCTAAACCAGGACTAAACCAGGACTAAAAACCAGGGCTAAAACCAAGACTAAAACCAGGTCTAAAACAGGACTAAAACAGGACTAAACCAGGACTAAAACAGGACTAAAACCAACTAAAACCAGGACTAAAACAAGGACTAAAACAGGACTAAAAACAGGACTAAAACCAGGACTAAAACAGGACTAAAAAGGACTAAACCAGGACTAAAACAGGACTAAAACAGGACTAAACCAGGACTAAAAGCAGGTCTAATCTATATCTAAATGAGATCTAAAACCAGGTCTAAACCAGGTCTAAACCAGGTCTAAAACCAGGTCTAAAACCAGGACTAAACCAGGACTAATACCAGGACTAAACCAGGACTAAAAAACCAGGACTAAAACAGGACTAAAAGCAGGTCTAATCTATATCTAAATGAGATCTAAACCAGGTCTAAACCAGGTCTAAACCAGGTCTAAAACCAGGATATCAATAATATTTTTAATTTGGTTAAGTAAAGTCTGGGCTTTTTATTTTCTTTTAGCAGACAAAACATCTTATGTTATGATATCCTCACCTTTGCTTCTCTACAGCAAATCAAGTAATCCAAAGTATTCAGATTACGTTACTCACCTAAAGTAATTTAATAGATTCCATTACCAAACTACATTTTGGGCTATGTAATCTGTAATCTGTAAGGGAATACATTTTAAAAGTCACCTTCCCAACACTGCTTGTGCAAGTTTGTCTCAGTCTACTTATAAGGAGAGTAAAGGTCATATTAAAGGTTAGTTTAGTTTATTTAGTTTAGTTTACTTGTTTATTTATCAGGGACAAAGCACATAAAAGCATTAAACTACACAAAAAGGTCATATGTTTGTGCAGGTTATAGCAAAATTGTTCATTTCCACCTTCAGTCCCTGGACAGGTTGGTGTCATAAATGGCGTACGTGCCAATAAAATAAAATATAATGTATATTCGATCAATATGTAAAACTAGTCCCATTCAGTCTCATTCAGTCTCAGTCATCACATCCATCCACTATTTACATATTTACAGTTCATATTACTGCACTGATACGCGGTAGATTAATGTGCACAGGTTTGTTTGGTTAAAAGCCGTTGTTTGATCAGGCGTGCAAACATTTCATAATTTGTTCATGATATAATTTCATGTGGGAGATTATTCCAGAGGTTTATGGCTCTATAGCACAGGTGTCAAACATGCGGCCCGGGGGCCAGATCCGGCCCTCCAAGACCTTTAATCTGGCCCTCGGCTGATTTTCTACTAAAATATTTTGATTCTATTTTTTATTAAAATATTGTTAATTTTCTGTGGTGTTTATCAACAGCAGCATCTCCAGCGTCCTCTGTACGTGGCCCCTCCCACCAGAGCAGCACAAATGAAGACTTGTCTCTTTCCAAACGCTCTTAAAGGACGATCGTTTTGACTGTTGACCGTGACACCCTCATCAGAAAAATGTCCAAAATGAGAAAAGTGGAGCCGAGTGCAGGATTTTCCAAGAAAAACTTACGTATTCCTATTTATACAAGTTAATGTTAAACAAGTTCATGTTAAAATATTGTGTTGAAATTGTATTTTTCTTAAAGTTTCAGGTTGTTCATAATATTATAATATTTTGTAAAAGAAAGAGTTCATCAATTAAAAAAGATTTCTGTAATAGATTTGCATTTCTCTGCACAAATATTTGAACTTATTGTTATTTTTGGGGTTTATATGACATGAGTTTTCTGATCCGGCCCCTTTGAGATCAAAGTCAGTTGGATACGGCCCCCGGACCAAAATGAGTTTGACACCCCTGCTCTATAGGATAATGATGACTGACCAAATGAGGTTCTGCATCTTGGACCACTGCACTCTCACAAGATGCACTGTGGAGCTTTTCTGTGGAGTTCGTAAAATCCTTCAGTCGTCCAGGTAGAATCTATGGCAAAGGAGAAATTCAATTTATCAACTGGACAATTTTTGTTGTTGTTGTTGTTGTTGTAGTTTTTTAGCATATTCCTTTCATCTCCTCTTTAGTTCTGATCAGAAGCTGGTGGACACTGCCTTATATCTGTCTGAAGAGAGGAGCTAACTACAACGAGACTACTCTGAAACTAACACACCTACTGCAAAACAGTGAGGCAGAAGTGCTACTTGGATGTACACAAAATTGTCCTCTTGGTGCTCTTCAGTGTAGAGATCAATGAGTGCGTATACATGCACATCAATAACCCGGTTATTAGCCATATCCCGGTTATGTCAGTATTCGGGTTACTGCGTATACATGTGCACTGAGAAACCGGGACACTCATATCCGCGTATACATGATCAAATGGAGTATCCCGGTTTCTTGACATAATCTTACAAATGCGCAGGCGCAAAAATTAACTTAAATAAATTTCATAAACCAGGAAAAATACAAACCGTGAGCTCCTTTAGCATAAGAAGCTAAAGAGCTACGAGATCTCCCACAATCCACTGCGCAGATTCTTCATTAAAATCTTCTGCATAAATAAACTCAACTTTACAACATATAAACCATAAACACTATAGACACATCAGCCCGTTTGATCAGATAATTCAGCTCTGATCACATTTGTTTACGTTTTACAGAAACGAAACTTAAGACCGTAGGCTAATTAGCATAAACTGCTAGCGGCGATAAGAACAACTCGCTCCTTGCGCCGCTGATGTGATCAGTTTCTTTTGGACTAAATGACACGACTCTGTGGATTATGTGTGTTATTTCTGTGACAGAAGAGGCGCTAATGATGGTAAGTGTGTTCCGTGCGTATAGAGTATAGGAGATAGTTCATGTTTTAGCTTTTCAGCGATCACACGAGTGCAGGTCGTACGAGTGCAGATTGTACGTGTGCAGGTTTAGCGCAGCTCTTATTTTACAGTCATTTCACTCGTTTGGTCACTTTATTTATGTTGGTCAATTTATTTATGTGACTACTGTTGTGGTGAAAGGCTGGAAAGTGTCTTTTGGACGCATGCGCACTCAACTTTATGTTGCAGTAACCGGGATACTGCGTATACATGCCACAAGTAACCCGGTTACTATCGGAATAAACCAGCTACAGTAACCCGGTTTCTAATAACCGGGATACTGCCATAACCGGGTTACTGAAACCGGGTTACTGCGTATACATGCACCATCAAGAAACCGGGATACTCAAAAACCCGATCATAACCGGGTTACTGATGTGCATGTATACGCACTCAATCTCAATCTCAAATACAAAGTTGAAAAAATTGAGGCACTCAAAAAGTAAAAAATAATTAAAAGCCTTTCATACCACATGGCAGATAATATTAAAACACGCCAAATTGACAGTTTGAAGGGCCGAAACACGTTGACAAGATTTTAATTTTATCTACCATGTGGTATAAAAGGCTTTTAATTATTTTACGTTGAGAGGAGCCAGTTGAGGTCGCTCGGATGCCGGAGACCCCAGGGAAGACCCAGGACACGCTGGAGGGACTATGTCTCTGGACTGGCCTGGGAACACCTTGGGATCCCCCCGGAGGAGCTGGAGGACGTGTGCGTGGAAAGGGAAGTCTGGGAGTCCCTGCTTGGACTGCTGCTTCCACAATCTGGCCCCGGGTAAAGCGGAAGAAAATGGATGGATGAATGGATGGATAATTATTTTGGACTTTTTGAGTGTCTCTTTTTTCAACTTTGTATTTAACGCACCTACTGATTTAAGGCTGAATTATAGTTTTGCGTCGACACACACACTGCCTCTGTCGTTTCTGATTTATGGATGCAAAGTCATTTCTTCAGGAAGCTATGAATACACAAAATGAAGCGGGAAAGAGGAAATGTATGTAGAGTGGTGGTAGGGAGGACCAGTCCCAGCCCTTAATGTCTGCGTCACTTTCCCTCGCTGTCTTCATCAATTCGAAGTGTAGTTAAAACATTTTGGAGGTGCACGTCGGTCGACACAGACGATGATTTGACACGTGACGATAAATTCGGTTTTACAGTTTGTGTTTGTGAGGTCGGTCTATTGAACTGCACTGAGTGGGGAGTCATATGAGCAGAATGATTCAGGCCCCTGGTGGGAGCTTTCACACCTCTGGGCCTGACCTTGCTTTCACTGTTGTTTTCTATGTTTTGATTTAGGTCTGAAGAGTTGTAAATGGGAGACAGTGGAAACCTGAGACCTCCATTTCTGTTCAAGGAAGGATTGTCTTTCCTAACAAAAATAGCCCCTTTAACTTCCCACTCAAGCCAATTCTTTTCACAAAATTCAGCTTTATTATTCAGCAATACAACTTCACAAAAACTCAATAAATAGTTAGTTTATCTGCAATTTGCCAACAAGAAGTCTGGAGGACTAAAGAGGAGAGAGGGTGGAGGAGGGGGCGGGGTCTGGAGGTACAAGGAACAGTGTAATTGGTCTATCCACACTTTGAACTCCGTCCCTGCAGCTAAGTTTTAGTATCAGCTGTATTCAGGGCAGTCTTATGTGATGTCACATAGTACTTGAAATTGCAGAGGCCACTGGAGGCAACACACATTTATTTTAACTCTTTTTGACGAGAAATGTAAATATTTTGCACTAAAATTGCCTCAGATCATGAGCCTTGGAATCGTAATCAAATAGAATAATGAGACTCCCATAGTAGAAAAAAGTACTCCATTTTGTTACTCAGGTAAAAGTACAGACGCAGGGACAAAAGATTCCTCAAGTAAAAGTAAAGTATTAAATGAAAAAATCTATTGAAGTAAAACTATTGAAGTACCTGTTTAAAAGTACTTTAAGAGTAAAAAGTAAAAGTATTTAGCAGAGATTCTGAGCACAATTAAACTATCAAATATCATAACTTTGACAAAGAATATATCTGATTTGAAGTGATCCAATATATTTATACAGTTTTCTAGCCGTCTCCCACTGTAAAATGTACTTAAGTAAAGTACACATACCTAAAAATTGCACTTAACTATTGTACTTTTACTTTTGTACCTTGTTATCTTCAGCCACGGCTTTCTATCTATTATTATTATTATTTTATTTTATGAATTGTGAAGGAAAGTAGACAATTTCAAGAATGGTCCTGGGTCCAAAATCATTTTATTTTTGTCTATACCTCATCACACAATTACTGCAACTGCATTCAAATAATAAATGAGGTTGAGGTGTCTTGCTAAAGGGCACTACAGAAACAGAAGAATAGTATTTGTAGCACATAATGTAATGTTTTCATTGACTTTTGACTTTCTGAAAGGAGCTTAAAGCTGCCGTCTCTTTTCCGCTGGAGGGTCGGCCAAGTGCTCGTCTCCATGGAGATTACAGCGCTTTGCCGGGATTATTTCACAATATGGCGCCACCCTGCACCGAGTTACAGGTCAGATCTCTGGAGAGGAGAGCCGGTTCACATATAGGATTGTTCTTCTGAATTGCGTGCTTCTACTTGCGTGCAAATTTTCAGTACTTTTTCCAGCACTACGATGCTTTTTTTTTTTTTTTTTACATAATAGACCAAATGTTGCCCCGCCCCCACGGATGCCCGTAAGCCCCTCCCCCTGCGGTCCATACATCGTCCAGGGCGCCGGCGTTTACGTTACACCACAATAGAACGATCCTCTTACGCAACACACAGCCCAGAGACACAGACGCACAAAGAGGCAACACAATGGAGCCAGATTATAACATGGACTTTTAATGGAACAACTGTGTGAGAGAGAAAGAGAGGGAGAGAGGGAGAGAGAGAGAGAGAGAGAGAGGGAGGGATGGAGGGGGCAAAGAGAGAGAGGGGTTGGGGGGGAAGAAGAGAGAGAGCGAGAAAGAGATAAGGGAGAGAAGGGGGGGCATGTGAAAGGGAGAGAGAAGAGAGAAAATGTGTGTGAAAGAGAGAGAGCGAAGAGAGGGAGGTAGAGAGAGAGAAGAGAGAGAGAGTGAGAGAGAGAATGAGAGAGAGAGAGAAGAAGAGAGAGAGAGAGCGAGAGAGAGAGAGAGAGAGAGAGAGAGGAGAGAATGAGAGAGAGAGAGAGTGTGAGAGAGAAAAGAGAGGAGGTAGAGAGAGAGAAAGAGAGAGAAGAGAATGAGAGAGAGAAGAGAGAAAATGTGTGTGAAAAGAGAGAGAAGAGATAAGAGAGAGAAAGAGAGGGCGGTAGAGAGAGAGAAGAGAGAGACAGAGAGTGAGAGAGAGAATGAGAGAGAGTGAAAAGAGGGAGAGTAGAGAGAGAGAGAGAGAGAGAGAGAATGAGAGAGAAGAGAAGAGAGAAGAAATGTGTGAAAGAGAGAGAGCGAAGAGAGGGAGGTAGAGAGAGAGAAGAGAGAGACAGAGAATGAGAGAGAAGAGAGAAGAGAGAAAATGTGTGTGAAAGAGAGAGAGCGAAGAGAGGGAGAGAGAGAGGAGAGAAGAGAGAGAGAGAGAGAAGAGAGAGAGAGAAGAGAGAAGAAGAGTGAAGAGAGAAAGGTGAGAGAGAGAGAGAGAGAGAGAGAGAGAGAGAGAGAAAGAGAGAGAGAGAGAGAGAGAGAAGAGAGAGAGAAATGTGTGTGAAAGAGAGAGAGCGAAGAGAGAGAGAGAGTAGAGAGAGAGAAGAGAGAGAGAGACAGAGAATGAGAGAGAGAGAAGAGAGAAAAGTGTGTGAAAGAGAGAGAGAGCGAAGAGAGAGGGAGAGAAGAGAGAAGAGAGAGAGAGAGAGAGAGAGAGAGAGAGAGAGAGAGAGAGAGAGTGAAAAGAGGGAGGTAGAGAGAGAGAAGAGAGAGAGACGAGAAGAGAGAGAGAGAGAGGAGAGAAGAGAAGAGA